>NC_041391.1:508324733-508378599 GCF_002162155.2 Triticum dicoccoides
GTATCCCTTTGATTCATGTTTTAGCTTACTTTGTTGGGGGCGCCCCTCGGGCTGCATCATCCCCAAGTCGCTCGGGCCCGACCCAGCGATGTTCGCCTTTTTCTGCGGCTATTTAAATAGATTCGCTCTTTCATGATCAACGTGCTTGACTTAATCGCCCGCTCGATTGACACCAACTGATGGAGCTGCTCCCTAACGGCACGACGCTTGCGCATGGGTCCGTCCCTGCAACATCGAAAAACCTGAATGGCTGAGCTCTGGCTGCGGCAACGCCGCAAGGCGCCACCTCACCAAGCCTTCAGTGCCTCGTCACCCTCCCAGAGCAACTAGCAGCTGGCCGGCAATTGTAATGGCAAACTCTCTTTTTTCTTGTGATGAGCTCACAGGATCTCTTTAAGGAGTAGCGTCGGGCGGGGCCTTCGCAGCATCTCCTTTGCTCTCGTCTGGGTGAATTGCTTGCGTGTTAAAGGGGGGGTACCTGAGCATCGCGACTCATGGACTCTTACTGGCTCTACAACCCTCACCTCCTGGCCTTGTCCACGGCATCGTGACCTAGCATACCAGCAACGGCTGAGCTTGCTCGAGGGTCGGGACCTGAGGACGTAGAGCACGAAGGGGAGCAAAGACGAGAGGGAAGAGGCACGTGAGGACCTTGCGAGGCAACTCCTCAGCTGCCGATGCACGGGCCTGGCACCGCGCTAAGGAGTGGCTTCTAACTCCCGAGATAAGTCATCCTCCAGAGATACTAGCTATCGCAGCACTGACCTCGGACCTAATGCAGTCCCGTTTTGGCAACATCGCGCTCCTTTTTCACCGAACGATGGCTGCTTGAGTGCTAAAGGGGACCCCCTGGGCATCGCGACTCGGGGGCTCTTACTGGACCATGGGCCGCTCACCTCCTGGCCTTGACCACGGCATCGTGACCTGGCATACCAGCAACGGCTAAAGCTGTCGGCGCAGAGCATCAAGTCCTCGCGAGGTTCAAAAGGAGGAACTAAGCTAAGACGGGACGAGCATCTCACACCGCTTCACGATAAGGGTCATATTAACAAACGGAACTACAAGCACCTTATAAACCCCCACGGGGTGTGTTCTTCGATTCCTCGCAGGGAACAAAAGGAGCAAATTCTCAAGAGCGCTAACCGCACGCACCTCCGCAAGAGACGCCATCATCAACAGTGGGCCGTCAGGCACTGGCGCCAACCCCATACAGATCAGTGGTGATGGCGGCCTGACGAGCCCGCCCTGCTCCGAGAGCGACGCAAGCTCGAGGGCTCGTAACTGTCGTCGCTCGTCTCTGGAGTCGCGAGGAGCTCGGCGGAGTCGCTGGATCCTCCGGCACCTCCCTTGTCGCCTGAGGAGCTACTGGTGGAGCGATTGGCGAGCCTAGTCCTCGCCACGGCAGGGCCCCGGCCGCCTTTCTCAGGGCAGCATTCCAGCCGGCGTCCTTCCGCGTCGAAGACCTTGAAGAACATCAGGGAGGCGCCATCGTACTCGAGGTGGATTACGAGGGCACCACCCGTCCTGCAGACCCGGGTGAACTCACCCCAGCCACGGGTCATGTAGACCTTGCCTGGAGCGACAACCTCGACCTCTGCTCCGGTCGCAGGGGTACCGTAGTCAGCATGCTGCAGCCAAAGCTTGATAGGCCCCATCAACGGGATCTCAAAGGTGAAGGAGGGAGGAAGGTGAATCCAAGACCGAGGAGGCATGGCGGAGTGAAGCACAAGCTCGCGAGAGGAGCCCTCAGCGTGAACTCCAGGAGGAACGACGCGCACCGCTGTAATCCGCCGGCGGCGACGGCGCCTCTGGCGGTGCCGCTCGGCGGCTGCACCTTCAGGACCCTCGATCCGGGAGTACAAGGGCAATGGGAATCCAGGTGGCGGCCGCTCAGACCATGGCCTCGACACCTCCTGCCAAGCACCCCCTTCTCCGCGGCAAGAGACAAGCCGTTTCTTCGGTGGAAGCGGGACAGGACCCTCTCAGGGGCCTTCCCCTTCTCTTCGGTAGAAAACCGACGGATTGGTGCCATTGGCGTATGGTGGAGCAAGAACAAAGAAGAGGACGAAGAGTAGCAGGAAGAGATGGACTGGAAAGGCTCGTGCCATTCCGTACATATAGCCGAGGGAGGCCAACCGCCGGCCTCCACGATCACAGGTAATCATGACCCGTTTTGCATGCAGGGACTTGTCAATTCGTGCAGTTGCCGAGGTGCCGTGGGAAGCAGGGATGCCCACGTCCAATCAACTTCCACGCGGCGCCCAAGGCCGCATGCTGATGGGGCCCGCGGTGCTTCGCACTTGCCCCTTCGCTTCTTTGCTAAGCCAAGTCTAGGCGCGCCTTGGGCCCGGGGGCTATTGTCGGCGTTCTGGGAACGGGGGTACCCAGACTTGCCTGCCTGTGTCCTGCAGCGTGGCTCAGGGAGGGGCCCAGTATGGCCCATCTTCATCAACACATGCTCAAGACCCTCGCGAGGGGCCAAGCCTCGCGGGGCGGATGACAGGAAGCTTCCTCGGGCACAGCCTCGTCAGGCTGGCTCGCGAGGAGGCGGAGAGATCAAGCCAGGGTACCTCACGAGGTTCCCATGATGCAAGCCATGACGACCAAGGCCAGGCGGGCGCCAGGCAGGCGCCGGCCTGCGCAGAGTCCTTGTTTCCTCTTTGGTGCAAGGGGGCAAGTGCAGGCAAGAGTATCAAGCAAAGGCAACCATTTCGGTGCAACAAGACCAAGACCAGCGGGACGGCAGGATGGAGGTCACCGTGGAGCCCAGGATGGCGTCACTGTCAGAGTCTTTGGCAGTCGAAGACCAACTTTAGTCAGGATAAGTGTACTAGATGTTCCCCTTCAAAATGGCCAATTGTTGGCGCCCTTCCCGCTCAATATTTGGGAAGAGGACCAAGGCCTCGCTCTATAAATAGGGCTAGCCACCACAGAGTAGAGGGACACGGAGAGATTTTGGGGGGGCAACTAGGCAGGAGATTTTGGGCAACTAGAGATCCAGATTTTGGGTAGACTAGAGAGAGAGAGAGAGGTGACTGAACTCACCCAAGCAGTTCATCGCACCAGCCAAGAACAGCCCCTCGCGAGGTTGTTCTTCCCTTGTATTGTTCATCATCAGCCCCTGAGGCAATCCACCACACCACAAACTAGAGTAGGGTATTACACCACAATGGTGGCTCGAACTAGTATAAACCTCGTGTCCCTTGTGTTGTTCTTCGTGTAGTTTAGATCCTTGCGAGGCGACGAGACGTAGGTTGGCAGGAGGTGTGATCTCCGTGCGCACCCCAGAGTTCGAAACTTGAGGGTCTGCCGGAACCCGAAATCCAACATGGCCAAACGAGAGAAGTTTGATGTTTACTAGTTTATTGGTCACCTTTGCATTTTGCGCCAAGTTTTGACCTTTGATTTAACTAATAAAATTGTAATGCATGTAAACAAAAAATATTGTGTAAGTCACCTTACGAAAACCAAATAATCCCAAAACACTTAGGCACAGTGCATTAACTCCCTCCTCGTTTCTTATTTCGTGACATATCAACCAATGAGAGATGTGGGCCGTGCATGCTTTCAATGACTTGAGACTACCAGACATGACATGCAGTGTTTAGTTCATTGCATGTAATCCTATTAGTTAGCAAATTGACATTAAGTTCTCTCGCCGATAGGAATAAAACAATACACCATGTATTTATTTATAGAGGGAGTAGTACATTTTTTGTGACATGCATTACTAGATATTGCTAGTCAAATACTAAAATCCAGATGGACATGGTAGTACTCCTAAATCCAGACGGTGGTGCTACTAGTACTAGTAGTAGTACTACCAATGTAGTAGGAGTACTAGCACTGTACTACCCGTTGGTCAAATTATTACGTGCTGCTCCTCACAGTGAAGTGACAAGACCCTGCGCCGGAGATGACACCTGAGTATAGGCGCCGTGTTCGGCATACCATAGTCAGCCTCACCATCTACAGTCACTATCATCATGGCTATAGAGCTAGCCTACTTACAACTAGCCCTGTTCGACATAATTTCCCATGCGTACATGCCCGTGCATTGCACGGAACACCAAGATTGGGGGTGGATGGCGTCGGCAGCGGCCATCACGCCAGATTTTTCCACGGCCTTCTAGATGTGGTGGGGAGGAGATAAGGCTGGTTGAGAGAGACAAGGAGTTGTTTGTAAATAGGGAACAAGTGCGGGCATCTTTTTGCAAAAATGGAGAAGTTTGATTTGTATGCGTCAGATCTAGATCTGACGGCTATTGGTGAAAGATGGAAGGCACAACATCATCACCAACTCAGGACCTATTTGATTTGCAAGATTTTGAAAACGCGAGAATAGAACATGGCAATATTAGAAGTTTCAAACTGATATTACAAATGTTAGGAGTAATGTTGCACCTACGAAGAGGGAATTACTAGGAAGTTTACGTAAGAACTTTCATTACTTTAGGTGGATGCAGCATTATCGTACAAACTAAAATCCACCGCCCTGACAAGTCACTAATGGTCAAATAAGTTTTTGAGTCTCTAGCCACGTGATGTTTCAAAAACAAATTCAGCTTCTGCAGAGACTACATCATTTAGGCTTAGACGCTTGCGGTGATCAGCACGCCATTCATTGTTGCGCCAGATAACGCCAAACCTCATTACCTTGAGCACACTTGCCTCCAGAACAAAGAACCTGACCAATTTAATCTCAGATATGCTACCTCGATAGTCGATCAAATCAATTTCTATAAGATGGAGATCAAGGCATTCGATGAGATTGTTATAGTGCAGCACATTTTCAGTTTCGGGTCTTTTTTAATCTGCAAAACAAGAGAACATATTAGAGCAGCTGGCTGTATAAGATTGCCGTGTCATCAAGAGGTACCAATATCATTCGCTCATACGATAGGGTTGGCTGGCTAGTGATATTTTTTCACTCTCTCTCTCTCTCTCTCTCTCTCTTTCTGTTTCCTCTCATTTAACTAGGAGCACGTGAAGAGCTTGGGCATTTGTTGCCTTCCACTATGTGGCCGATGCCATATTTTGCAAAAGTATGCAACATAATACGCATTGATGTCAAATCAAAATATTTTGCCAACGCTCTCACGATGTGAGAGAGTTGGCACCGTTGTGCACACAGACCCACATGTATAAACAAATCAATCAAACCAACTACACCAGCCTCTCACTCTCCCAAACAAGTGTTTTTTTATTGCCTCAGTCCTCTCTCTCTCCCAGGCAGTGTTTTTTCATTGCATGAGTTAATTTGGCACCAAAGCGAAGTAGGTGATCCAGATTGGGGCACCAGGTGAGCAATGGAGGGGCATCGATGCCAAATGCATCACAAGTGAATTTGGCACGTGTTTTGTCCTACATAGCCCACTTTTGTACTCCCTCCGTCCCAAAATTCTTATCTTAAATTTGTCTAAATATGGATGTATCTAGTTATATTTTAGTATTAGATACATCCGTATCTAAACAAATGTAAGACAAGAACTTTGGGACAGAGGGAATACTACCTCGTATTTAGTATAAAATTTTGACCAAAGATTTACCTAAGAAAATGCCAATGCATGTCACTAAAAATTACACCATTTGAAATTATGTTCAAATAGGAATCCAATGATATAGTTCTTAGTGACATGCATTAACATTTTGTGAGTTAAATCTCTCAAATTTTGATGCTACAAATTTGGAAGAGTAAACCAAGACGGAGGTAGTACTTGCTCTTAGGGTAACCATAGAGTTACTGGAGTAGTCTAAGTTACTTTCCACTATGACTAGCCTAGGCTACTATAGTACTACAGCATAAAAACGATGCAGGTGATCGCGTGAGAAAAAAATACTAAAAACATTTCTTTCGGTGCAGTGCGTAAATGCAGTTTTGAACACTACACTTGTCATCGTAATTTGGGAAAATTACGAAAAAATTGAGCTACGTTGTGATTACCGTTTACTAATAGGAAAGAAGTTTCACCTCGATGAATAGCTTCTCCATGCACGGAAAGCATGTAAGGAATCCAACAACTTGATCCAGATTGGGGCCGATAGATTTTAGTGCCAAGATCTTCACTATGCGCATGGACTGGGTCAAGCTTGTGGGAATCATTTTCTGGAAGACGGTCGTAAATACATCAAGAAGAAATTTAAAATTGTGAATTTCAAGAAGACGGAGAAGAAGATGAGTGTTGTACCTGAACGATTACGGATCCAACAAAGAGTTCAGAGAATTTGGCAGACGAGTACTCCAACGCTGTCAATTTCGGCGCGTCAATGACCCTGATTTTTGTTGGACCTTCTAGATCCGATACAAGCAATCTCCCAAGGAAAGGCGCATTCTCAATGACCATAACGTGGAACAGCTAGAGTGATCTCTTCCCAATTGATGCCTTGTTGCAGGGCTAGCAAGACACATAAATCCATCGGAGATTCGTTGAGGCGATGTGGAGGCTAATGAACCCGTGGATCTGCTCAAGACAAAGGTACTCGAGCACAGTACAGCTGCGGAGCAGGTGCTCCATAGCCTTCTTCGAGATGACAATGTCGAAGAGGTCGAGATGCTTGAGTTGAGGGAGAAGAAGGGCAGGCGCGGCATTAATCTGGGGAAGATAGCAGGAGCTGAAGCTGGCGCGGCGCAGCGTTGGCGTGAGGCAGACCACGGACAGCGGAAGAGAGCGACATCGTCCAGCTCCAAAGCTGAGCTCCTCGAGCTGATCTAGGGCGGGGGATAAGAACCACTCGTCAAACTTGGGTTGGACCTTGCAGTTGGTACTGGACATGTGGATGTCAAGGCGTCTGGCTGGCCCAGGGTGCAATGAAAGGATCTTGGAGACTGCGGCCATGCGTTTGCAATCCCCGTCGCAGAGGCAGCTGTCGACAACGAGGTTGAGGGGGACGTGACGCCAGAGGGGGCGTCACCACCGGGAGAGCAGGGTGGTCCACACGGCAGATTTGGTGGGGAGGAGGCCAATGATGACGAGCAGCATGTCGTCGGGGAGGCTGCTCATGAAGTCCAGGCTCGCCAGATGCGGTTTTGGCTCGAGCCGCCTCCGCTTGTTGGCTGCCTCGCCGTCCATCTCAACCGGCGGCGATGCTGGTGTACACGTGTGCTGGTGTGTGTTGTCTACTGGGTGTGCGCGAGTGCGTCCTTCTGTGCATGCCGCCGCGCAGTGGTGAATTGTGCGTGAGTGCGTCCTTCATGTGCAAGAAGTGTGTCCTCAATGCGCCCTCAATTTACTAGCGTGCGGGGTGCTACCCCGATTGGTTTCAACTTTGTTTACTTCATCGCGTGTCAGATGGGCCTCTAGTTTACTTATTTTCACCCACTGCCACATGGGCCAACACACGAAGATAGAGAACACGAGCTGACAAGGCAGCATGTGGACTAGTTGACCGGTCAACTAACAATATACGGAGCTATATGCTGACACAGTGGTGTGTAATCCGTCGATATAGAGAGTTCGAGTGAGAGGGGAGGCCCGTGAGAGATAGTAGAGAGAGAGAAAGAACTACTCCCTCTGTTTGATAATGTAGTTCCAACATTTTTTTTAAAGTCAAACTTTTGAAACTTTGACCAAGTTTATAAAGAAATTACTTATATCTACAATACCAAAGATAAATCATAGTATGAAGTAAGTACCTGTCGTGATGAATCTAATGATAGTTCCAGATGTAAATGTTTTTCTCCACATATACCTGGTCAAACTTTTCTGAGGTTTGACTTTTCAAAACATCCATATGCTTATGGACGTGACAGAGTCCCTAACTAGAGAGAGAGAGAGAGAGAGAGAGAGAGAAATAGAAAGAGTGAGTAAAAAGTGTGTGTGCGTGTGTGAAAGAGACATGGACAACACACGACAAAAGTAGAGAAAAAGCATGGGTGTCTTATGCAAACATATCACACATGCATCTTTGACAACGGAGGCAAGGTGAGGAGATAGTGTGTGGTTGTTTGGAACCGAGAGAGCAAGACCCCTAGCACGTGGCCAAGAGGGGTCTGACAAACAAGGGAGAGAGGTCGAGAGAGACGTACGGAGAAAATGCAGACATGGGGAGGAGAGAGTGTATGTTTGTCATAGAGAGATCCCCTGGAGATCATGATGGGACTGCATGGGTGGGAGATCGAGTGACAAGGTGTGTGCGCGATAGAAGATATAAAGATAGATGTATGGATGCAAGGAGACAATACGTGTGTTCCTGATGGCTAGTAAGAGATAATCATACTTAGGAGGGGGGAGTGCTTGCGCCTATGATGGAGTGAGGGATTATGGTACTTAGGGGGGTGCGTGTCACATGGAGAGAGAACAAGGGCGGAGAGTGTTGGATGGGTCTATATGTATAGCGCGAGCAGTACATGTGTATGTGTGAACCAGGGAGATATAAGGTCAGTTTGGATTGCGTCCTGAGAATCTTTTGCCTGGCCTGGGGTTGTGGGTGGATTTCATGCACGCTTGTTTGGTTGCTACCCTGTGAAAAAGAAAGACCGCCTGGCCTAGATTCCCTTGCACTTTAATTAGCCTGGCTGGACTCTAGACACTGCAAGTAGCCTGGCCCAGGCGATCGATTTCGAACGCCTGGCTATGCCTGGTCGTGCGGCCACGAGGCTAACAGCAACCTGTATGGATATTAGCATTAAATAATTGTTGCATGGATTGATTGATGGGACGTTGATGCTTTGCCTGGCCCAGGCACGAACCAAACACTTCAGCACCACACAAGCCTGGCCAGGCAGAAATATTTTATATCTCACGTCCACACCAGGCAGTACTGGCCATCAAGGCATGAGGGTCAGGTCACGAACCAAACTAACCAATAAAGTTTGACAGAGATTGAGGAGCCCCGATAAGGCTGAGTGGTGCGTCAGATAGCTGAGAGGGGGAAAGAGATATTCCATCCGCTCGATAATGCAGTGCATGTAAATTTTTTAGAACTCAAACTTTGGAAACGTTGATCAGGTTTAAGAAAATGTTATTTATATCTACAATACCAAAGATACATCATACAAAAATACATCTCATGGTGAATCTAATGGTATATGTTTGCCGTTCTAGATGTAATTTTTTTTCTCCACGTACATGGTCAAACTTTGTGATGTTTGACTTTTCAATAAATCTATATGCTATGGACCGAGGAGAGTGCCTAATTTAAGACAGATCAAGTGCGTGTGAAGGAGAATGAGTAAGTGTGCAAAAAGAGTATGTGTGTGAAAGATAAAGTGACAACAAACGATAAATTAGAGAGAGTGTGTGTTTTTTCGTTTCTTATGCGAACATATCACGCATGCATCTCCGAGATAGAAAAGCGAGGCGAGGAGATACACGAAGATAGCTAGTGTGTGATTGTTTGCAACAGAGAGAGACACCCCTGTAGCACATGTCCAATAGAGGTCTGGCCAACAAGGAACAAAGGTCGAGAGGGACACATGGAGGACATGGACGCATGGGGAGGGAGAGAGGGTGTGCTTGTGACAGAGAGATCCCCTCGAGATCGTGAGGGGACTATATGGGTGGGAGATTGAGGGAGGTGCGTGCGCGATAGAAAGATGCCCCGAGAGAAATCGAGATAGACCATGCACATGTTTGTGATGGAGACTAAGATTAGCTAGTCAAATACATATAGGGGGGACTGCGCGTGCCTACAATTGAATGAGAGACCATCATACTTGGCTAGCTAGGCATGAGATTGTGTGTGTGTGCGTGTGAGATGGAGAGAGAACGAGGGAGAGATCAATATAGAGTTTTAGATGGGCCTATCGAGTGCGAGTGAGATATGCATGTGTATGTGTGACCCAGGTGGATGGAGAGTATGAGAGAGGGGGGAAGAGCTCCGAGACGACAGAGTGGTGTGTGAGAGAGTTACGGGCAACGAGCAAAGGAATTTGTGTGCGTACGATGAGTGCACCCAAGATATCTAGCTTGGACTAGCTAGAGTATCATACATAGTGTGCGAGAGAGACCTATAGATGGTGTATATATGCATGCGAACTAGAAAAACCCCCCCCCACACACACACACACAAAGAGAGAGAGAGAGAGAGAGAGAGAGAGAGAGAGAGAGATGGAGAGAAAGGGAGAGGGACCAACAAGGTTTTTGTGTCGGATGTGTGCGACAGAATTGAAGATTGTCGGAGAGAGAGGGAGAGAGAGAGAGAGAGCAGGAGTCCGGGAGAGGGGGAGGTTGCGTTTTATGCATCAAAGACTGATATAAACCATGTTTCGATATAAACTTGCATTCAAATATTTAAATTGGAGAACAAGTTGTCTGCAATCCACACATGAACGGATATATGCGTATATCAAACAAGTTCATTAATTTGACTTTCAACATGTTCATGGAGTACTATAATACTGTACAACATGCTACTCGATTGAGGTGTTCAATTTTGGATTTAGTTCACTATTTTGACCTAGTGAACGAGCTATTTCATTGAATCGAGATATTTCATTTTGGGTTTGATTCGCCTTTTTGAGTGGGTCAACTATTTGTCATATAGTAAATCGCTAGCAACGATCATGTAAAAACACATTACTCCCGAGCATCATCTCTCCATCTAAAAAAGAAGTGGCAAGCTAATATTTCAAAATTTGATTCGAATCGACTTGGTAAGGTAGATGTGGATGCTTGTTCTTCCAAAATTTGAATGAACCGTTAAACATCCTCTGCTCGATGGAATTCGCCCGAGCAAATAAATGGGAGACACGAAATTACCGTCCTATGTGGGACACGCATCAATTGGCCTGTTGTACATCGAGGGTAGGTTCGTAACTTCATCCAAGCGCACCTTCTCCTCGGCCGAAATGACATGTGCCAAATAATTCATAAACCATGGTCGGCATAACACGCTCTCCTCGCCCGAAATAGCTCGCGCCCACTATTTCAAAACACACTCTCCTCGCCCGAAATCGCTCGCGCCCACTATAGTTCAAAACACACCCTCCTCGCCCAAAATCGCTCCCGCCCACTATTTGGGGAGAAGCAAAGTTACTCTACTATCCCCAACCCTCACTACACAGACCCAAGCCGAGAAGCCTAAAGGCAGGGGTAGAACTGTAACTCCCCCTCATATTTCAGATAAATGCGTCCGTAAGACAAGGTTCCACTCCCCTCCCAATTCCCCTCCCCCTCCCGTGCCCCCCATTCATACCTCGTGGGCGCCAAATCACCTTCTCCTCGGGAAGCTCCCTTCTCCCGAGCCGCAAAATCTCAGCCCCTCCTCCATGGCGCCCCCCACCGCACCAATTTCATAGCCGCCCTCCTCCCTAATGCCGGAGACACTGTCCATTTGCCGTCGTGCACTGGGTTGTGTGCCTCTTACTCCGTGCTGCTAGAGCTGCCTCAACGACAGCTGCATGAACCATACCGGAGCCGATTCACCCCCGCCGTTGTTCACGGCGCCGGAGCGGCTCCAACTTCGGATCCATCCATAGTCCCGGCGCTGCTTCCCCGTAGCCGTTGACCGTCGCGACATCGTTGTTTCCCTGCCGCCGGTCGCCACCGCAACCGTGTCGGCCTCACCGACTCGGCAACTGGACCTGCCTACTTCACCATGCCGCCAGATAGGTTGCAACCTCATCTCAAATCACTTTATTTAGGCGTCAGTTGTCTAAATTTTTATTCTGGGCCAATCGATTCCCAATGGGAAGCAGCACCCGTCGAGGCGGCGGAGCTCCTAGGCTGCCGGTTGGCTGGTGTCTAACGTAAGGGTGCGGGGCCGCAAGTTTGCCGCGGAAGCAGCACTTAGATGGCTATCTTTTAGAGTTGCGTGGGTTGAAGGTACTTGTCGCCGTCGGATCTGGATGACGGGGAGTCTTTGTGGATTGGTCCGGGGGCAGCGCAACCATGGCAGTGCGGTGGGGCGGGGAGCGGGGTTTTGGCTGGGGCCATGGACGGCGGAGGCAGGCTGCTCTACCATTGGTCGCAGGCTCTTCGGGGAAGATTCCGAACAGTGTCAGTCGGGAGGCACAAGACGGCCATCAAGCCATCCAGCGTAGATCGGACAGTACCAAAATAAAATAAAATCGTGTGACCCCAATTTAGTCTTCAGTCAACATACGTGTGACTACTCTCGTACCTTGCTGTTGATCTCTTAGTGTATTTCTTCATATCAAAGAGATATGTCGTTCTTAACATTATGCGTTATCTGCATTATCAAACACACCGTCTTCCGACTCACCACAGCTGATTCAACAAGGGAAGCATACACCAGAAGGGAGCTATAGTCCCCACTCAACAGTTCCCAGCATCGAATGCGTGTGCCCGACATGGACAGCCACAACAACTGCAGGGCCATCAACAAGTCAGCACATGATGCTCACTCCTATGGATGGCAGCCAGCTAGGTTGTACCCTCATCTTACTTGTGTGCAACATTTATGGCTTTCTTATTCATCTAAGCATGGAAAATAGATCATCACATTTCACTGTATATTCATGCTGATCTCTTACGGGTCTTGTTCAAGAGTTAACAATGTTCCATAGTTTAGCTAAGATACTTGTTCTTTAGGTAACGTTGTTCCATAGTTATCATCCATCAGCCAATGCTATCCCACAGGATGGTGATTATAGTATTATACCACTTCTAGTATTACCTATGTTGTTCTTTAATACTTTTGTGTGCCATCTAGTTAATCTCGAGTACAAACGATACATATTCTGTAGCTTTCATCTGTGTTCTCCCTTTAGTTTATGAGACCTGTTGCTGCTAGTTAACCCCAGTCCTACTATTATGTCGTCTCCTACAGGCACTTGTTACATAAATCTAACTACTAGTTGTCTTCCATGCATGTCAGATATAATTGCACACACTGATATATCCACAAGAATCTCACGGATCAATGTAAAGGCCAATACACTTGATGTCAATGATACCCAATATGATGGAACATGTAAAGGCAGTTCTTCAGAAGGCTTGCAGAAAGATGATGAATCCTCTTCACCCCACAAGGTCCTTGCTCTAACTTGGCCTGTGATGTACAACATGCATATAATGTCCTGGAGTGTATCTACTTTGTTGCAATGCCATGTGCTTAGCATGCTGATCATGCATGTAAATATGTCATGGCTTCCTGTTTTTTAGTTCCTATTCCATTCATGATAACATGTTTTCAAATTCAAGTACTATCATTCTACTCTATCGCAATGCCATCTGCTTAATTTGGACATCATGCTTCTTAATATCTTATATATTGTTATTCATCAGTATGTACTTCATCTGTCTACCATACCATGTTTTTTTACATTGACACTACTACAAAAAGGGCTATAGATGGAATGGCCACTAATGGCGCACCTATGATGTGGTGCGCCATTACTATATTCTAATGGCGCACCATGTCTCGGTGCGCCATTAGTAATATATTACTAATGGCGCACCTGGTGTGTGGTGCGCCATTAGTAGTTTTGAAAAAAAATATAAAAAAAAATTTGTTACTAATGGCGCACCGTTGCATAGTGCGCCATTACTAATTGACATAGTAATGGCGCACCACATCCGTCGTGCGCCATTAGTAGTTTTGAAAAAAAAAGTAAAAAAAATTGTTACTAATGGCGCACCATGTCTCGGTGCGCCATTACTAGTTTTAACTAGTAATGGCGCACTTTCCACTGGTGCGCCATTACTAAGTTTTTTTCAAAAAAAACAAAAAAAATATCAATTTTTTCTTTTTTTTTCAAAACTACTAATGGCGCACCGTGGGTGTGGTGCGCCATTACTAACTTGCCCAAACACCGATGCACCCCCCCCCCCGGTGGATCGCCTTTTCAGTTTTAAAAAAAATAAAAGAAAATGATGGAAATGTCAAAAAAATAAAAGATAATATGTTTCCCATGTGATATATGCTCTAGTTTTTGGGAAAATTTACAAATATGCATTTCAACTTTATTTGCAAAATCTCTCTGGAAATTTGTAAAATGGGCATAACTTTTGCATACGAACTCGGATGAAAAAGTTTTTTTTATGAAAAATCATCTACTCGAAAAGTTACATCCAAATTTAACCAAGGGAACCGTGTTAAACATTTTCAAAATCCCCAAAAACCTAACAGAAAAAAAGTTACAAGGCTTTCAAGATCTAGCGGCAAAAAAATTCAAAAAAATTCAAACTTACTAGTGGCGCACCGTGGATGTGGTGCGCCACTAGTAACAGAAAAAAAATTGGTTTTGAATTTTTTTTCAAAAAATTATACGTAATATGATTGGGAAGTTTGAAATATTTTTCAAAATTTCATCATAGTCATGAACATGAACAAAGTCCTAGACATCAACAAGGTATAACAGGATTGATATGTTAGATATATCAACAAGTGCCTGTGAAGTGAGCTGTTGCTGGGGTTGGATAGAACTCTGAAGTTAAGCATGCTTGGGCTGGAGTAGTGTCAGGATGGGTGACCTTTTGGGAAGTTTGACCACGGACTGCGATTTGACCTGAGATTAAGCCATAGTGAACTGAGATTAAAAAAACTGAAAAAAAAATAAAAAAAATTCTGAAATTTTTTTTAGAAAAAACATTTGAAAAAAAATGTTACTAATGGCGCACTTCTATGTGGTGCGCCATTAGTATACCAGATACTAATGGCGCACCAGTGGTGCGCCATTAGTAAAAAATACTAATGGCGTGCTAGTAATGGCGCACCGGTAGTGCGCCATTAGTAGGCCTTTTTCTAGTAGTGTGAAGTGATGTTCTAGTGCTCTGTTGCAGTGCCATCTTAGTTTCCCAATCATACACGTGTATGTTGCCTTAGTTATTTCTGTATGTATTCCGCTAGCATATGTATGTACTTCATCTGTCTACCATACCATGTTTTTTTTACATTTAAGTGATGTTCTAGTGCTCTGTTGCAATGCCATCTTAGTTTCCCAAACATACACATGTATGCAATTCCGCTAGCATACAGTTTTACATTCAACTAGTGTTTTTTTGTTGTGTTGTCCTGTCGTATCCCTAGCTCTTACACCATACTCCCACCGTCCGGATTACATGTTGCCGAAATGGATAAAAAGGATGTATCTAGAACTGAAATACACCTAGACCCATCCATTTTTTCCGGATGGAGGGAATATATGTCAATATGTCATGCCTTTCTATTCTTCAGTACCTATTCCATCTCTTTGTTGTAGCATGTTTTATAATTAAAGCACCATTCTTCTATACAAGGCATGCAAGGGGAAGACGACTATGTTAGAATCTGAAGGGTTACAAACAAGGCCTTTGCAAAAGATCCAAACGTCAGTAGATAATAAATCAACTCCATTTTTTATAGATACTGCTCCAGCACAAAGAAACCCAACTCCTACTGATAATGAGCAGATTCCAGTGGCCAAAGAACTACTCCGCTCCAGTCCAGCAAAAATATGTCAACTCCATTCTAAGAAGCATGTGTGTATCCTTGCATCATGAAATTTTATAACATGCTGACCATATTTTCTACATGTTTCTTACCCATCTCTCTTTTAGAAAATAAGCTTAACAGATAGAAGACTTTCTGCACTGGTATCGTATGTGAGGAAAGATTCTTGTAGGAATTCTCTGTGCTCCAATGCAGATGTAAGTACATGTTGTATATCACTATATTTTTACATCGGCATGTATTCTATTAATCAGCGTGAATCCAACCTTTATCTGATCTAAATTTAGTTGTAGCAAAATGTATGATTAAAGGCCACAATGTTGATTTTTGTAAGGAAAACTGCCTGGTAGTTTTGCATCCTGAGCTGCATGAGTGTACTATCTCATATCAGTGGGTTTGAATACTTTGGTTCTGCAGTGGTTTTTAGTGTGTTTTTACTGTGTTGTCCTGTCGTATCCCTAGCTCTTACATCATACTCCCTCCGTCCGGATTACATGTCGGAGAAACGGATAAAACTGGATGTATCTAGAACTGAAATACGCCTAGACCCATCCATTTATTTCCGGATGGAGGGAATACATGTCAATATGTCATGCCTTTCTATTCTTCAGTACCTATTCCATCTCTATTGTAGCATGTTTTATAACTGAATCACCATTCTTCTATATAAGGCATGCAAGGGGAAGACGGCTATGTTAGAATCTGAAGGGTTACAAAGCAGGTCTTTGCAAAAGATCCAAACGCCAGGAGATAATAAACCAACTCCATTTTTCATAGATACTGCTCCAGCACAGAGAAACCCAACTCCCACTGATAATAAGCAGATTCCAGTGGACAAAGAACTAGTCTTCTCCAGTCCAGCAAAAGAATGTCAACTCCATTCTAAGAAGCGTGTGCGTATCCTCGCACCATGAAATTTTATAGCATTCTGATCATATTTTCTACATGTTTCTTACCCATCTCTCTTTTAGAAAATAAGGTTAAACAATAGAAGAGTTCCTCCATTGGGATCGCATTCGAGGAAAATATCTTGCGGGAATTCTCTGTGCTCCAATGCTGATGCAAGTACCGGTTGTATATCACTATATTTTTTACATCAGCATGTATTTTGTTAATCGGCGTGAATCTAACCTTTATCTGATCTAAAATTAGTTGTAGCAAAATGTTAAAGGCGCCAATGTTGATTTTTGTAAGGAAAACTGCCTGGTAGTTTTGCATACTGAGCTGCATGAGTGTACTATCTCATATCACCCACATTACTGAATTGTAGTGCTTCTCTGGTTGCCCATTCATTCATTGTGTCAATGTTGCTTTCGTATTACCTTACCTGGCTGATGATAGCTATGCCATATTGTGTTAATTTGGTGTAGGCTAGTTGCCCAAACGTTCGTTGTGTCAATGTTGCTTTCCTATTATCTGACTTGGCCAATGATAGCAATGCTAGTGTGTTAATTTTGTCCAGGCTGCTGAAGATAAGAAGACAAACTCTAAAAACAGCAAGGCAACCCCATTGTTTCTTTCTAGTAAATCTAGGCCAGGTAATATGGCCATAACTCATGATTAATCTGTTTGGTTCCCGTCCTAATTTATGTTACGATATAGTGGTCGAGACACTCTCCACTATCAATAATACAAGCCAGCCAAAATCGCCATCTGAATCTGTTCAGTATCCTCTGTCTCGAATGCAATGGAATAAATGTATGTTTGTGAACCAATTAATGGCTGAAGCAATGATTGAAATGGTGGATGAATCAGAGGTAAAGAGTCGTGCGACACAACAACTGATCAATGTTTTCAGAGAGAGTGTAGCAAAGCAGCAAGAACTTGCCCACATGCTTATGGGCGTCATCTATGCTGAGGTGGCAGATTGTGACGTTGTAGATGGTTAGGTTCAGCTCATTTATTTGCACTGGCATCAATCCTTGATTGCCTAGTGGATGTAATTTCCTGTAACATATGCTGGATGTGCAACGTTATTCCATGTATGTCGTACCTTTGCTTGATCGGTTTTGGTCCTGTGCATAATTGCTCGTCGTAATGGGCTCAAATTATCTAATTTGGCCTAAAGACATGTACGAAATTTAGTGGGCCATTAAGTTAATGGGTCGTTACTAGGCCGAAAGTTAATGGTTGGCCTGCCTCTTACCTCCCGGGTCGTTAACAGGCCGACATCGAAGCGAGCAACAGGCGGGCCCAATTTATCACGGGCCATTAACAGGTCGTTACTAAGTTTGGGCTACATATGGCCCAACTATATTGTTGGCCTTTAGCAGGCTGAAAGAGACAGCGGGCTTGTACTGGACCATGAAGAGCATGGGCCGCTAAGAGGCCGAAAGTCAGGTCGTATTGTAAATGGCCTAACTGTGTTGTGGGCCTTTAGCAGGCCGAAAGAGAAACCGGGCTGGTATTGGACCATGAAGGGCATGGGCCGTTAAAAGGCCAAAACTAAGGTCCGACTACAAATGGCCCAACTCATTTATGGTCCGTTAACAGGCCGAAAGGCACACAGGGCCGGGAAGTGGCCCATCACTTAAATGGGTCACTAAAAGGGCAAAACTCAGGTCCGACTACAAATGGCCCAATTGATTTATGGTCCGTCAACAGGCTGAAAGTGACACCGGGCCGGAAATTGGCCCAACACTTAAATGGCCCACTAAAAGGCCGAAACTCAGGTCCGACTACAAATGGCCCATCAGATTTATGGGCCGTCAACAGGCTGAAAGACACACCGGGCCGGAAATTAGCCCAACATTTAAATGGGTCGTTAAAAGGCCGAAAGATGTACATCCTGAAAATTGGCCCATCCATTGAATAGGCCGTTAACAGGCCCAAATCTCATCGGGACGATATTGAGCCCAAATATATAGCGGGATGTTAACGGGCTCGAACTGATGATGGGCTGCAATGGTGTCAACTCTTTAACGGGCCGTTGACGGGCCGAATTGGCACATCTCGTATGGGCCGTGGGCTTAAATGGACCTAACACAAGTAGGCCTTATATGGGCCGGCCTGCTAAGTTTTACTGGGCCGACCTTTTTCACCGGAATGGGCCACTATTGGACCGTGCCACGTGTCGACCTATCATAGGCGCCTCCTGTCCAATGTGTGGATGACATCTGTCCCAACGGTGAGCCAACACGTGTTTCCTCCAGCCAATGATAATTTTACATGTGGAAAATGCCCATTGGTCGGGGCTATTAATGGGTTATCGGATCCAAAACCGGACCCGATAGCTTAACGGTGTTCCGTTACGGTGGATGCCACGTATCGGTCACCCTTGACGAAAGCACTTCTGTGACGCGTGATTTATCGTCATGGAAGTAGACACTTCCGTGATGATAATTTTGGTAATGTCATGGAACACTTCTACGACAACACAAGTATGACCGTCTTGATTCTATCATAAAATCGTCATGGATGTACATGCATGACTGAAAATGTGACCTAATGTGACAAACACGTATCATCATGGAAGTGTATTTTTTTGTAGTGCTTGTGGCTGCAACATATATGTTGCAGGTTTACCATACCAAAGAAAGGTAGAAAGTAGGGTTATGATGCTATACTCAACTGCTACCTATGCGTGGATGGTCATCACAAGATTAGAATATTATCTCCGCTGCATGATTTTATTGTAAGCTAGCCCATGAGCTAGTAGGTATGGAATGCCTTAAAGACCAGATCTGTGATGTAATACTAGAATGTGTGTTATTTCTTGATATTTCATCTTCAACTGTGTGGGTCAGCAATCGATCCAGGGACTGGCACATAAAGCACAGAGATTCGGGCCCCATTGAGGGACTGGGTCATGACACTTGCATGTGAACCCTTATGTCACATGTATTTCAATTGACAACCACTATGTTGTTTTCTGTCGTGGTTTTGTCAGGGCAGATGTCCTAGTGAAAGGACTTAGGTGTGGAGCCATCGTAACTAGGTTAGCTTGAAGGGGTTGAATGGGACAAAGGACACAAAGAATTACCCAGGTTCGGCCCCTCGCGGTGGAGGTAAAAGCCTACTCCTGCTTTTAGTTGTATTGCTTGAGTTTTGATTGCCAGGGAGCGAATACGCTTGA
The DNA here is from genome assembly GCF_002162155.2 of Triticum dicoccoides. Taxonomy (NCBI): domain Eukaryota; kingdom Viridiplantae; phylum Streptophyta; class Magnoliopsida; order Poales; family Poaceae; genus Triticum; species Triticum dicoccoides. The sequence continues at coordinate 508,344,145 of NC_041391.1, forward strand.
CCTAGCTTTCGATTGCTTGTTTTTGAGTTAACCCACCGCCGGGTCACCCCTTTATATACAGGTTGACGTCCACGGTGGCTTACAGAGTCCCGGCCGACTCACACAAACGTGACTGGCTTAGTTTCTAACTAAAGCTACCTTATAGAACAAGTTTAACACATGGCGGCTCACACCCTTGGGCCTCCGGCCTCCTCCGGGTCTTGGGCCTTCAATAAGCTTGCACTACGAACCGCTATTTGTATCCTTGGACCTCATCGGGCCTTCTCATCTTAAGTCACCAATGTTGTGACCCGGCCCCTCCTGGGCGGGTCATACCTGGGAGTTATATTCCCAACATTAGGCCCCAGATTGATTTGAACTTGTTCACATCAATCTACACCGTTTCACTTTGCAGAATATATACTTGCTGCTTTCCACCAGTCTGCCATAACCCTCCATGACATCACATGGCAGAACCATCGTAACCCGCCATGACATCATATGCATTAATTCCGCACAAGACTTCAAACATCTCAACGAATCGTTATCTTAATGAACATTCTGAAAATCGAGGCGCCCGCATTACCAGCACAACCATTTTGCATCCTCGATTCTTGCGCATGCCATCTTTTTATTTCCTTATAAATAGGGACAGGGGACCCTCTTCTTCACTTTTTACACATGTCTCTTCCTCTTCATCTCCTTCCTCGCGACGCCACCGCAACCCGAGCTTCGCCGCCCCCGTCTACCCTCAGCGACGTCAGCACCGGCCGCTGCATCGACCTGAACGGACCAGAGAAACATGGCACACATCCTCTCTCCATCTCCATCGCTAGGTACTCATCCCCCCTTCATTATAAATCTGCATTAGGGTTTGCCAAGTTCATCTGTGTTTGTCGTCCATTCCATGGAATTGCTTGCAATACTTCCGCCCATGCCTTATTCAATCTCTCAATAGCATAGGAACTGTGTGATTCTTGTTTGTAACGCCGACATGTACTCGTAGATGCCTCCCATCTATTTCAGATTAAACTTCAATGCAATAGTTCATCCGTGGCCCGCTAGGTTTAGAAATTTCCTTCCATTTTCAAACTGCAGTAGATCCAAAATCGTAGAACTGATCCGTGAAACTTGTTTGTTCAGTACTTAGCAAAATTTCACTTATAGATCCACAGATACCTATGCACTTCAGCAGCACGGGCGGCTTACATGATAGGTCGTAACTCGCCAAGCACTGTTAGGCCCATTTTAAACCGCCATTGTATATCCAGTATCCGTATAACCCGGTGGTGTCTTGTCGATTTAATCATGCCAAACTTTAAAGCATGTATTCTCTGCATATGAATTGACTTTGCCCGATGCACTTTCTTTCTGATCACTGGACGTCTTAACATCATAACCTTGACCTGGCAACACTTCTCTTTCTATGTTGTTCATCAACAAAAATGACCAAAACCGTCACTTCATGCAACTTGGTCGCCTCCACTGTTATGGAGCAATCTCTCAATGAACATGTTCGAGTGGGCATCTTATCACCCAAATATGTTATCCACTGGAGAGCTCCGGGAAATGAGGCTATACCCGCCCCAAAGGAAGGCGAGGTCATAGTCTTTGTTGATCATATGCTCCGGGTTTTTTCTCGCCACTCGGCTCAAAAAAATTCCGTGATGTGTTGCATTTCTTTCAACTCCACCCTCAAGATATCAGACCCAATTATGTTTCCAATATATGCAACTTCCAAGTTTTTTGCGAAGTGTATCTTCAAGAAGAACCCACTGTGGATTTGTTCAGAGAATTTTATTACTTGAACCGCCAGACTGAGTTCACAGATGGACCCAACCTAGAACTTGGTGGAATTTCTATTCAAAGACGAAAAGAACTTGTGTTCCTGCAGCCGCACTTCCCAGCCACCCAAAGGACTGGAACCAAAGTTGGTTTTATTGCCAAGATACCTCTCCAGCTGGTGAAAATCCTCTGTCGGGTTTCCTGAAAACCGGCTTAGCTCAAGACATCCCCTCCCAGACCGGATCAACGCCGAAGAATGGGCTAAGTATATGCCCATCTTTTCAAAGGCAAGAGCCTTAATGGACAACGGGTTGACCGGAGTTGATTTGGTCTGATGTTGGGTCGCTTGGAGAATTTTACCATTGAGCCGCCGGCCCGGATTTATGTGTGAATATATCGTCGATGACAAAGATCCACAGCGCCACTGCCAAGTGCGACGGAACAATGATAAGATCAATAGGATGACCAAAATGCTGCTTAACGAGATCTTGGAAACTTGCGGCAAGACGGGGTTGAATCCCTTCTGCACCCTTAACAAGCCTCCAGCTGTAAGTATTTTGAGCAATTTCTAACTCATTCCTTATTTACATAAATTGTCTTCTCATAATCGCTTGATTTCTGCAGGCTGACTCCCCTTTTGGAATAAAAAACTTCCAGACAAGCCGGCCATAAAGGCTAGGGGAAAGAACAAAGCTGTCAGGAAACCTGCCAAGAAGAAAACAAACACCTTAGAGCTGTTTGCTTTGAATGATGATGAGTCAGAGGTAGACCTTGACTCCCTTGGATCCTTCTTTACTTATCTTATTGGCACTGATTGCTATCAGGATGACGCGAAGGCCAGCAACGCAGATGGTCAAGAGGTAACTATTCTTTCCTCCGACTCAAAGCCTTTGCCAAGACAGACAGTTCGATAAGTGAGCCAGAAAGTAAGGTTTTCTCACCCTTTAGCTTACTTGGATCCAAACTTTATTTTGAAGAAACAACAACATGAAGCTCGGTGCACAACCCAAAATAGTGGAGGTGGAGAACTTTCCTCCGGTTTACCCAACACTCCGGCCCCTCACAAACGCCGAAAAGAGGTGCCTCAAAACTCCATCTCTTTTTACCCAAAGGCGGGTCTTATTCGCCAACCAATTAATCCCTCTGACTCAAATGGTTGAAAAAGTTCGGGGAATCCTATGATTCTGGCCAAGCACTCTGCCAAGGAAGAACTGATTGAAAAGAGCAAGGCCAAGTTTGATATTGCCAATTATTCTCATCAGGGCGTCAGTGAATTATTCTCTGGCTATCTCAGTCAAGTGCATGTTGGTCGTGATCTTGAGATGGCCATAGTCAAACAGATGCACCAGAAATATGAGGTATAAACTTCTGCTTCCTCTGTTGATACACTCATCCAGCCCCCAAGTCTTAGCCATAGGAAAAAATTAATTGAGTATGGCAAAGACTTTAATCAATATACCATAGTAAAACTTCGAGCCATAGCCCCCATGAATCGGCTTGCCTTGAAAAAGATGAGCCAAATCATTTAGATTAGCTCTTAAAAAATAAAAATTCACCTCATAGCCCTCACAGGCCGGGTTATCTTTGAAAAAGATGAGCCAGATTTTTCTACAACTTAACAGAACTTCTTCACACAATAGTCCCCACGTGCCAAGTGTCGTTGCTTGCAAAGGGCTTGGGAGTTGTATGTATTGTATCTTGACATATTTGCTTATGATTGTTTAACCTCTTGTTTACAGGAGGACTCAACTCAAGCTGAATCCCAATTGGCCAATTTGAAAACCAGGCTCGAGTGTCAAGAGTCTGAAACCCAAAAAGTTGATTCCAATTTTAAATTTAGCTTGGATGAAATTGAAAAACTCAAAACAGGATTTGTTGCAGAGAGAACTGCCTGGGGTGAATAAAAGACTGCTTTAGCGCAGAGAGCAGAAACCGTCAAAGCTTCTTTGCAAGAGGTCACCGCAGAACTAACCGGCCTAAAACGCCACATTTCGCAAATGATCGCCGCTATCTTTGGTAAGTAATTCTGGATATTTTAATCATTTCCAATGCTCAACACTTAATCCCCTTGGCGACTTAACTGTGTGTTTATTGAACAGGCCCCAGGAGTACCAACCTTGGCCAGGATATGCTGGTAAAACTAAAGGTGGTTTACACTTTGGTGGAGCAATTATATACAGGCGCTCCGCGCACAATAGTCGCCATCTCTCACAGCAAGCAGGCACCTTCACTTCTCAGGGAAGTTTTGGATAAACTCTCCGTCCTGTCTGCAAGAATTGAAGAAATAAAACGATCATCTGCCAGAGGCGGTGCTATTACTGCTTTGAGCTGGGCGAAAGTGTGGCAAGCAGAACTAGACCCGGAAAAACTGGCCACTAGTTTCCCAAGTCTGAAACAAGACGGGTCTCCCTTTGACCAAGATGATTTTGCTGCTTGTGTGAAAGAGATGCGCCCATTGGCAAGCAAGTTAGCTGAAGAGACTGATCTATCCAAATATCAGGCAGCTTATACAGTGGAAAACGCAAAAGTGAGGGCGCCGGCTTTTCACATTGTTGATCACATCCCTCCAATACATAAGCACACCTTTGCTCATGAAGTTAATCCATCTGAACTTATAGATGATGAGGCTGAATTTCAAGCCTTAACTGGCATCAACTGGTCATCGCCTAACTTCCAGATGACGGAAGAAGAAGAAGAAGAACTGGCGCAGGATGACCCGGAAGCTTCAACTCACCAAGACCAGGACAACTAATCCACGGGGCGGCTCTCAAACTGCAGCACAACATCTCATGTTGAAAAACTCTTAATGATTTGGGCTCAGAAAGCCGTGTAATAGGCTTTGTGAAAATAATGATCTGTCATGCCATCGTGCATGTGTTAGCTTTCAAAACTGCTGATGAACTTTCTATGTGCCATTGATGAGCTCGCAAGGAATATCATATTATTTTGCAATGTTCCTATGCACATAGTGAACAACATATACCCTGGCGGTTTATGCCAGGGCGGGTTATAATGTTCAATATAATATGTTCTTGCGACTTAAAGTCTATAACCAGGGCAAGTTAAAAACCCAAGTATTTATTCAAATATGAAGTCATACATGTTGACCAATATCATAATGACGTTGTAAATATGTAAGTCTATGAGCCGGAAGCTTTACAGATCCAGAAGAGCCTAGCTCTGTTTTGTTTTTTGAAAACATTCAGTTTTTATCCCGTAAGCTGGCTCTCACGTGACACAAATCCATTGTTTTAACCTTAACTAGTTCAGGGTCTTATTGAAAAGATTGTCTGTTAAGAGTACAAATGGGCCACATGGCAGAGAGACTACGGCAACAGGTAAGTTTATCCTAGCTCTCTGTAAGCCGGCTCTCTCATGACAAAGGCCGCCATTTTAATCTTGACTAGTTCATGGTCTTATTGAAAAGAGTAACTGTCAAGAGATCGGTGGGTCACCTGGCGGAGTAGCATCTTGCAAACAGGTAGGTTTAACTCAAATTCGGCTTGAAAACCGGATCAAGAGGGTATGAACAGCTTTGCTCAATGAGTAGGAAGCCCCCAAGTGACCAATGAGACGGCTTGAAAACCGGATCAAGAGGGTGTGAACAGCTATGCTCATTGAGCAGGAAGCCCCCAAGTGACCAATGAGACGGCTTGAAAACCGGATCAAGAGGGTGTGAACAGCTATGCACATTGAGTAGGAAGCCCCCAAGTGACCAATGAGACGGCTTGAAAACCAGATCAAGAGGGTGTGAACAGTTATGCTCATTAAGCAGGAAGCCCCCAAGTAACTAATGAGATGGCTTGAAAACCGGATCAAGAGGGTGTGAACAACTATGCTCATTGAGCAGGAAGCCCCCAGGTGACCAATGAGACGGCTTGAAAACCGGATCAAGAGGGTGTGAACAACTATGCTCATTGAGCAGAAAGCCCCAAAGTGATCTTTATGTACAGAGAATAAAGGCTCATACTTCGAAATGAAACGACAGATGCCCCGAACTTTTAGGGATGCCAACTTTATTACTGATCAAAACATATAAATTGATGAAGGTACGTACATCACAAGGGCCGGTGGCTCAAGTGTAATATGGCTGCACATGAGCAATGTTCCACAGCTGGTGGGTCTCCTCCTCTGATGAGCGCGAGTCCTTGTTTTCTCGAATATCAATGAGGTAGTATGACCCGTTGTTCAAATTCTTGCTGACCACAAAGGGCCCTTCCCAAGGCGGGGATAATTTGTGCATATCTATTTGATTCTGGATGAGCCAAAGCACCAAGTCGCCTTCTTGAAAGGTCCGGGTTTTCACCCAACGGCTATGATAATGACGCAGATCTTGCTGATAAATCGCTGAACGAGCCACAGCGATGTCACGCTCCTCATCCAACATATCCATAGCATCCTGATGTCCTTTTTCATTGTCAGCTTCAACGTAAGCCACCACACAGGGCGAATCATGACGGATGTCACTTGGGAGAACCGCCTCTGCCCCGTAAACCATGAAGAAAGGTGTATAACATGTGGATCTGTTAGGGGTGCTCTTCATGCTCCAAAGGACCAAAGGTAACTCCTCGACCCAACAACCCGGCGTCCTTTGCAAGGGGACCATAACCCGGGGCTTTATCCCGCTTAAGATCTCTTGATTGTCCCTTTCAGCTTGACCATTGGACTGGGGGTGAGCCATTGATGATACATCAATACGAATATGCTCCCTTTCACAGAATTCTTTCATAGCGCCCTTAGACAAATTAGTGCAATTATCAGTTATAATACTATGCGGGTACCTAAAGCAGAAGATCGCCTTCTTAATGAATTGAACCGCCGTTGTTGCATCACACTTGTTGACCGGCTCTGCCTCAACCCACTTTGTAAATTTATCAACCGCCACCAAAAGGTGCGTCTTTTATCCTTGGATCTTTTGAAAGGTCCAACCATACCCAGCCCCCAGACTGCAAACGGCCAAGTGATTGGAATCATCCTCAATTCTTGAGCCGGCCAATGAGCTCGTCTGGAAAATTTCTGACAACCGTCACACTTGCTAACCAGATCAACATAGCTTCGTTCCGAAGTGGCTATCATGCACTACTCGAAAGAACGGCCTTCGCCCGCTTTAACGCAGTCCCGCATTATGCTTATTTAAAGCTCAAAATGCCTTGACCACGTGGCGTCATTACGTTCAATGGAAATATGGAGCGCTCTCTCCGTACGGAGGAGGACACCGCGGCCCTAGCAGCCGAAGTCCAAAATGGCCTATTCAAGCCAAACAGCTCATCGGTCGTTAAGACCGCAGACACAGCTAAACGTGTCTAGCGTACGCCTCAGTGCGGCAGCTCAGATGACCCGAGCTCGTTTAGCAGTTACGCCCCCATCGACTGCCCCATAAGGTGATAGCATGCGTGCCTTGTGTACACAAGTATACCCTTAAAATTCCTTGGGCAGCACTGGGGGCACACTGCACACAAATAGTCCATAGTTCGGCTCGACCCTATTTGGACTCTAAAGTTATCTTTCAAGGTTCATTACACGAACCAACTTTGTTTACGGCCACACTGGATTCCTTTTTCCAGGTTTTTTTCTTTTTTTTTTACAGATGGCCATCACACTCCCCCCTCAAGGACACATCACAAAGGAGAAAACGGCGCAGACGTGCAGCATGGCCTCACACTAAGGTTTCTTTTTAGATTAAGACCCTGTGTAAACCTTTTATCTCTTTTTATTTTATACTCTTTTGGCGTGAAAGATGTCCAAGGAAGCTATCAGCATTATCTGTAAGTACACGGCTCGCCGTACTAGAAAGGGATATTATAGAAGCAGCTTGGTTCACATTGTGTTTGGAGCTTTATTCTCTCACCACATGCGTTCTCTCCCCATGTCAGATTGCCACACATGCCTTGACACCAGGGTCCATTACCAAGGGCTGTATTCGGCCCTGTATACGTTGAAAAGTCCAAACACCTATAGGGAGTGCTCGGCGTCATGAGTTTGGCCTTATATGCATCAGCTCTAAATCATGTCTTTGTTCAATAGTTGGGTTTTCCGACTCCTGTGCTTACTACCTTACGTTCCGCTCTATCGGCTCGGGTAGTAAAGGGAGAACTACTGCGATTGTGCCCTGGTTCATCCGGATGAGCTCCTCAGTAGAGAAAGCCAAAAATGGCTCTCATGATGCGGCGAGAGCTGGCCAACCACTCGATGACTCACCGGAATATTCATGATTCCTTCCGTATTACACAAAGGACCGTTCTTCTGGTCATGTTTGAAAATGCACCATATTCGGACAACCGCGTACATACCAGAGGCTATATCGTAGACCCGTCGTCAAACTCCTATGGCTAAGTGAAAGTGTTAAAGCCCTATAGTCAGATTGCCTGGTTTGCCGCACTGACACCTCCTTAATGGACCAAGATGTTGGGTCAAGAGTGATCAAGTGCTTTCCAAACACCCCCGTGTTATACGCGAGGGGGCCGAAGCCAACGACTGGTAAACTTTTAGATTACACAAAAAATGGCCGCACAGGAGGCACCATAAACGTTTTAGGCAAAAGTATAAAACATAGCCCTAATATATCATAATATTGTTTTTACAATTTCGGTACATTTCACTCGAGCAGAATATCTTTCAAGCATTGACCCTCTATCAAGCGGGCACCCTCTAGGACATTGATGACCCACAAGTGTAGGGGATCTATCGTAGTCCTTTTGATAAGTAAGATTGTCGAACCCAACAAGGAGCAGAAGGAAATGACAAGCGGTTTTCAGTAAGGTATTCTCTGCAAGCACTGAAATTGTAGGTAACAGATAGTTTTGTGATAAGATAATTTGTAACGGGTAACAAGCAATGAAAGTAAATAAAGTGCAGCAAGGTGGCCCAATCCTTTTTGTAGCAAAAAGCCTGGACAATTTCTTATATAGAGAAAAGTGCTCCCGAGGACACATGGGAATTATCTTCAAGCTAGTTTTCATCACGCTCATATGATTCGCGTTCATTACTTTGATAATTTGATATGTGGGTGGACCGGTGCTTGGGTACTTCCCTTTCTTGGACAAGCATCCCACTTATGATTAACCCCTATTGCAAGCATCCACAACTACAAATAAGTATTAAGGTAAACCTAACCATAACATGAAACATATGGATCCAAACCAGCCCCTTACGAAGCAACGCATAAACTAGGGTTTAAGCTTCTGTCACTCTAGCAACCCATCATCTACTTATTACTTCCCAATGCCTTTCTCTTGGCCCAAATAATGGTGAAGCGTCATGTACTCGACGTTCACATAACACCACTAGAGGACAGACAACATACATCTCATCAAAATATCAAATGAATACCAAATTCACATGACTACTAATAGCAAGACTTCACCCATGTCCTCAAGAACAAACGTAACTACTCACAAAGCATATTCATTTTCATAATCAGAGGGGTATTAATATGCATTAAGGATCCGAACATATGATCTTCCACCAAATAAACCAACTAGCATCAACTACAAGGAGTAATCAACACTACTAGCAACCCACAGGTACCAATCTGAGGTTTTGGTACAAAGATTGGATACAAGAGATGAACTAGGGTTTGAGAGGAGATGGTGCTGGTGAAGATGTTGATGGAGATTGACCCCCTCCCGATGAGAGGATCGTTGGTGATGATGATGGTGATGATTTCCCCCTCCCAGAGGGAGGTTTCCCTGGCAGAACAGTTCCGCCGGATCCCTAGATTGGTTCGGCCAAGGTTCTGCCTCGTGGCGGCGGAGTTTCGTCCTGTAAGCTTGCTTATGATTTTTTCCAGGGTAAAAGACTTCATATAGCAGAAGATGGCCACCGGAGGGCTGCCAGGGGGCCCATGAGGCAGGGGGCGCGCCCACAGGGTAGGGCGCGCCCCCCACCCCCATGAATCGGCTTGCCTTGAAAAAGATGAGCCAGATCATTTGGATTAGCTCTTAAAAAATAAAAATTCACCTCATTGCCCTCACAGGCCGGGTTATCTTTGAAAAAGATGAGCCAGATTTTTCTACAACTTAACAGAACTTCTTCACACATTAGTCCCCAAGTGCCAAGTGTCGTTGCTTGCAAAGGGCTTGGGAGTTGTATGTATTGTATCTTGACATATTTGCTTATGATTGTTTAACCTCTTGTTTACAGGAGGACTCAACTCAAGTTGAATCCCAATTGGCCAATTTGAAAACCAGGCTCGAGTGTCAAGAGTCTGAAACCCAAAAAGTTTATTCCAATTTTAAATTTAGCTTGGATGAAATTGAAAAACTCAAAACAGGATTTGTTGCAGAGAGAACTGCCTGGGGTGAATAAAAGACTGCTTTAGCACAGAGAGCAGAAACCGTCAAAGCTTCTTTGCAAGTGGTCACCACAGAACTAACCGGCTTAAAACGCCACATTTCGCAGATGATCGCCGCTATGTTTGGTAAGTAATTCTGGATATTTTAATCATTTCCAATGCTCAACTCTTAATCCCCTTGGCGACTCAACTGTGTGTTTATTGAACAGGCTCCAGGAGTACCAACCTTGGCCAGGATATGCTGGTAAAACTAAAGGTGGTTTACACTCTGGTGGAGCAATTATATACAGGCGCTCAGCGCACAATAGTCGCCATCTCTCACACCAAGCAGGCCCCTTCACTTCTCAGGGAAGTTTTGGATAAACTCTCCATCCTGCCTGCAAGAATTGAAGAAATAAAACGATCATCTGCCAGAGGCGGTGCTATTGCTGCTTTGAGCTGGGCGAAAGCCTGGCAAGCAGAACTAGACCCGGAAGAACTAGCCACTGGTTTCCCAAGTCTGAAAGAAGACAGGTCTCCCTTTGACCAAGATGACTTTGCTGCTTGTGTGAAAGAGATGCGCCCATTGGCAACCAAGCTAGCTGAAGAGACTGATCTATCCAAATATCAGGCAGCTTATACAGTGGAAAACGCAAAAGTGAGGGCGCCGGCTTTTCACATTGTTGATCACATCCCTCCAATACATAAGCACACCTTTGCTCATGAAGTTAATCCATCTGAACTTATAGATGATGGAGCTGAATTTCAAGCCTTAACTGGCATCAACTGGTCATCGCCTAACTTCCAGATGACGGATGAAGAAGAAGAAGAACCAGCGCAGGATGACCCGGAAGCTTCAACTCACCAAGACCAGGACAACTAATCCACGGGGCGGCTCTCAAACTGCAGCACAACATCTCATGTTGAAAAACTCTTAATGATTTGGGCTCAGAAAGCCGTGTAATAGGCTTTGTGAAAATAATGATCTGTCATGCCATCGTGCATGCGTTAGCTTTCAAAACTGCTGATGAACTTTCTATGCACCATTGATGAGCTCGCAAGAAATATCATATTACTTTTGCAATGTTCCTATGCACATAGTGAACAACATATACCCTGGAGGTTTATGCCAGGGCGGGTTATAATGTTCAATATAATATATTCTTGCGACTTAAAGTCTATAACCAGGGCAAGTTAAAAACCCAAGTATTTATTCAAATATGAAGTCATACATGTTGACCAATATCATAATGATGTTGTAAATATGTAATTCTATGAGTTGGAAGCTTTACAGATCCAGAAGAGCCTAGCTCTGTTTTGCTTTTTGAAAACATTCAGTTTTTATCCCGTAAACCGGCTCTCACGTGACACAAATCCGTTGTTTTAACCTTAACTAGTTCAGGGTCTTATTGAAAAGATTGACTGTTAAGAGTACAAACGGGCCACATGGCAGAGAGACTACGGCAACAGGTGAGTTTATCCTAGCTCTCTGTAAGCCGGCTCTCTCATGACAAAGGCCGCCATTTTAACCTTGACTAGTTCATGGTCTTATTGAAAAGAGTAACTGTCAATAGCTCGGTGGGTCACCTGGCGGAGTAGCATCTTGCAAACAGGTAGGTTTAACTCAAATTCGGCTTGAAAACCGGATCAAGAGGGTATGAACAGCTTTGCTCAGTGAGTAGGAAGCCCCCAAGTGACCAATGAGACGGCTTGAAATCCTAATCAAGAGGGTGTGAACAGCTATGCTCATTGAGCAAGAAGCCCCCAAGCGACCAAAGAGACGTCTTGGAAACCGGATCAAGAGGGTGTGAACAGCTATGCTCATTGAGTAGGAAGCCCCCAAGTGACCAATGAGACGGCTTGAAAACCGTATCAAGAGGGTGTGAACAGCTATACTCATTAACCAGGAAGCCCCCAAGTAACCAATGAGATGGCTTGAAAACCGGATCAAGAGGGTGTGAACAACTATGCTCATTGAGCAGGAAGGCCCCAGGTGACCAATGAGACGGCTTGAAAACCGGATCAAGAGGGTGTGAACAGCTATGCTCATTGAGCAGAAAGCCCCAAAGTGATCTTTATGTACAGAGAATAAAGGCTCATACTTTGAAATGAAATGACAGATGCCCCGAACTTTTAGGGATGCCAACTTTATTACTGATCAAAACATATAAATTGATGAAGGTACGTACATCACAAGGGCCGGTGGCTCAAGTGTAATATGGCCGCACATGAGCAATGTTCCACAGCTGGTGGGTCTCCTCCTATGATGAGCGTGAGTCCTTGTTTTCTCGAATATCAATGAGGTAGTATGACCCGTTGTTCAAATTCTTGCTGACCACAAAGGGCCCTTCCCAAGGCGGGGATAACTTGTGCATATCTATTTGATTCTGGATGAGCCGAAGCACCAAGTCGCCTTCTTGTAAGGTCCGGGTTTTCACCCAACGGCTATGATAATGACGCAGATCTTGCTGATAAATCACCGAACGAGCCACAGCGATGTCACGCTCCTCATCCAACATATCCAGAGCATCCTGATGTGCTTTTTCATTGTCAGCTTCAACGTAAGCCACCACACAGGGCGAATCATGACGGATGTCACTTGGGAGAACCACCTCTGCCCCGTAAACCATGAAGAAAGGTGTATAACATGTGGATCTGTTAAAGGTGCTCTTCATGCTCCAAAGGACCAAAGGTAACTCCTCGACCCAACAACCCGGTGTCCTTTGCAAGGGGACCATAACCCGAGGCTTTATCCCGCTTAAGATCTCTTGATTGTCCCTTCCAGCTTGACCATTGGACTGGGGGTGAGCCACTGATGAGACATCAATACGAATATGCTCCCTTTCACAGAATTCTGTCATAGCGCCCTTAGACAGATTAGTGCAATGATCAGTTATGATACTATGCGGGTACCTAAAGCGGAAGATCGCCTTCTTAATAAATTGAACCGTCGTTGCCACATCACACTTGTTGACCGCCTCTGCCTCAACCCACTTTGTAAATTTATCAATCACCACCAAAAGGTGGGTCTTTTATCCTTGGATCTTTTGAAAGGTCCAACCATATCCAGCCCCCAGACTGCAAACAGCCAAGTGATTGGAATCATCCTCAATTCTTGAGCCGGCCAATGAGCTCGTCTAGAAAGTTTCTGACAACCGTCACACTTGCTAACCATATCAACATAGCTCCGTTATGAAGTGGCTATCATGCACTACCCGAAAGAACGGCCTTCGCCCGCTTTAACGCAGTCCCGCATTATGCTTATTTAAAGCTCAAAATGCCTTGACCACGTGGCGTCATTACGGACAATGGAAATATGGAGCGCTCTCTCCGTACGGAGGAGGACACTGCGGCCCTAGCAGCCGAAGTCCAAAATGGCCTATTCAAGCCAAACAGCTCATCGGTCGTTAAGACCGCGGACACAGCTAAAAGTGTCTAGCGTACGCCTCAGTGCGGCAGCTCAGATGAACCCGAGCTCGTTTAGCAGTTACGCCCCATCGACTGCCCCATAAAGTGATAGCATGCGTGCCTTGTGTACACAAGTATACCCTTAAAATTCCTTGGGCAGCACTGGGGGCACACTACACACAAATAGTCCATAGTTCGGCTCGACCCTATTTGGACTCTAAAGTTATCTTTCAAGGTTCATTACACGAACCAGCTTTGTTTACGGCCACACTGGATTCCTTTTTTCCAGGTTTTTTTCTTTTTTTTTTACAGATGGCCATCACACTCCCCACTCAAGGACACATCACAAAGGAGAAAACGGCGCAGACGTGCAGCATGGCCCTGCACTAAGGTTTCTTTTTAGATTAAGACCCTGTGTAAACCTTTTATCTCTTTTTATTTTATACTCTTTTGGCATGTAAGATGTCCAAGGAAGCTATCGGCATTATCTGTAAGTACACGGCTCGCCGTACTAGAAAGGGATATTATAGAAGCAACTTGGTTCACATTGTGTTTGGAGCTTTATTATCTCACCACATGCGTTCTCTCCCCATGTCAGATTGCCACACATGCCTTGACACCAGGGTCCATTACCAAGGGCTGTATTCGGCCCTGTATACGTTGAAAAGTCCAAACACCTATAGGGAGTGTTCGGCGTCATGAGTTTGGCCTTATATGCATCAGCTCTAAATCATGTCTTTGTTCAATAGTTGGGTTTCCCGACTCCTGTGCTTACTACCTTACGTTCCGCTCTATCGGCTCGGGTAGTAAAGGGAGAACTACTCCGATTGTGCCCTGGTTCATCCGGATGAGCTCCTCAGTAGAGAAAGCCAAAAATGACTCTCATGATGCGGCGAGAGCTGGCCAACCACTCGATGACTCACCGGAATATTCATGATTCCTTCCGTATTACACAAAGGACCGTTCTTCTGGTCATGTTTGAAAACGCACCGTATTCGAACAACCGCGTACATACCAGAGGCTATATCGTAGACCCGCCGTCAAACTCCTATGGCTAAGTGAAAGTGTTAAAGCCCTATAGTCCGATTGCCTGGTTCACCACACTGACACCTCCTTAATGGACCAAGATGTTGGGTCAAGAGTGATCAAGTGCTTTCCAAACACCCCCGCGTTATACGCGAGGGGGCCGAAGCCAACGACTAGTAAACTTTCAGATTACACAAAAAATGGCCGCACAGGAGACACCATAAACGTTTTAGGCAAAAGTATAAAACATAGCCCTAATATATCATAATATTGTTTTTACAATTTTGGTACATTTCACTCGAACAGAATATCTTTCGAGCACTGACCCTCTATCAAGCAGGCACCCTCTAGGACATTGATGACCCACAAGTGTAGGGGATCTATCGTAGTCTTTTCGATAAGTAAGAGTGTCGAACCCAACAAGGAGCAGAAGGAAATGACAAGCGGTTTTCAGTAAGGTATTCTCTGCAAGCACTGAAATTGTAGGTAACAGATAGTTTTGTGATAAGATAATTTGTAACCGGTAACAAGCAATGAAAGTAAATAAAGTGCAGCAAGGTGGCCCAATCCTTTTTGTAGCAAAAAGCCTAGACAAGTTCTTATAAAGAGAAAAGCGCTCTCGAGGACACATGGGAATTATCTTCAAGCTAGTTTGCATCACGCTCATATGATTCACGTTCGTTACTTTGATAATTTGATATGTGGGTGGATCGGTGCTTGGGTACTTCCCTTTCTTGGACAAGCATCCCACTTATGATTAACCCCTATTGCAAGCATCCGCAACTACAAAATAAGTATTAAGGTAAACCTAACCATAGCATGAAACATATGGATCCAAAGCAGCCCCTTACGAAGCAACGCATAAACTAGGGTTTAAGCTTCTGTCACTCTAGCAAACCATCATCTACTTATTACTTCCCAATGCCTTCCTCTAGGCCCAAATAATGGTGAAGTGTCATGTACTCGACGTTCACATAACACCACTAGAGGACAGACAACATACATCTCATCAAAATATCGAACGAATACCAAATTCACATGACTACTAATAGCAAGACTTGACCCATGTCCTCAGGAACAAACGTAACTACTCACAAAGCATATTCATTTTCATAATCAGAGAGGTATTAATATGCATTAAGGATCCGAACATATGATCTTCCACTAAATAAACCAACTAGCATCAACTACAAGGAGTAATCAACACTACTAGCAACCCACAGGTACCAATCTGAGGTTTTGGTACAAAGATTGGATACAAGAGAGGAACTAGGGTTTGAGAGGAGATGGTGCTGGTGAAGATGTTGATAGAGATTGACCCCCTCCCAATGAGAGGATCGTTGGTGATGATGTTGGTGATGATTTCCCCCTCCCGGAGGGAAGTTTCCCTTGCAGAACAGCTCCGCCGGAGCCCTAGATTGGTTCGGCCAAGGTTCCGCCTCGTGGCGGCGGAGTTTCGTCCTGTAAGCTTGCTTATGATTTTTTTCCAGGATAAAAGACTTCATATAGCAGAAGATGGCCACCGGAGGGCTGCCAGGGGGCCCACGAGGCAGGGGGCGCACCCACAGGGTAGGGTGCGCCCCCCACCCTCGTGGCCAGGGTGTGGGACCCCTCCGATACTTCTTCCGCTCAATATTTATTATTAATTCCCAAAATAACTTTCATGGAGTTTCAGGACTTTTGGAGCTGTGCAGAATAGGTCTCCAATATTTGCTCCTTTTCTAGCCCAGAATCCCAGCTGCCGACATTCTCCCTCTTCATGTAAACCTTGTAAAATAAGAGAGAATAGCCATAAGTACTGTGACATAACGTGTAATAACAGCCATAATGCAATAAATATCGATATAAAAGCATGAGGCAAAATGGACGTATCAGACATTCTCAAAATAATGCTCCAGCGTGTGATGGTCCTTGCCCTTGGGTGGACTTTTCGCTGCAATATCGGTGGCCTTCATATTCGCCCAGTACGTCTTGACGCGGGCAAAAGCCATCCGTGCACCTTCTATGCACATTGACCACTTTACAGCATCGATACGCGGCATTGCATCAACAAGTCGTTGCACCAAACCAAAATAACTATTCGGAATTGGCTCAGTCGGCCACACCCGGACCACGACGTCCTTCATGGCAGATCCGGATATTTTGTGGAGCTCGGCCCACTAGGTCATCTGTTTGCTCAGCAATTGTGAACGCTTTGGCATGCTGAATTGTGACCAGAAAAGCCTTTCTGTCGCATGTCCTTCTTGCGCTTGGAAAAACTACGTCGCATCGGAGACACTCTTCGGCAAGTCCAAAAATGCGTTTGGAGAACTCCACATTTGATTAAGCGGGTCATACTTCGGATCGCCCGATTTAGTTTGTAATAAGAAGGGCTTACCAGCCGCGATCTCCCCATCTTGTCAGATCTCCTCCCGAGCCGCTCAAGACTCTGACCGTGCTTCCCTCGCCTCTTGTAAGGCCTCATCAAGATTAGCCGCTCCGGTTTTGTTCTCTTTCTCGAGAAATTCGCATCGGCTAGTGGCATCTTTTAGCTCAAGCGCCATAGTAGATATTCCCTCCTCACACTGGCGCCGAGAAGCCTGTTCGGACTTTAATTTAGCAGCTACCTTTTCGGCGGCCACATCATTCATCCTGGCTTGCTCCTTGGCCCGAGCAAGCTCAGCCCGAAGGATCTCAACTGTGACGGCACTATCTGCAGTTATGTATATCTAAGTATACAACTCTCAGTGTCATGCTCATATTATAGTACTTGCATATATTGACAGCCGCAAAAACATACCTTGTGCCTCGTCGAGCCGCCTGTTAATAAGCGTGATGTCATCATCCGCCATGTCAAGTTTCTGCTTCAGATCTGCAATCTCTGTAGCTTGGGCAGTCGCCAGGGATGTAACAGCCTGTGTTCCAATTAGTCAAACTATTTCCTGGGCTTATCTTTCTAGATCCTCTGATCGCCTCCCTTTGGACGCCAACCAGAGTCTCAGGCGCTACTATCTATACACAGGTGCATTTTGCGTTTATATAGCACAATTGAAAATATTACATTACGTACCTCGAAGCCTCTTAGCAAGCCCGTAAAGGCTTCATTCAATCCGCTTTTCACGGACAGAACCCTCTCAACTAGCGTACCCATCAAGGTATGATGTTCCTCTGAGATGGGGCGTGTCGCAATATGTTCGTCAATGTATCCGGCACCTCCGGATCCCTGGAAGCTGCTAAAGGGGTACGAACTCCCTTCAAAGGAATGTGTTTACTCGACCTTAAAGTCGTCTCTAGCTATAAATTGGATAGTCCATGGCCTTTATTGTTGGTCCCCGTAGGGGCCGCACACCTCGGACCCTAGACGGCCGAAGTGTTACCTTCGGGCCCAGTCTTCATTATCCCTCGCACCTCTCGTTGATTGAGAGAGATCCTCCGGGACGACACCTCGAGGTCGTCTGCCCTATTGGACGGGGAGATTGCTGGAGGCGTCTCGCTCTCCATCATCTCTGGAAGAAGATCCCCCGAGGAGGAGGACTATTGAGGAAGGCTGTGTGCCAGACTACAAACATATATTAAATATTACCCTTGCAACCAGGAAAGGACAGGATATGTATGAAACACCCTTGTTCACTTACGCTTTAGCTAAAGGCATGTCCTTGCGGAGGAACTGCGTGTCAACATCGCCTCCTGAACTAGAACCCCCTGACAGGGATATCTTCCCTCGCTTAGGAGCCTTCATCTTCAGGTCTTCGGAGGCGGTCCTCTTCTTCCCATGGGGAGAAGGGATGTCAGTTTCTCCTTCCCTTTCATCTTCGGAAGAGGGAGGTCCAATCTCTCCGGACGAGGTGTCTGGTGTACCTCTAGAATGGGGGCCACTTTGGGCCTTCTTGCTCTCCTCATTGCCTTCCTCCACCGGCACTTGATATGGTGCCGGAGCCAGCATCCTTGTTAACATTGGATCGGTTGAGTCTTCGGGAAGAGGGGCTAAACACCTAGTTCTCTCCGCCTTATTTATCCAACCCTGGCAGAGTATGGTTTTCTCAGTGTATTATTATGAGAAATGTAACTAAGTTGTGTTCGGGAGTCGAGTGCTTACCGAGGTATCCGGATGGTTGCAGTCAAGGTTGATGTCCTTTGTAGTATCCGGCCACTGTCTTCGTGTCCCGAAGAATAATTTCCACATTCCTCTGAGCGTCATGCCGGAGAAGTGCTGAAAGTTTGTGGTCCTTCTGGGTTGAACTCCCACATGCGGAGAGGCCATCGCTGACACGGTAGGACCCAACGAACTAGCATTACTTGGATTACGATGATAAGACCGGTGTCCTTTTCAATAAGGCTCCGGATGCGGCTTTGCAGCGTCTGCACTTCATCAATGGATCCCTAGTCCAGCCTCTTATTAATCCATGATGCAAGCTGTGGCGGAGGGCTAGATTGGAACGCAGGTGTAGCTACCCACTTGGTACCACGGGGTTCAGTGATGTAAAACCACTCCCGCTGCCATAGGTCAGAAGTTTCTGTGAAGGAGCCCTTTGGCCAAGGAGTCTTGGTGAGTTTGCTCACTACAGCACCACCGCACTCCACCTATTTCCCGTTGAGTACCTTTGACTTCACATTAAAGGTCTTGAGCCACAATCTGAAGTGTGGGGGAATACGGAGGAAGGCCTCGCACACGATAATAAACGCTGAGACGTGAAGAAAGGAATCCGGAGCTAGATCGTGAAAATCTAGCTCGTAATAGAACATGAGCCCTCGAACGAAGGGATGAAGAGCGAACCCTATCCCTCAGAAGAAGTGGGAGATGAATACGACCCTCTTGCCGGATCTGGGAGAAGGAATAACCTGCCCTTGAGCAGGAAGCCTGTGGGGGATTTCCGCGGTCAGGTATCTTGCCTCCCGGAGCTTCGCGATATCCTCCTCTGTGACAGAGGAAGCCACCCGTCGGCCTTGAGGGCTGGGTCCGGACATGACTGGGAAGCGCGAACTGATTAACTTGAACCTAGGGTGCTGGAACTCGAGGTGTGAGAGGTTGAGGAAAGGATTGGCGTTAAAAAGAAGAGATGGGTCTTAGCCCCTTTATAAAAGGCGATGAATATCAAACGCCCCCTCCTAGGCCTTAAAACCTGCCTATTCCCAAGGAATCTTGCCAACAGAACGGTTGGGTTACCCACGCCCGTATTGATGAGAATCCCGCAATAAGGGGATACGATCTCTGCTTTGACAAGACGTGTCAATGAAACCGCATCTCGAAACATGGAGCGGCAGGCTAAAAACGGTTTGAAATAATGGTCGGGCGGTGACGTGATGTCACGCTACAAAAATTGTCAGCGGATTGAACTCATGAAATATTATACTCTTTGTGGTTGTGTGTGGAATTTGTTTTGCAGAGCCGGATACGATTCTTGTGTTCGAAGACTATTTGGGAGTACTCGGAGAAGGAACCCGCCTTGCAATGTCGAAGACAATTCACGCACCGGACACCTCGTCATTGAAGCCTGGTTCAGGGGCTACTGAGCGAGTCCTGGATTAGGGGGTCCTCGGACGACCGGACTATGCATGGGCCGGACTGTTGGGCTATGAAGATACAAGATAGAAGACTCTCTCCCGTGTCCGGATAGGATTCTCCTTGGCGTGGAAGGCAAGCTTGGCACTGGATATGAAGATTCCTTTCTCTGTAACCGACTTTGTACGACCCTAGTCCCCTCTGATGTCTATATAAACCAGAGGGTTTAGTCCGTAGAGGCAATCATAATCATACATGCTAGACTTCTAGGGTTTTAGCCATTACAATCTCGTGGTAGATCAACTCTTGTAATACTCATATTCATTAAGATCAATCAAGAAGGAAGTGGGGTACTACCTCCATAGAGAGGGCCCGAACCTGGGTAAACATCGTGTCCCCCGCCTCCTGTTACCATCAACCTCAGATGCACAGTTCGGGACCCCCTACCCGAGATCCGCCGGTTTTGACACTGACAGCACCAGCTTACGCTGAGATCCTAGCCGGCTTAAAGCATCCGCCACCTCATTATTTCTATGATCAATGTGTTCCACTTGATAACCTTTCAAATGGCCAGCAATACTGTCAACCAATCGGTGATAAGCCGCCATAAGAGGGTCTTTAGAATCCCAGGTGCCCGAAACCTGCTGAGCCACAAAATCTGAGTCGCCAAAGCACCTCACTCGACTTAAGTTCATCTCTTTAGCCACCCGAAGGCCATGGAGCAGAGCCTCATACTCAGCTACCTTATTAGTGCAAGCGAACATTAGTCATAACACATAACAAAACTTATCACCTCATGGCGAAGTCAAGATAACTCCAGCCCCCGAGCCCTCCGGCTGCCTTGACCCGTCAAAATGAATCATCTAGTAAGTGTTATCTGGCTTTTCCTCTGGTGTCTGCAACTCTGTCCAATCATTGATGAAATCCACAAGAAGCTGTGACTTGATAGCTGTCCTTGGCATATATTTCAACCCATGAGGACCAAGTTCAATGGCCCACTTAGCCACTCTGCCTGTGGCCTCCCTGTTCTGAATTGTTGGAAATATGCCCTAGAGGCAATAATAAAATGGTTATTATTATATTTGCTTGTTCATGATAATTGTCTATTGTTCATGCTATAATTGTATTAACTGGAAACCATAATACATGTGTGCATACATAGACCACAACATGTCCCTAGTGAGCCTCTAGTTGACTAGCTCGTTGATCAATAGATGGTTATGGTTTCCTGACCATGGATATTGGATGTCATTGATAACGGGCTCACATCATTAGGAGAATGATGTGATGGACAAGACCCAATCCTAAGCATAGCACAAGATTGTGCAGTTCGTTTGCTAAAAACTTTTCTAATGTCAAGTATCATTTCCTTAGACCATGACATTGTGCAACTCCCGGATACCATAGGAATGCTTTGGCTATGCCAAACGTCACAACGTAACTGGGTGGCTATAAAGGTGCACTACGGGTATGTCCGAATGTGTCTGTTGGGTTGGCACGAATCGAGACTGGGATCTGTCACTCCGTGTGACGGAGAGGTATCTCTGGGCCCACTCGATAATGCATCATCATAATGAGCTCAATGTGACTAAGTAGTTAGTCACAGGATCATGCATCACGTAACGAGTAAAGTGACTTGTCGGTAACGAGATTGAACGAGGTATTTGGATACCG
Source organism: Triticum dicoccoides (assembly GCF_002162155.2). Taxonomy (NCBI): domain Eukaryota; kingdom Viridiplantae; phylum Streptophyta; class Magnoliopsida; order Poales; family Poaceae; genus Triticum; species Triticum dicoccoides. The sequence goes on from NC_041391.1 coordinate 508,365,768, forward strand.
ACGATCGAATCTTGGGCAAGTAACATACCGATTGACAAAGGGAATTGTATACGGGATTGCTTGAATCCCTGACATCGTTGTTCATCCGATGAGATCATCGTGGAACATGTGGAGCCAACATAGGTATCTAGATCCCGCTATTGGTTATTGACCGGAGAGATGTCTCGGTCATGTCTACATGTCTCCCGAACCCGTAGGGTCTACACACTTAAGGTTCGATGACGCTAGGGTTATAGGGAAGTTTTGTATGTGGTTACTGAATGTTCTTCGGAGTCCCGGATGAGATCCCGGATGTCACGAGGAGTTCCGAAATGGTCCGAAGGTAAAGAATAATATATAGGAAGTGAGGTTTTGGTCACTGGAAGTATTACGGGTGTCACCGGTAATGTACCGGGACCACCGAAAGGGTTCCGGGGTCCACCGGGAGGGGCTACAAGCCCCGGAGGCTTGCATGGGCCAAGAGTGGGAAGGGACCAGCCCCTGAGTGGGTTGGTGCGCCTCCCACCAAGGCCCAAGGCACAGCAAAGAGGAGAGAGGGGAAACCCTAGGCGCAGATGGGCCTAAGGCCCACCCTAGGGCACCCCCCCCCCTCTCTCCCCCTCTTGGCCGCCTCCCTCCATCCCATCCAGGGTTGCCGCCCCCCTAGGGGTGGGAACCCTAGAGGGGGCGCACCCTCCTCCCCTCCTCCTATATATAGTGGGGGTTTTGGGGCTGCCAACAACATGAGTCTCCCTCTCTCTTGGCGCAGCCCTACCCCTCTCCCTCCTCGTCTCTCGTAGTGCTTGGCGAAGCCCTGCTGGAGTGCCACGCTCCTCCATCACCACCATGCCGCTGTGCTGCTGCTGGACGGAGTCTTGCTCAACCTCTCCCTCTCTCCTTGCTGGATCAAGGCACGGGAGACGTCACCGGGCTACACGTGTGTTGAACGCGGAGGCATCGTTGTTCGGTGCTTAGATCGGATTCGGCCGCGATCTGAATCGCTTCGTGTACGACTCCACCGACCGCATTCTTGCAACGCTTCCACATCGTGATCTTCAAGGGTATGAAGATGCACTCCCCTCTCTCTCGTTGCTAGTTACTCCATAGATTGATCTTGGTGATGCGTAGAAAATTTTGAATTTCTGCTACGTTCCCAGTGGCATCATGAGCTAGGTCTATTGCGTAGATTCTATGCACGAGTAGAACACAAGTAGTTGTGGGCATTGGTTTGTTCAATATGCTTACCGTTACTAGTCTTATCTTGATTTGGTGGCATCGTGGGATGAAGCGGCCCGGACCGACCTTACACGTACGCTTACGTGAGACAGGTTCCACTGACTGACATGCACTTGTTGCGTAAGGTGGCTAGCGGGTGACAGTCTCTCCCACTTTAGTCAGATCGGATTCGATGAAAAGGGTCCTTATGAAGGGTAAATAGCAATTGGCATATCACTGTTGTGGCTTTTGCGTAGGTAAGAAACGTTCTTGCGAGAAACCTATAGCAGCCACGTAAAAACTTGCAACAACAATTAGAGGACGTCTAGCTTGTTTTTGCAACATATGTCGAGTGATGTGATATGGCCAAAGGATGTGATGAATGAAATATATGTGATGTATGAGATTGATCATGTTCTTGTAATAGGAATCATGACTTGCATGTCGATGAGTATGACAACCGGCAGGAGCCATAGGAGTTGTCTTAATTTATTGTATGACCTGCGTGTCATTAAAAACGCCATGTAATTACTTTACTTTATTGCTAACCGTTAGCCATAGTAGTAGAAGTAATAGTTGGCGATACAACTTCATGGAGACACGATGATGGAGATCATGGTGTCATGCCGGTGACGATGACGATCATGGTGCCCCAAAGATGGAGATCAAAAGGAGCAAAATGATATTGGCCATATCATGTCACTATTTGATTGCATGTGATGTTTATCATGTTTTTGCATCTTATTTGCTTAGAACGACGGTAGCATAAATAAGATGATCCCTCATAATAATTTCAAGAAAGTGTTCCCCCTAACTGTGTGCCGTTGAGAAAGTTTGTTGTTTCGAAGCACCACATGATGATCGGGTGTGATAGATTCTAACGTTCACATACAGCGGGTGTAAGCCAGATTTACACATGCAAAACACTTAGGTTGACTTGACGAGCCTAGCATGTACAGACATGGCCTCGGAACACAAGAGACCGAAAGGTCGAACATGAGTCGTATAGAAGATACGATCAACATGAAGATGTTCACCGATGATGACTAGTCCGTTGACGGTGTCCTGGACTAGGGGGTACTCACCACGTCGTCTCCCGATCAGTTGGATTGGGCCGAGGACCCCCATGGTCGTATACTCATGGGCCAGTTCAGACAACCCCTGCCACATACAAGGAAGACTCCACAAGACTTGGCGCCCAAGACAAGGACTCTCCTAAACCCTAGGCCTCCGGTGTGTTATATAAACCGAGGCCAGGCTAGTCAATGGACAATCTCATATTCATTACTACAATCTCGTGGTAGACACATGTACTCTGTACTATCCCCATATGAATACAATCAAAAGCAGGATGTAGGGTTTTACCTCCATCAAGAGGGCCCGAACCTAGGTAAATTCCGTGTCCATGTTACCATCGCTCCAAGACGCCTAGCTTAGGACCCCTACTACGAGATACGCCGGATATTGAACCGACATCCGTCTCACGTGATGATCGGACACAGCCTAGTTGACTCGGATCATGTATCACTTAGATGACTAGAGGGATGTCTATCTAAGTGGGAGTTCATTAAATAATCAGATGAACTTAATTATCATGAACATAGTCAAAAGGACTTTGCAAATTATGTCATAGCTTACGCTTTAGTTCTACTGTTTTAGATATGTTCCTAGAGAAAATTTAGTTGAAAGTTGATAGTAGCAATTATGCGGACTAGGTCCGTAAACTGAGGATTGTCCTCATTGCTATGCAGAAGGCTTATGTCCTTAATGCACCGCTCGGTGTGCTGAACCTCGAACGTCGTTTGTGGATGTTGCAAACATCTGACATACACGTTTTGATGACTACGTGATAGTTCAGTAATGTTAAACGGTTTAGAATTGAGGTGCCGAAGACGATTTTGAAACGTCGCGGAACATATGAGATGTTCAAAGGGCTGAAATTGGGATTTCAGGCTCGTGCCCACGTCAAGAGGTATGAGACCTCTGACGAGTTTCTTAGGCCTGCAAACTAAGGGAGAAAAGCTCAATCATTGAGCATGTGCTCAGATTGTCTGAGTACTACAATCACTTGAATCGAGTGGGAGTTAATCTTCCAGATGAGATAGTGATGGTTCTCCATAGTCACTGCCACCAAGCTATTAGAGCTTCGTGATGAACTCTAACATATCAGGGATATACATGATGATCCTTGAGCAATTCACGATGTTTGACACCGCGAAAGTAGAAATCAAATAGGAGCATCAATTGTTGATGGTTGGTAAAACCACTAGTTTCAAGAAGGGCAAGGGCAAGAAGGGATACTTCATGAAACGGCAAATCAGTTGCTGCTCTAGTGAAGAAACCCAAGGTTGAACCCAAACCCGAGACTAAGTGCTTCTGAAATAAGGGGAACGGTCGCTGAAACAGAACTACCCTAGATACTTGGTAGATGAGAAGGCTGGCAAGGTTGACAGAAGTATATTGGATATACAATGTGTACTTTACTAGTACTCCTAGTAGCACCAGGGTATTAAGATACCGGTTCGGTTGCTAAGTGTTAGTAACTTGAAATAAAAGAGCTACGGAATAAACGGAGACTAGCTAAAGGTGAGATGACGATGTGTGTTGGAAGTTTTTCCAAGGTTGATGTGATCAAGCATCGCATGCTCCCTCTACCATCGAGATTGGTATTAAACCTAAATAGTTGTTATTTGGTGTTTGCGTTGAGCATAGACATGATTGGATTATGTTTATCGCAATACAGTTATTCATTTAAGGAGAATAATGGTTACTCTGTTTATTTGAATAATATCTTCAACGGTCTTGCACCTAAAATGAATGGTTTATTGAATCTCGATCGTAGTGATACACATGTTCATGCCAAAAGATATAAGATAGTAATGATAGTACCACATACTTGTGGCACTGCCATTTGAGTCATACTGGTATAAAACGCATGAAGAAGCTCCATGTTGATGGATCTTTGGACTCACTCGTTTTTGAAAAGATTAAGACATGCGAACCACGTCCATTGGTATATATGCATGAAGAAACTCCATACAGATGGATCGTTTGGACTCACTTGATTTTGAATCACTTGAGACATGCAAATCATACCACATGGGCAAGATGACTGAAAGGCCTCGTTTTTCAGTGAGATGAAACAAAGAGCAACTTGTTGGAAGTAATACATTTGATGTGTGCAATCCAATGAGTGCTGAGGCACGCAGTGAATATCGTTATGCTCTTACTTCATGGATGATTTGAGTAGATTCTAAGTATATTTACTTGATGAAACACGAGTCTGAATTATTGAAAGGTTCAAGCAATTTTAGAGTGAAGTTGAAGATCATCGTGGCAAGAGGATAAAATGTCTATGATATGATCATAGAGATGAATATCTGAGTTACGAGTTTGGTACACAATTAAGACCTTGTGGAAATTGTTTCATAACTAATACCGCCTCGAACACCATAGTGTGATGGTGTGTCCGAACATCATAAATGCACCCTATTGGATATGGTGCATACCATGATGTCTCTTATCGAATTACCACTATTGTTTGTGGGTTAGGCATTAGAGACAACCGCATTCACTTTAAATAGGGCACCACGCAATTCCGTTGAGACGACACCGTATGAACTATGGTTTAGAGAAACCTAAGCTGTGGTTTCTTAAAAGTTTGGGGCTGCGACGCTTATGTGAAAAAGTTTCAGGCTGATAAGCTCGAACCCAAAGCGGATAAATGCATCTTCATAGGACACCAAAAACAGTTGGGTGTACCTCTTGTCTCAGATCCGGAAGCAAAAGGGATTGTTTCTAGAATCGGGTCCTTTCTCGAGGAAAAGTTTCTCTCGAAAGAATTGAGTGGGAGGATGGTGGAGACTTGATGAGGTTATTGAACCATCACTTCAACTAGTGTGCAGCAGGGCACGGGAAGTTGTTCCTGTGGCGGCAACACCAATTGAAGTGGAAGCTGATGATAGTGATCATGAAACTTCGGATCAAGCCACTACCAAATCTCGTAGGTCGACAAGGATGTGTACTTCTTCAGAGTGGTACGTACTCCTGTCTTGGAGGTCATGTTGCTAGACAACAATGAACCTATGAGCTATGGAGAAGCGATGGTGGGCCCGGATTCCGATGAATGGCTTGAGGCCATAAAATTCGAGAGAGGATCCATGTATGAAAACAAAGTATAGGCTTTGGAAGAACTACTTGATGGTCGTAAGGCTGTTGAGTACAGATGGATTTTTTAAAGGAAGACGGACAATGATGGTAAGTGTCACCATTAAGAAAGCTCGACTTGTCGCTAAGATGTTTTTCCGACAAGTTCAAGGAGTTGACTACGATGAGTCTTCCTCACTTGTAGCGATGCTAAGAGTCTATTGGAATTATATTAGCAGTTACTGCATTATTTACGAAATCTTGCAGATAGGATGTCAAAAAACATTGTTTCATCGACGATTTTCTTGAGGAAAGGTTGTATGTGATACAACCAGAATGTTTTGTCAATCCTAAAAGATGCCAATAAGTATGCAAAGCTCCAGCAATCCTTCTAAGGACTGGAGTAAGCATCTCGGAGTTGGAATATACGCTTTGATGAGATGATCAAAGATTTTGGGTTTATACAAAGTTTATGAGAAACTTGTATTTCCAAAGAAGTGAGTGGGGGAACTATAGAATTTCTGATGAGTATATGTTGTTGACATATTGTTGATCAAAAATGATGTAGAATTTCTGGAAAGCATATAGGGTTATTTGAAAAGTGAATTTCAATGGAAAACCTAGATTAAGCTGCTTGAACATTGAGCATCAAGATCTATAAGGATAGATAAAAAACGCTTAATAGTACTTTCAAATGAATACATATCATGACAAGATTTTTAAGGAGTTCAAAATAGATCAGCAAAGAAGAAGTTCTTGGCTGTGTTATAAGGTGTGAGTATTGAGTAAGACTCAAGACCTGACCACGGCAGAAGAGAGAGCAAGGACGAAGGTCGTCCCCTATGCTTTAGACGTAGGCTCTACAGTATGCTATGCTGTGTACCGCACCTGGAGTGTGCCTTGCCATGAGTCAGTCAAGGGGTACAAGTGTGATCCGGGAATGGATCACAGGACAGCGATCAAGGTTATCCTTAGTAACTAGTGGACTAAGGAATTTTCTCCATAATGGAGGTGGTAAAAGAGTTCATCATAAAGGGTTACGCCGATGCAAACTTTGACACTAATCCGGATGACTCTGAGTAGTAAACCGAATTCGTATAGTAGAGCAGTTATTTGGAAGAGTTCCAAATAGCGCGTGGTAGCTGCATCTAGGATATGACATAGAGATTTGTAAAGCACACATGGATCTGAAAGATTCAGACCCGTTGACTAATAACCTCTCTCACAAGCGAGATATGATCAAACCCAATGGGTGTTGGATTCATTGCAATCACATAGTAATGTGAACTAGATTTTGACTCTAGTGCAAGTGGGAGACTATTGGAAATATGCCCAAGAGGCAATAATAAAATGGTTATTATTATATTTCCTTGTTCATGATAATTGTCTATTGTTCATGCTATAATTGTATTAACTGGAAACCGTAATACATGTGTGAATACATAGACCACAACATGTCCCTAGTGAGCCTCTAGTTGACTAGCTCGTTGATCAATAGATGATTATGGTTTCCTGACCATGGACATTGGATGTCATTGATAACGGGATCACATCATTAGGAGAATGATGTGATGGACAAGACCCAATCCTAAGCATAGCACAAGATTGTGTATTTCGTTTGCTAAAAGCTTTTCTAGTGTCAAGTATCATTTCCTTAGACCATGAGATTGTGCAACTCCTGGATACCGTAGGAATGCTTTGGGTGTGCCAAACGTCACAACGTAACTGGGTGGCTATAAAGGTGCACTACGGGTATCTCCGAAAGTGTTTGTTGGGTTGGCACGAATCGAGACTGGGATTTGTCACTCCGTGTGACGGAGAGGTATCTCTGGGCCCACTCGGTAATGCATCATCATAATGAGCTCAATGTAACTAAGTAGTTAGTCACAGGATCATGCATCACGTAACGAGTAAAGTGACTCGCCGGTAACGAGATTGAACGAGGTACTGGGATACCGATGATCGAATCTCGGGCAAGTAACGTACCGATTGACAAAGGGAATTCTATACATGGTTGCTTGAATCCCCGACATCGTGGTTCATCCGATGAGATCATCGTGGAACATGTGGGAGCCAACATGGGTATCCAGATCCCGCTGTTGGTTATTGACCAGAGAGATGTCTCGGTCATGTCTACATGTCTCCCGGACCCGTAGGGTCTACACACTTAAGGTTCGATGACGCTAGGGTTATAGGGAAGTTTTGTATGTGGTTACTGAATGTTGTTTGGAGTCCCGAATGAGATCCCGAACGTAACGAGGAGTTCCGGAATGGTCCGGAGGTAAAGAATAATATATAGAAAGTGAGGTTTTGGTCACCGGAAGTATTACGAGTGTCATCGGTAATGTACCGGGACCACCGGAACGGTTCCGGGGTCCACCGGGAGGGGCTACAAGCCCCGGAGGCTTGCATGGGCCAAGAGTGGGAACGGACCAGCCCCTGAGTGGGCTGGTGCGCCTCCCACCAAGGCCCAAGGCGCAGCAAAGAGGAGAGAGGGGAAACCCTAGGCGCAGATGGGCCTAAGGCCCACCCTAGGGCGCGCCCCCCTCTCTCCCCCTCTTGGCCGCCTCCCTCCATCCCATCTAGGGCTGCCGCCCCCCTAGGAGTGGGAACCCTATAGGAGGCGCACCCTCCTCCCCTCCTCCTATATATAGTGGGGGTTTTGGGGCTGCCAACAACATGAGTCTCCCTCTCTCTTGGCGCAGCCCTACCCCTCTCCCTCCTCATCTCTCGCAGTGCTTGGCGAAGTCCTGCTGGAGTGCCACGCTCCTCCATCACCACCATGTCGTTGTGCTGCTGCTGGACGAAGTCTTCCCCAACCTCTCCCTCTCTCCTTGCTGGATCAAGGCACGGGAGACGTCACCGGGCTGCACGTGTGTTCAACGTGGAGGCACCATTGTTCGGTGCTTAGATCGGATTCGGCTGCGATCTGAATCGCTTCGTGTACGACTCCACCAACTGTGTTCTTGCAACGCTTCCGCATCACGATCTTCAAGGGTACGAAGATGCACTCCCCTCTCTCTCGTTGCTAGTTACTCCATAGATTGATCTTGGTGATGCGTAGAAAATTTTGAATTTCTGCTACGTTCCCCAACACGAATAATATCGCCTAAGGGAGCAGAGCTGACCACAGTAATGGGATGACCAAGAAAATACTGCTTCAATTTGCGACTGGCCATGAACACCCCATATACTAGCTTCTACCAATGCGGGTATCTCTGTATTGACTCAATCAAAACCTCACTGACATAGTAAACCGGCCTTTGGACTGGATACTCCTTACCCGACTCTTTCCTTTCCACCACAACTGCTATGCTGATGGCTCTGCTATTTGCTGCCACATATAAGAGTAAAGGTTCCTTCTCAATAGGAGCTACGAGAACCAGCGGCTCAGCTAGTTGCTTCTTAAGTGCTTCAAAAGCCTTATTGGCAGCATCACTCCAAACAAAATGATCTGTTTTGTTCATCATCTGGTATAGAGGAATAGCCTTCTCTCCTAGGTGGCTTATAAACCGGCTTAAAGCTGCAATACGACCCGCCAGTCGTTGAACGTCATTAACACATGTCGGCTTAGCTAGCGAGGTGATAGCCTTAATTTTATCCGGGTTAGCCTCGATGCCTCTCTCTCAGAGACCAAAAAACCCAAGAGCTTGCCTGCAGGCACACCATAAACGCACTTGGCCAGCTTAAGCATCATCTTGTAGACCCAAAGATTATCAAAGGTCTCTTTCAGATCCTCCAACAGAATCTCCTTCTTTCTGGATTTCACAACAATATCATCCACATAGGCATGAACATCGCGCCCAATCTAACTGTGAAAGCAGTTCTGCACACAATGCTGATAAGTCACCTGGGCACTCTTAAACCCAAAAGGCATAGACACATAGCAGAAAGCTCCAAAACGTGTGATAAAAGCCGTCTTCTCTTGGTCTTTGACTGCCATCTCGATCTGATGGTATCCAGAATAAGCATCCAGAAAACACAAACGCTCACAACCCGCCGTAGCATCTATGATTTGATCAATACGGGGGAGGGCAAAGGGATCAGTTGGGCAAGCCTTATTAAGGTCTGTGTAATCCACACACATGCGCCAAGTGCCATTTTCCTTAAGTACCAGTACCGGGTTAGCCAACCACTCAGGGTGGAAAACTTCAACGATGAACCCAGCTGCTAAGAGCCGGGCCACTTCTTCTCCAATGGCCTTGCGCCTCTCTTCATTAAAATAACGAAGGAATAGCTTGACCGGTTTAAACTTGGGATCGATATTGAGAGTGTGCTCAGCGAGTTCCCTCGGTACACCTGGCATGTCTGAAGGTTTCCATGCAAAGATGTCCCGGTTCTCACGGATGAACTCGATGAGCGCGCTTTCCTATTTCGGATCCATATTAGCACCAATAGTGAACTGTTTGGATGAATCGCCAGGGACAAAGTCAACCTATTTGGTGTCATCTGCTGACTTAAACTTCAACAAAGGGTCATGCTCTGTTTTTGGCTTCTTCAAAGGGGTCATATACGCCGGGTCAACATTGTCTTTATAAAACTTCAGCTCCTCCGTTGCATAGACAAACTCGGCATAAGCAGCATCGCCTTCTTCACATTCCAGAGCTATTTTCCTATCACCATGCATTGTGATGGTACCCTTGCGACCCGGAATTTTAAGCTGCAGATACACATAACAAGGTCGTGCCATAAATTTGGCGTAAGCCGGCCGTCCAAACAGAGCGTGATAGGGGCTTTTGATCTTGACCACTTCAAAGGTTAATGTCTCTGCCCTATAATTAGGTTCATTGCCAAAGCTACTTCCAAAGCAATCTTACCAACCGGGGAGGCCGACTTACCAGGCACCACTCCATGAAAGACTGTAGAGGACGGTTTAAGATCTTTGTCAGTCAGATTCATCCGGTGAAAAGTTTCATAATAAAAGATGTTGATACTGCTGCCTCCGTCCATGAGTACTTTAGTGAACTTGTAACCTCCAACCTGAGGAGCCACCACCAAAGCTAGCTGACCCGGATTATCAACCCGGAGCGGGTGATCCTCACGGCTCCATACGACTGGCTGCTCTGACCATCATAAGTATCAAGGTACGGCCGGCTCAACCGCACTCACCACTCGCTTATGAACCTTCTGGTCTCGCTTGCATAAGCTAGTAGTAAAAACATGATATTCGCCGCTACCTAGCTACGTCGGATTGCTCTGATACCTTGATTGTTGTTGTTGATTGCCCTGATTGGACTGCTGGTTAAAGCCGCCTTGATTGCCCTGACCTTGAAAACCAGAATTTGACCCGCCAGCTCCAAAGCCGGACCTGTGTGAACTGGAGCCTGACCCGCCGTGCGGGCCATTACCGTTATTATGGTCCTACTGGAAGCTGGAATTCTTATACTCCCTCATGATATGACAATCTTTCCACATGTGGGTTGATGGCCTATCGGGACGACTATATTTTGGACAAGGATAGTCCAATATCGCCTATTGAACTTCAACCCTCCAAACTGGGGCTGGAATTTTCCCTTGCGACGGCGATCACCGATTTGTGCATTAGTGTTGGCCACAAAGTCTGATCCACCGTTAGTGTGCTTGCGCTTACCATTGTTACCTTGACTCTGACCTGTTGGATTCTGCTGCTGCCCCCTGCCGTGTTTCTTCCCCTTACCAGACTTCTCCTCATCCGAATCAGGATCCTTAGTATTGTCTGAGTCGGCATATTTAATAAGAGCCGCCATGAGCTCTCCCATGTCATTGCAATGACGTTTAAGTCGCCCTAGCTTCTATTTGAGGGGAATAAACCGGCATTTTTTCTCCAAAATTAAAACAGCTGATCTAGCGTTGATGCTATCTGACGAGTGGATAATGGCTGAGACCCGGCGAACCTAATGGGTGGTTAACTCATCCTCACGCTGGATGCAAGTGTCTAGGTCGATAATCAACAAAGGCTGCTTACACGTATCTTTAAAATTCTGAATGAAACGCGTCTTCAATTCAGTCCATGAGCTGAGGGAATTAGGGGGCAATCCCTTTAGCCAGGTGCGAGCCGGGCCATCTAACATCATGGTGAAATATTTGGAGCACATAGCATCGTTAACATCCAACATCTCCATGGCCAGCTCGCAGCTCTCAATCCAAGCATCCGGAGTGCAATTGGGTACCTTTCGAGGGCCCTTGAAATCCTTGGGCAAGTGCTTGTTGCACAGAGTCGGCGCTAAGCACGACACACCCATTGTCCTAGAAGTCATCCCGGCTTCTATAGAAGCCGACTGGTTACGCCGGAGTTGCTGATGAGCCGCTAACTGAGCCGCCAGCTCCGCCTATTGACGTGCCCTGGTCTGATCCATCAAGACCTGAGCATTGTTATTGGCGCGTGGTGGGTCATGCCCATGGGGCTGGTTTACGGCGCCACTCACTGCTAGAAATCGTTGGCGACTCAATATGCCGGCAGTAACTCCGACTGGGGCGTGGAGTCGAATGAATCCGCTCACGGCTGTATGAGTAAGCCGCCTGTTGAGCTACCGCCGTCAGAAGAAGCTCCACAGCCTTCCAGGCTTCAACTGCCGCGGGAGACTCACCTTACACTGGAAGAGCCGCCAGCCGTGATGCCGCAGCAATCATGTTATCCAAAGGGTTAGAGTAGACCTGGTGATGTTGGCACTTGCTGAGGCGGAGTTAAATTCAAACGAGGCGGATTCGTAACACGCGGTTGAGCCGCTGCCTCGACCACGGGCACCTCGACAGCCTGAGTTACTGTAACGCCCAGATTCGTTGCGCCAGGTGTCTGCCAGTTATTCGCCGTTGTTGCCATGTCATTTGCTTGCGTGTTGTATTTTGCCATGTCATCATTTGCATTGTGTCATCATGTGCATTGCATTGCATCGCATTCGTGTTCGTTTCTTGCATCCGAGCCTTTTCCCCGTTGTCCGTTTTGCAATCTGGCGCTCCTATGTCCTCCGGCGTCCCCTTCTTGCCTCTCTTCGTGAGCGGGTGTTAAACTTTCTTGGAATGGCCCGAGGCTTGCCAAGTGGCCTTGGTATATCACCGGTAGACCGCCTGTCAAGTTTCGTGCCATTTGGAGGTCGTTTGATACTCCAACGGTTAACCGCATAGCCCGAAACCCCCCTTTCTCTTTGCAGCCCAACACCCCTTCAAAGTGGCTCAAAACCCAGCAAAATCCCCTCATGCTCTCGGTCGTTCGATCACAATCGCGTGGCCGAAAACCACACCTCATTTGGACTCTCCTAGCTCCCTCTACCTACAAATAGCCCCCTCCCCCGAAATTCGCGGATCAAATCCCCCCGAAACCTAGCTTCGTCCTCATCCTGCAGCCGGACATGTCCGTACCCCGCCGGACATGTCCAGCCTCCACCTCACCCCAGCCAACCCGCTCGTGCCACGTCACCCCACCGCCGCCCGCAGCCAACCCGGCTTCTCCACCTCAGCCGCGCCTCCCTCTCTCTCCTTCGCCCGCCGCCGCGGCCCGCCCGGCCCGCGGTCGGCC
>NC_041391.1:508378990-508410908 GCF_002162155.2 Triticum dicoccoides
CGCGCGCCGCCCGCGCCTTCCCGGCCCCGCGCCGCCGAAGCCCGCGCTGGTGCCCTCCGGTGCCGCCTCCTCGCCGTCCCACGCCGGATCCGGCGAGATCCGGTCGGAGGAGGTCTCCCCGGCCCCGGATCTGCCTCCCCGACGCCTTCCCCATCCTCTCCGGCGAAACTCCGGCGAGTTCTCCGGCCGCCTCGAAGTCCGTGCTCGATCCAGCTTGAGGTTGACCCCGATTTCACTAAGTCCCCGAAGTAATTTTGACATTATCATGCCATGTTCATCGCATCATATCTCTGCATCCGTAGCTCCGTTTTGTGCGTGTAATATGTCAAATTGTTCGTCTCAACGAGTACTTCATTTCATTCCATTGCATCATGTTCATTTGAGCTCATCTTGATGTCTGAATCATCGTAGCAAGAGTGCTTCATAATGTTAGTTCCTGTTTCTTAACAGAACATGCTCATTTGTCATTTTTGCCATGATTGATGTGTGCATCCTATGAGGTTGATGTCTACACGTGTTTTGGACTATGTCATGTCTTATTTACAGAGGTGCTTACCATGTATTTTTGTGATCAATGTGGTGACTAGAACAAGCATGTAAACTAGGCTTCGTGATGTTGCTGATTTTAGTCCCTGTTCTGCTGTTATTTTGATGTCATGTAAACATGATGCTACAGAGAGATCCATGCATATTTTGAGATACTTCAGTAAGGATGTTTTGAACATATGGTTGTTCTATATCCATTCATGCCCTTGATTGCAATTATGGAGTAGTCTAGCATGTCATTTTCGTGCTCTACTTTTGCTACAAAATGTTTCCTGGCAGATTGTTTACATGTTATTCAATTTTGCCAAGGTTGTTGTAGTTGATCCTTGCATGCTATGAACTTGTTCTTGCCTTGGTTTGTTTCATAAACATGTATTCTTGCTGATGTTATGCTTATATTGTCATGCAATGACTTGTAGTGAGTGAATCAAGCTTGTTAAGTAGTGTACTTGTTGTTGCTGTTTTGCTAGGCTGAATCTGTTATTTCGTGATGCTATGTAAACCCGCTTCTACAAATCATTCTATGCATAATCTGGAGATGTTCACTAAAGGTGTTTTGTTCTACATGTCATTCTCTATCCATACATGCCCATGGTAGCATTTATAGCTTGTTGTAACTTGTTGTAATCTTGCTCCAAAGTTGCTAAATAATGTTGCTGTCAGCCTGTTAACATTAAGTTCAGTTGTTGCCATGATTGTTGCTAGTGTTCCATGCACCCTATGGACTTGCTATTGCCATGCTTAGCTTCATAATCATGTTTTATTACTGTTGGTTGCCTTGCTATGCCATGTAATGCTCTGTGGTGAGTGGTACAAGCTCATCAACATGCCTTCATAATTCTGTTCCTGCCATGTATGAATCTATATTATAACTTGCTATGTTTACGTGGGTGCCATCATATTTTCTGATCCTTTTTGGCTTATGGTCAGTAAAGGACTTTTGTTATATGCAATTAATAGATTCATGCCATGCCTTTGTTTGCCATGATAAGTTCATGTAACATGTTGTTTGATAGCTCTGAACATTGCAACCTGATGTTATTTTCTGCAAAGTCTGAACTGTTATTATTTGCAATCTTACCATGTGTGTTTGAGCATGTTCTATTGATTTTTGGAGATAGCTCAGTCTTCATGTTTTGTTATGCTTTACCTGTACATCATGCCCATGTCTTTTGTTTTCATGTTGAGATGTTGTATCATGTTGTTTTGATGCTTTCAATATGCCTAGTTGCTGTTTTGGACAGCTTGTCCTTTAAACTTGTTTCATGTGTGTGTGTTGAACCGTTGCTCCGTTTTGAGTGTGCTCTATATGAAACTTGCTTGAATGTGCATGTAGCTTCATATTATCATGTTGCATCCTTGTTTTGGTGTGTGTACTTGATGTTTGAATGCATTTTGCATCAATGCCATGTTTAACTTGTTTTGCTCATATCTTCTAGGCCGTAGCTCCGAACTAAATGAACTTTATATGTAACTTGACTAGAATCTCGTGTAGATCATCGTGGTGCATCTTAACTTGCTGTTTAACAACTTGAACATAAGATTTATTCAGATCTGGACCAACTTCGAAATTTGCATATGAGGACTTACCGGAATTGTTATAGGTTGTTCCCGGCCTCATTTAAACTTGCCTTGATGTGTTGCTCTTGTTTGCATTATCCCTTGCCATGAGTAGCTTCATGTAGTCTTGTCATGCATCATGCTTGTTTGTGCATCATGCCTTGTTCATGTGTGGTGTGTTTACCATGTCGTGTGCTTCTTCTCGATAGTTCCCATTTCGTTGCGATCGTGAGGATTCGTTCGTCTACGCTTGGTTCGTCTTCGTGGCTTCATCTTCTTCATGGACTCGTTCTTCTTCCTAGCAGGATTTCAGGCAAGATGACCGCTACCCTGGATCTCACTACTATCATTGCTATGCTAGTTGCTTCGTTCTATCGCTATGCTGCGTTACCTATCTTTTGCTCCTCAAGCCTCCCAAATTGCCATGAACCTCTAACCTTTGACACCCTTCCTAGCAAACCGTTGCTTGGCTATGTTACCGCTTTGCTCAGCCCCTCTTATAGCGTTGTTAGTTGCAGGTGAAGTTTGAAGTTTGCTCCATGGTGGACAGGATTTTGTTGGGATATCACAATATCTCTTATATTATTAATGCATCTATATACTTGGTAAAGGGTGGAAGGCTCGGCCTTATGCCTGGTGTTTTGTTCCACTCTTGCCGCCCTAGTTTCCGTCATACCGGTGTTATGTTCCCGGATTTTGCGTTCCTAACGCGGTCGGGTGATTTATGGGACCCCCTTGACAGTTCGCTTTGAATAAAACTCCTCCAGCAAGGCCCAACCTTGTTTTTACCATTTGCCTCACCACCACCTACATTTCCCTTGGGAGTAATTAACCTGAGGGTCATCTTATTTTAGCCCCCCCCCCCCCAGGCCAATGCTTGTCTAAGTGTTGGTCCAAACTAGAGCACCGTGCGGGGCCATCCCTTGGCAACTTGGGTTACGTCGGTCCTGTATGCTTCGCTCATCCGGTGTGCCCTGAGAACGAGATATGTGCAGATCCTATCAGGATTTGTCAGCACATCCGGGCGGCTTTGCTGGTCTTGTTTTACCATTGTCGAAATGTCTTGTAAACCGGGATTCCGAGTCTGATCGGGTCTTCCTGGGAGAAGGTATATCCTTCGTTGATCGCAAGAACTTATCATGGGCTAAGTTGGGACACCCCTGCAGGGTATAATCTTTCGAAAGCCGTGCCTGCGGTTATAGGCAGATGGGAATTTATTAATGTCCGGTTGTAGATAACTTGACACCAGATCCGATTTAAAACGCATCAACCGCGTGTGTAGCCGTGATGGTCTCTTCTCGACGGAGTCCGGGAAGTGAACACGGTCTTTGGGTTATGTTTGACGTAAGTAGGAGTTCAGGATCACTTCTTGATCATTGCTAGTTGACGACCATTCCGTTTGCTCTCTTCTCGCTCTTATTTGCGTATGTTAGCCACCATATATGCTTAGTCGCTGCTGCAGCCTCACCACTTTACCCCTTCCTTTCCCATTAAGCTTTGCTAGTCTTGATACCCATGGTAATGGGATTGCTGAGTCCTCGTGGCTCACAGATTACTACAACAGCAGTTGCAGGTACAGGTTATGCGATGATCATGACGCGAGAGCGATGTTTGCTTGTTTTGGAGTTCTTCTTCTGCTTCTTCTTCGATCAGGGGATAGGTTCTAGGTCGGCAGCCTGGGCTAGCAGGGTGGATGTCGTTTGAGTTTCTGTTTGTGTTCATCCGTAGTCGGATGATGCTATGATGTATTGTTGTATTCGTGTGGCATTGTATGCCTCTTGTATGTATCCCCACCTATTATGTAATGTTGATGTAATGATATCCACCTTGCAAAAGTGTTTCAATATGCGGGTCTATCCTTGGTGGGACCTTCGAGTTCCTTTTGGATAGGGTCGCATATTGGGCATGACAGTTACCTCAGGCAAGTTACTTGGTCCTGCCCCAGGTGTATTGAAAAGATTCCTTGCATCAAACTTTGGAGGTAGACGACTCTGGTGCCTCCTGCGAAGAACGGCATTTGATGCAGTCTGATCCAAGTTTAATCGGAAAGTTTCTGCTCGTATCTTTTGCGATTCTGCGTCCAAAGTGGCTCGCTCTGTTGCCATCCTAGCGATCTCAGCATTAAGTTCTTCCTTAGCATGAGCTATCTCATCTCGTAGTTTCGCGACATCCACCTTATGTTGCGCTTGAGTCGTCGGGGTCACCTCTGCAGCCAATAAGGTTGCCAAAGCATCCAAGAGCTCGGATAAGACCTGAGCCTGTGCGCGCGCAGGGCCGCTTGCCCCAACTGTTGCCGCAGCCGTTGAACCGGAAGTCATGGCCGCAGCGCTAGATGAATTCAGAACCTGATGCGTACCAGCCATGAAGATAGCCGCCCTGCTCGACGGCTCATAGGAGTCCGAAATACTGTCACCATCAGAACAGCCCCCAAGCCCGTCGTCTTGCAGTCGCCGGTTGGGGACTCATCACCTGAATAGATGGTCGTCTCTGCACCAGACACAGAGTCTTCCTCAAAATCCGCCCCATGGATGAAACCAACGAAAGCACGCTTCTGGGTGGGTTGAACCTTGGCGGGTTTCGCACGCCGAGCCTTCTCAAAGGTGTCGGAGCAGGCGACCGGCTCAGGATCTGATTCACATCTTGCCGATGAAGACTTGAATTCCGCCGAAGGGGACCCGATATCCATACTCAATCGAATCGGCCTCGGGATCCTAGCCAGAGTCGTCGATGTAGATCTTGCAGCGGCGGCTCTTGGTCATCCGGCCCACAGCGTATCCCTTGATCCCTGAGAAGCTGCCCTTCAAGAACTCGAAACCATCGTGCTCTGGCCCCACGGTGGGCGCCAATTGTCATGGTTTTGTCACGGCAGATGTTCTAGTGAAAGTACTTAGGTGTGGAGCCATCGCAACTAGGTTAGCTTGAAGGGGTTGAACGGGACAAAGGACACAAAGAATTACCCAGGTTCAGCCCCTCACGGTGGAGGTAAAAGCCTACTCCTGCTTTTAGTTGTATTGCTTGAGTTTCGATTGCTACGGAGCGAATACGCTTGACCTAGCTTTCGACCGCTTGTTTTTGAGTTAACCCGCCGCCGGGTCACCCCTTTATATAAAGGTTGATGTCCTTGGCGGCTTACAGAGTCCCGACCGGCTCACACAAACGTGTCCGGCTCGGTTTCTAACTAAACCTACCTTATAGAACAAGTTTAACACATTGCGGCTCACACCCTTGGGCCTCGAGCCTCCTCCAGTCTTGGGCCTTCAATAAGCTTGCGCTACGAACCCCATACGTATCCTTGAACCTCATCAGGCCTTCTCATCTTAAGTCGCCAATGGTATGACCCGGCCCCTTCTGGGCTTGATGTGAGCCCTTATGTCACATGTATTTCAATTGACAACCACTATGTTGTTTTCCAAACTCTTATGAGTTAACGCTAACACATGATCTCACAGCACAATGACACTGCCACCATGCACAACACTTGTCGTATGTTTGTTTGATTGTATTGTATGAGTGTTTATGATTGATCTTTACTTACATTAGATTGTACGAAGAGTAACACAACCTACCTTTTGGTTGAGCTCAGTAACTATACGTGTGTCCCATTTAGTCCCACTCCCACCTACAGCCTGAGCTCAGTTGCATACGTGCAGTCCACCGATGTGACGATAAGGCCAACTCCACCGCGCGACCCTATCTTGTCTGGCCCCGTTCGTTTGGGGCAAAACAGACAAATGAGGCGGCCCAGCGCGCGACGGGCCGGACCCATCTTGTCCGTTTGGTGTCCGGGCCGACCCATTTCGAGCGCAAACTTGCGCCTGGTTTGGGTCACGGTGGACGGCAAACGGACGCGCGCTCGTCCGCGTCGGGGCCGCGTGGCAGGCGGCCACCTACCTCCCATCTACCAACTTAAATGCGCACAGGCGGGTGGCCCCACCTGTCATCCGGCCATCGAACAGTCGCCGTCCTTCTTAAATGGGACCCGTGGACCGATCGTCGTCCTCACTTCCCCACGCCGGCCCCTCTCTGCCCCCTCGAAAGCCGACACGCCCAAACCCTAGCCACTCCCCGTCCTCGAGCTCGCTGGCCGGCCGCAGCCATGGGTCTCTGGAACCGCAAGGGGAAGCACGACCGCGAGGACGACTCCTCCTCGGGCCGCCGCCGTGGATCCGTGAAAAAGGAGGAGCCCGCGTCACCGTCGCGCTCCTCCTGTCGAGCCCCCGCGTCACTGCCGCGCTCCACCCATCGAGCCCCCGCGCCGGCCCCCTTCACCATTTCCCCTAGGCCCGTCGGCGAGCGCGACCGGCAGTACATCTGCGCAGACGTGTGCCGCAGGTACTGGGAGACGAGGACGCCGGTCCCGTGGAGCGACGCCCACCTCCCCAATGGATGGCACCTCTCCGCGGATCAGGTCCCCATCCCGCTGGTGCCGGCGACCGGCCGTGCCCGGCGCGATGAGATCGTGCGCCGCCGCCGCCTCCTCCCCGACGACCTATACTACGACCACAGGTATGCCCCCGACTCCCCGCTGTGGGACATATGGCTCCAGGACAAGCACGACGTGCGGCGCGCGTCCTACTTTGCCAGCACCGTGTCGGGGCCGCGGAGTCCACGTGCAGAGGCACGCGGGCGTACGCGGGTGCGCGGCCTGACGCCCACACCGTCGCCTTCCCCGTCTCTGTCGCCACCTCCCCCTCCTTGCATGACAGCGGAGGAGGAGGCCCGTCTCCTGCAGCGTGTCATGGATGACTCCATGAACACGCACGACGAGCGGCAGTGGGACGGCCTGGAGGAGGCCATGGCCCTCTCTGCCGCCGGGGACGTCGCCTTCCCGGAGCTGCAGCTGGCGGCCGTCACGGAGGAGCCGATGGAGGAGGACCCGCCGGCCGTGTTCCAGCAGTTGCTGGGCCACGGGTGGGGCTGGTCCTGCACTGCTCCAGAGATGGCCGCCGGCGTGAGCGTGAACTGGTGCCCCACTCCGCCACGGTTACCGGAGCGGGAGGCATCGCCGCGGGAGGAGGTTGTGCAGGCACCTCCGGCCGTCCAGCCCGCCCCCGTCTACCATGCACCACCGCCCCACCTCTGGACGCCGCCGGACTACATCGACCTCGTCAGCGATGACGACGACACCGGCGACCAGTGAAGACGGCGACGGCCACGGCACCGACGGGCGCGGCAGGAGCGCGCGGGAGGAGTTTTATTTTATTTTGTTATTATGTTAATTATGAAACTGGGCCTTTTAAGTGGCCGTTGAAACTGGGCCATTTTGTGGCCGACCCCTATATATGTTTTATGTTTTTCTAAATGCGTTTATTTGCTTTTTTAGTTATTCCATTCTAGTTTTTGTAGTTTTTTTATTCCCGTCCACCCCGGACACGATTTGGGGTGCGGTCGCGCGGTGGACGCACGCACGACCCAACGGACACAGCCGAACACGGGTGAACCCATCGACGCCCTAAAGGGACAAATTCCGATCAACCCAGACGTCCGTTTGGGGTCGCGTGGTGGAGTTGGCCTAAAGCTCCGTCTTCCCAAGAACTCGGCCTCGGTCATGCACAGGAGTACTGCGTTATGACTCATGACACGTTTGAGCGGCATCGGGAGTGAACAAGACTACAGTGGTAAATGCCCAATTCACGCGGGTCACGTCACGAGCGCCGGCCTGTTTGTTTGTTTTTTTGAGGGGAAGGCCTTACGGCTAGCTTTATTAACTCTCAAATAATGCTTACATCATCCGCAAGTAAATTCAAAATAAAATCTGGTGGGACGTCCAACCACAAAGATGGTGGATCATCCCGACCATGCTGAGCTAGCCTATGAGCTACCATGTTTGAATCTCTGCTACAAAATTCAAAAAGAACCTTCCCGAAATCTGCGCATATTTGCCGACAGTCGTCAAGTATGGGACCAGCCACCATAGAATGTCCATAATTGTTTGTCATTGCATCCACCACTGTGATGTTATCCGCCCGGGTGACTATGGAATTAGCTCCCACTAACCGAGCAAGCTTCAAGCCCTCAAGAAGAGCTGCCGCCTCCGCTGATTCAACGTCAGAAACATGCTCTAGCTTCCTCGTGGAGGCCGCAACAAAGTAACCAGCACCATCTCGGATAACAGCACCACAAGATCCAGAATAATTGTCTTCTATAAAGGACGCATCTGTGTTCAGAACTAGTTGGCCAGATGAAGGTCGCTTCCAGATAGTCAACCTTGGAGCGACTGCCTTTTGCGTTGCTGCACGAACAACGTTTAGAGCGACAGCTCGTATCGCTTGTGTTGATCGTTCTGTGTTCTGCACCTCTTCTCCCTTTTCCACTTGCCTCCTCTGCCACCAAATGTACCAAGCGGTCACCGCAATCATCTCTGGTAGTTCAACAACATCATAATAACTCCGTTGGTTTGTTGTATCACACAACAGAAAGTCCAATATCTCCGCTCCCGATCTACCCGGCACGGTAGCTGTCCTTATTATTTCATGTATGTCAAGCCATGACCAGATCGTCCGGGCTCTTGAGCACCCAAAGATCGCATGTGCCACATCCTCCGCATGTATCTTACATACTGGGCATTGAGCAGATGTAGAGATGTGCCTATCAGCCAGTACTCCAAAGCATGGGATGGCATTGTGTAGAGCCCGCCATAAGAAAAATTTCACCTTACTTGGCACTTTTAGATTCCATAGTTTCCTCCAAACAGGGTGGTTACCAGAAGCACTTATGAAGGAGCTAGGGTTGTTGCTTACATACGAGTCCTCCCACTGCTTGTAGTACGCCGAGCGTACACTGAAAATGCCTGACCTTGTCAAATGCCATGCTACATAGTCCTCTGTATCTTCCTGGTGCAAAGGGATCTGTAAGATCCGATCAGCGTTAATGGGCCAAAAATTATCTTTGATAAGTTATTCATCCCATTCCCCAGAGCCTGGGTCGATAAGTTCATTAACTCGAGTTAAAACTCTGTTTCCTCGGGGCATCACAATTTTCCTTGTTGAGCTGTTAGGAATCCAGCAATCTTCCCAAATATTCAACTTCAAGCCGTTACCAACCCTCCATATACACCCTTTCTTGAAAGTTTGGGCTCCTGCCCATATGCTTTGCCACACAAAAGAGGCCCCCTTCTTGAGCTCACAATTCAGCAATTCTCCCGTTGGGTAGTATTTTGAACGGAGCACCCTTGCACACAATGAGTCATGGTGCTCAACAAGCCTCCAAACCTGTTTAGCTAGGAGTGCCAAATTAAAGCTATGGACATCACGAAACCCCATGCCCCCTCTTTCCTTAGGAATGCACATTTTCCACCAAGCGAACCAATGCATTTTACGTTGGTTTTCCCCGTCACCCCACCAGTAATGCGAAATGGCATCAGTGATCCCCTTGCAATTTTTTTTCGGGAATTTGAAAACACTCATCGCATACGTAGGGATGGCTTGGGCCACCGCCTTGATTAAAGCTTCTTTACCACCATAGGACAGGGTCCTCTCCTTCCATCCATTGATCATCTTCTGGATCCTCTCGATGATGTGCTTAAAACAGTCCACTCGGTCCACCCCAATCATGGAGGGGAGACCCAAGTATTTATCCGAGAGTGATTCCGTCATGATATCCAAAGTTTGACATACGCCCACTTTACTGTCCACATCAGTATTGGGGCTGAAATAAATTGACGATTTTGCTGCACTCACCATCTGTCCGGAGGCCGAACAGTAGTCATCCAGTATTTGTTTGAGGTTGTTTGCATTTTCTAGGTCAGCCCTCATCAAGATCAAAGAGTCATCAGCAAATAGTAAATGTGAAATAAATGGTGAATCACGACACACCTGAACCCCTTTTAAATTTCCTGCCTCCTCCTCATGTGCAATCAAATTTGAGAGGCCCTCAGCACAAAGTAGGAATAAGTAGGGGGAAAGAGGGTCCCCTTGCCTTAAACCTCTTGTTGGGTTAAACATGCCAGTCTCATTTGAGTTGAACCGCACCTTGTATTCAACAGATGTCACACAAGCCATGATTAGATCAATCCATCTTTCATCAAAGCCCAATCTGCCCAGGATTGCCTTCAGAAATACCCATTCAACCCGGTCATAGGCTTTATGCATGTCAAGTTTTACTGCACATGTTCCTATCTTCCCTTTCTTCTTCTTCTTCATTGTATGGAGGCATTCATACGCCACAATGACATTATCCGTGATGATCCGCCCTGGTACAAAGGCGCTTTCTGTCTCACTGATAATCTATGGAAGAAAGACTTTTAACCTTGCTGCCAACATCTTTGAGATAACCTTGTAAACTATGTTACAAAGGCTAATAGGCCTAAACTCCGCTACTTTCTCCGGGTTGTCCACCTTTGGGATCAAAACAATAGTGGTAGTATTCCATCCCGGAGGTATAACTCCACTGTTCACTGCCTCCAAAACCTCCTTCACCAAATCTTGGCCCAATAGGTGCCAAAACTTCTTATAAAAGATCGCATGTAGCCCGTCTGGGCCGGGCGCTTTTAGATCACCGATACTGAACAACGCCCGTTTAACTTCCTCCTCCGAATACGGCGCCAATAGAGCTTCATTCATATAAGGGTTCACATGCGTTTTAACTTTATTAAGCACATCCAAATGTGGTACATCAACCTCAGAGGTAAACAAATTTCTAAAATAAGCCTCTATGATATTCCTCATCGAGTCATTATCCTCTAACCAATTGCCATTATCATCCATCAGACGCCGGATAAAATTTCTTTTCTTACGTGCAAAAGCAAAGTTGTTGAAAAAATTTGTGTTTCTGTCGCCGAACTTCAACCAGTTTGCCCTGCTCCGCTGGACCCAATAGATTTCTTCCTTCTCCATAGTTTCTTCAATCTCAATAAGCAAACTCCGCTGCTAATCTACCGACTCATCAGAAAGCGGCCCCGACCGTAGCAAATCCAACTCCTCCTTTAGTTCTTTCAAGCGCCGATGAGGGGCTTTTAGAACTTCACGATCCCACCTATGGAGATCTTTGTGTACTGCTGTCGTGCGTTGGGCAAAGCAATCCAAGAAGCAAGAACGTTCCCAAGCCTCAGTAACACGTTGCATGACCTCCACCTCCTGCAGCCAGCGTGCTTCGAACTGCTTTGGTCTTACGTATGCTTGTTGGTCCATGCCAGCAGCACCCTCCAGGTCAAGAACCACCGGACGGTGATCAGATTTTGTATGCGGCGCATTGATCACCATTGCAGCTGGGAATAGCCCATGAAAAGGCCCATTGCATACTGCTCTGTCTAGGCGTTCCCTCAACCTACGTCTGCGCCAAGTGAACTGATCCCCTGTAAATCCCATATCTTCAAGCTCGCACTCCACCAGTGCATCTCTGAAATTTTGCATCATATTAACTGGCCTGGGAGCTCCGCCTTCTTTCTCATGAGAGTACAGGTTCTCGTTAAAATCTCCCACGACCACCCAGGGAATCTGCCCTTGCTGGTGCAAACCCCTTAAGTAGCCCCATGTCAGATGTTTATCCTCCCATTTGGGTTCACCATAGAATCCAGTAAGTCTCCATTGGTCCTCCGTTGGCCCTCCAACCATCGCATCGATGAAGTTTTTTGTCTTATCAACTATGTGGATAACAATCGGGCTACGCCAGAAGAGTAGTCCACCGCTTGCGCCCACACTCTCTACCACCTCCACCCGATCCATCTTTAATTTCCTCAAAAGTTTGTTTGCCCTAGCTATGTTCAGATGCGTCTCGGACAGGAAGATCACATCCAGCCCCCACTGCTTCTGGATATCCAGAAGAGCCTTTTCTGCCGCGGCACTGGCCATACCACGGCAGTTCCAGCTGAGTGTTTTCATTGCGCCCGGCGATCCTCCTCACGGGAGGTCGCCGATCCCAACGTAGCCTCGTTCACTACAGTGCTTGCCTCAGATCTCTGCCTCTTGGGGTCATGTATCTTTTGCGGGGTGCTTAACAAGCTCTTATCCACCGGTTCAGTGGTGCTACTCTCTATCAGGTTCACTTTCTCATTTACAAACCCCAGAGGAGGAGTTTGCGGTAGGCCTCCTGATTTCACAGCCACAACACCATCCTGGCCTATCAGCCTTTTGCGAGCCACGGGGACCATTGCACCCTCATTCTGACCCGATTTGGGATCAACCATCATATCATTTGCTTCTTCCATGTTAGGTTCCCCTCTTCTGCCTCTCCATCCACCCGCTTCTCCCCCATTCCCACTTGTTCCACCTCCACGGCCCATTCCATTCCCTCCTCCTTGATTAGATTGCGGCTCAAAATTCACCTGGAGCCAGTCGCCCCACTCGCAATCCTCCTTCCTGTGAACTCCATCGCCACATTCAGTGACAGTATGTCCCATGAGTCCACAGAAGAAACAGAACTCTGGCAGTTTCTCGTACTCTACTGGATATTTCCTTCTCTCCTTCAGATTCAGCGGAACAAATCTCACCAGGGGTGTATCAAGCTTCACGAAAACGCGAGCGCGAAGGTACTTCCTGGGATTAATTATCCCTTCATTAATGACCACTCTGAACGGAGGGACTCCAACTTTACCAGCTATTTTCTCCGCAATCTCTTTCTTCTTCATGAGCCCATCGGGTATCCCAATGATCCTTGCCCACACCGGGATTCGATCAAGCTTGTAGTCCTAGACGTTACTGATTCTGTCATATTCCTCTATAACCACCGCATTATCTCGAAACAGCCATGGGCCATTGTTCATGACCCGGTTCCAGTCGCCCAGGCACATAAACTGTGCTAAGAAAAGGTTAGGGTTCTTTGTCTTGAAGATCACGCCTTGCGCAGGGGCCCAACCATTACGCAGCGATTTGAACAACGCTACATGGCTAAAGGGGCGTTGTGTGCGAACCCTAAATATAGCAATCCATCTAGTCTCTTCGATGAGTTTATCAACTTCACCCGACAGATCTAGATCCTCCTCCTCCTCGCCATGGAGATTCAGTCCAACGAACCGATCTTCCAGGTTGCAGTCCATATCCTGAGAGCCACGGGACCCGTCCCGTCCAAACGCCTCCTCCGCTGAGTGCATGCTCGCCGACGGTCCAGCCATGGGAGATCTCACGTAGGGGAGACTGTAGCGGTGGTGATCACGTGGGAATCGGTCCAAAGGAGCGATCCAACGTGAGAGATTTGATATTTTGGGTGTAGATGGGGAACCCTAGCGCAGCCGCCAGGGGAAAACTCAAGTGCGCCGGCCTGTTTGTTGACAGCACCGAAAAGCCGATAGACTTCGGTGGTGCAAAGGACGGTATCGGACTTCACTTTTGATCCAATTATATGTGCAGTCCAGTGTGAAAAGAAACCTTTTTTCCTCTGGGTCGTTGAGATGAAAAAAAAACTTTCGGCTGTACGTGCAAACTGTCAAACTGGGTGTGACAGCAGCACGACCCATCGCCATCGACGTAACAGCCAGCGACCCCACGCCGCAGGCCGGCACAGAGCAGTGAATCCTGTGCGGCCGTGGCAATGTGTTCACGCTGAGCACCCACAGTATTTCTTTGCACGAGACTTGATAGCATACTGAACTTCACAGGACCTTTAGAGACCACTCTTTATGACCAAACTGTAGGTACTCCAAACAGCACCTACATAACCAAAGACTACAACCAAGAAGAGCGTCAGTGCAGCAGTAATCTGAACTTTGGCCGGCCATTGATTGCAAAAATAAATCCCAGTTGATCCACAGCAACGCCAGACATTATTTGGCTGATAGCTTTCAAACGTTCATGTTTGATTCTAGACCTCTACCAGAACCTATGGACGGCACTAGTAGATCAACCCAGCATTCCTGAGTCTCCACTTGCACACCAGCTCATCCTTACAACAGAAAGAGAGAGACGGACAAAACAGAGGCAACGAGCCAGCCGAAAGTTCACCCTAAAACGATGGAACTATAGCATGTCCTTCAAGAAATGTCTAAAATGCATGGGCACCGGGGAATACAGCCGACGGAAGAGGCCGAGTCAATACCCGAACCACCACCATTGCTCTGTGCTAAGGACCTTTCAAGTAAGATCCTTATCACCTAGCAAAGGATTTTTTTTTTCATTGCGCGGTTCGTTCTTGACTCAGGCTCGACGTCGCCGGTCATCCCCAAGGCAAAATCCACCCTAACACTCAGGCGTTGCACATTGCAGCGCCGTCTTGATCTTCTTGATAGTGCAGGAGATAAGATTGTTCACGGTCTCGACCGATTCCACGGTGAGCTTGGCGGTGGGCTGGCTGTTCACAAGAATCTGGAATGCCACGGTCAGCAGAGAGCCGCCGGTCTTGTGCTCGCTGCCGATGCTAGGACCATCGGGCAGAATGGCAAATCCAGATGGCAGCAGAGCAACATAGGTGGAGTCCCCGCCGTTCATGACGAGCTGCATTGCAGGGATGTCCACAGGAGCGTATACAACAATCGACCCGGATGCATCAGTGCATGTTTCCTGAAGGATCAGCATGCTGCTCTGGTTGGCACTCATGGCCTGCAGCAGAAGGTAAGAATAATTAGAGATTTTTTTTAATAACATTTGGTAGTATCAATAGTAAAATTCAAAATGTCCAGAACAAAAATGTTGAAATTTTGATGGAGCAGTCAATATTTCGTATCTGACAATTAAACAGTTCCGAATCGAGAGTACATGGCACATTATTTGCACGAGGAAAGGTGGGGTTCTTCTTTTCTTTTAGGAAAGATGGGGTTCTTCTTTTCTTTTCTTACGAAGTCTTTGGGATCAGGATCTACACGATCTGCACAAAGGATCCGGGACAGCTTTGGGTTTGGATTCTAACACTTTGTACGCATTACAAAACAGTAATGAAAGTTGTCAACCTGACACCTTTTCGAGCAGATCTGCGCCTCGTTCCCCAGTTTGGTCCCAGTTTTGGACCCTTCCGCAGACGTTGTGTAAAAGTGTGGCGCTACTCATTCTAGACTTTCTAGTCGGCTTTAGCTTTTGGCCCATGATTACGACCTTTTTTCAGCTGCCCTAGACTCCTAACAGTACTTGATGGAAAGTTGCCAGACTTTTCTTTGTGATCTTCTCCTTGTCATCATTGGTTCACAACATAGTGATTATTACTGGATAATGGATATGGTGTTGTAGTGTTATTCTATGTGACAGCTCCCAGACTATTGTCAACTAGCCTATATTTGTGACATCCAGAAACTTTTCCATGTATGTAAAACATTTCCAGAGTTCAGTAAGCTGTTTGTGATGTCAGTGGTCAGCTAGAAAGTGACGTAAAATGGAGTACTAAATCATTTTCTTAATCTAGTACTAAATCCATCTAAGTACACTTCAAAGATTATGCACAGCCATATACCAATTCGTGGGTAAGCATGTGGAACAAACAACAAAAATGTTGCAGGTTCATATCTGATCTAGTGAAAGTGTATGCCATACCCTAGACATATCGCCATTCTGGGAAAACCTCTTTAACCAGTTAAGAGTTAACTATTAAAGAAGTAATAGAACAGAAGCAGATTAAGTAATACTCACACTGGCTCTGAGGAGGGATACCGAATTTCCATTCTGATGCCCCTTTGCAATTCGAGCCATCTCCTGCATGGGCCCTCCATTACTGAGGATGTCCCACTCGGCACGCAGCTGTTCATCACGCAGAAAGTCGAACAACTTCTCAGGGGCAATAGGCACCCATACAGATGTGGCGGCACTCAGCACCACCCCTGGTGGCTCCCCAGGCTCGCTCACGCTCTTTCGTGCCATGACACGCACATCCTCACCGATGCTACCTGTTGCACCATCCAGCTTACTCCATTCACGCGCAGATGATGCGCTCACCCCCGCACAGAAGTTCTCCGTCATCCTGCGTGCGAGCTTCAGCATGCTACGCTTACCCTCTTGCGATATAGCTGGCACCAAGTGCAACATATTATTATCGACATTCTAAATAAGTGTACTTACAAAAGTATTATTTCGAACAGAATAGAATTATTTCAAAAGTAGTCTTATTTGTAACGTAGTAAGCTACTTGATAAAATGGGGTCTTAATATTAAAATGCAGCTAGCGTGTGTTATTTGACATAGAAACAGTGAGCTTTACAGGGTGTACATGGAAAATGGAAAAGGTTCCGAAATTTCTGTACCTGTTGGTTCATTAGGTGACACTGTAGCAGAGGACATGAGGATGGCCAGGCATTCACACTGGCGCTGCAGAGTGGCGAGCCAACGGCTGGCGCCAAAGGCAAGACCAGATCGGAGAAGTGGTCGGTAGAACTGATGGACAGATGCCTCATCGTATTCAGTATGCTCAACCCATGTGACCTACAGGGTAAATGCATCTGTTAGCCATAAATGCACGCCCACATGCAATTGTCTTGGGGTGTTGTAATACAACAACCGAGTTCTGAGCGCAATACAAACACACAACTGTGGGTACACAGTGCAGAGTGCAGAGATTAGATAGCTCTTTTTTTAACCATATGATGTAGTACTTCTGTTTTGAAGTAAAAACGTGAAAACTACACATTGGGCAGTTTGCCAGTTAACCAGTCCCAAGATGTGGACCTACTGATGGTCCATGGGTTCCACCATAACTTCTAGTGTGCAATTGTTGAATTATAGTAGTTTGTACCAGGCATAGCATTTTACTATTACTGTGGTGAGACTTGAAAAGGATACGCAAGAGATTTAGTAACATGGAAGGAAGGGATCCACAATAAGAAATGAAAACGGCTTGTGTATAAATAAAAGAAGAAATTACATCCAGAGCAAGATAAGAGCCTATCTCTAGTTTTATAATAGAATAGCAGATACTTCTGCACATGGATTTGCCAGCAATTTTTGACATCAGTCTGATGCTACATTGTTGATTTCTTGTCTGCAAACTCCCAAATGATGCATATAGACTACTTCTAGAATATTTCTTCCTTTGAGATCCTAAAATAGATGTCATCAAAAAGTGATGCGTACATATAAGACAGCGTGTGAGCAAGGTGTTCGAGAAATGGAAGAACCTCCCCCCCACACACACAGTTCCTGGATCATTGACTAATTGCTCCTGAAATTGATCGCATAACTCACAGGACTACTATTTACTTCAACAAACTAATAAAAGAGATCTATCATTGTGTTTTCACAAGAAAACGAGTTATTTCTCACTTGTGCACAACCAGTTTTTAAAGCAAATCAGTTTCCTTAATCAGGTCCACATATTAAGAACAGCTCAAGATCTGTGCAAAGCTGAGGTACACAGACATAACAAAGGAAATGAGCAAGTGTCGCAGATTTCAACATGTCAGGAACACCTTGAAAAAATACAAGACAATAAGTTACCCAAGGTGCTCCATCCAAGGGGTAGAAGCATCTAATCCCCTAGAAAAGTTGGTGGTTCAATTAAACAAGCAGATCAACATGCTTGGGTAATTGTGTTGGATCCATAGAAATGTTTAATTATTCCGGGTAGCTTGTTTAACCAATCTCCTCGTTGAACAAATGATTTGTTTATGTGGGTGGTGGGTTCATGACCCTAACTAATCAATTAGGCCTTGACTTGTGAACACTATGTTGCATGGGCATCATCAAATCACATTATAAATTAATCAGCAAGATAAAACAAACACTTCCGAAAACAACGCCACTCTCCCCAAATTCTAAGAGAAGGTACAGTGGTAGTGGAGAAGTAGTGGAAGTAACATGGTTACTTCTAATGCTCCCGGAAAACTTTGACCAGTTACTTTCGTGCAAATGTTCCAGTCGCAAACTACAGTGATCATAATGTTGGTTATTACCTTGCAGTAGCCATTGGGAGTATCTTGCATCACACAGCCGGAAGGTAGCCTCCTACACTTCAGGTTTGCGCCTGCGGATGTGGTAGCAGAATTTTGATTGCTCAACAATCCATCAATGGACACATCCACCACTGCCCAGGCACCCTCAGCCAGCTGCTTGCAAAACCTGAGAAAAATAACCTCCCTTATGGGTACCAGAGGTGAGAGCACCTGTAGCTCAGCCTTCATCTGTTGCAAGAAAAAACAAGTAAAAATTAGCAACTCAGACTCAGAGGTCACATGTGTGGACACCTTGCATACGATGGACACTGGGGACTGTTAGGCACTTACTAGCAGCAATGCTCCATTTCTGCTTCCACCAATGCCGTTAGACACCTCCTCAAGGATTGTGGCCTTAGCAATCATACATGAGAACATGTCGGACCACCGCCTCTGTGAAATGAATGGAGCAACATCAGCATACTAAGCATAATATAACCACCTTTTATAAATAGGAACAAATGTATGACGGGGAAAAGGTATGAGCTCGAACCTCGTCTATAAGGGTCTCTACAAGGGCAACACTATTGTCGATGATGACCAGGCCGGACTCCCTAGAGGCCTCAGACACAAATCCGGCAGGCTTCATGCCAATGCAATGCTGGGAGGAGTGGAGATACTCCTCAAAGTTGAGTGACTCCTTGTCCGGAAAACCAGGCAATCCCGTAACCCACAAAGGATCATCGGTCTGTGCCATCTTGACAAGTTCATCCATTGCACTGATTGCAAGCTCCAAGAACACAGACCTGTCAATGTCCACCATCGATGCTAAAGCAGACCCAGTTGCCCGTGCTGGTGTGATCACGGTGCCCATCGAGCTTGAGGCACCCCCGGCATACTCACTCATCATACCGTGCATCGAAGGCTGCATAGACCCTATGCCACCGATTCCCCCGACTGCTAGCTCCAGTGACGAGTTCGGCAGGG
Source organism: Triticum dicoccoides (assembly GCF_002162155.2). NCBI lineage: Eukaryota > Viridiplantae > Streptophyta > Magnoliopsida > Poales > Poaceae > Triticum > Triticum dicoccoides. Next base: position 508,397,799 of record NC_041391.1, read on the forward strand.
GCATCGACAGGTGTGGCTGCAGCTGGAGTGGCGACAGAAGGGACACGGGCTTGCCGAGGAACTTGGTGGCGAGGGTGCAGACACGGTTGAGTTCGTCCTTGAGCCGTGCATTCTCGATGCGCAGGTGCTGCTCCTCCAGGGAGACCTCCCCAAGCATGGCCGGGCTGCCGCAGCCGCCGCACATTGGGGTGCGCATGGCCTCCCTGATGGTCAGGTTCTCCGTGCGCAGCTTTTCATTCTCCTGCTTCAGCAGCGCGTTCTCGTGCCGCTCCAGTTGCGTCTGGGCTCGGAAACGACGCGTCAGGATTCGCACGAGACCACGGACGGGCCAAATGAGAAATGGATCGCGGATGGTAAATCTACCTTCATCTGCGTGCGGCGGTTCTGGAACCAGAACTTGACCTGCCGCGCGTCGAGGGAGAGTCTCTTGCTGAGCTCTGCGCGCTGCTTCTCGTCCGGGTGGGGGCACTCCTTGAACAGCCTACACGAGGCGGAGAGGACGACGAACCCATGCATGAGAGGACAAGAGGAAAAAGGCGGAGAGAGAAGGTGGATGCAAATAGCTTTGGGCGGTGGCTCTTACGCTTCGAGCTCCTGGATCTGCTGCGGCGTGTGGCGGTGGTAGCGCTTCTTCCGCTTGCGGGGGTTGCTGCCGCTGGGCTCGGCGTCGTCGTCGTCGTCGCCGACGCCGGAGATGGCGTCCAGGTGGTCGCTCCCTGACCGGCTGTCGTTCTGCGCCTCCGCGTCCCTGGCCATCGCGCCGCCCGCGCCGTCAGCAAACATCCGCCCGCCTATGCCGCCGTCTCGGCCGCCGGCGTTGTCCTGAAAACGTAAAAAACTCCACCAATCACCCACCACGGCAAGGTGAAGCAAAGCGAAAGAGCGTTCCGGCCGTGACGAGCGCCGAACGCGTACCAGCCCGAGGGAGAGCGCGGGCGAGGACGAGAAGGCGCCGGCGTAAGGGAACTGCATGCCGCCGCCTCCGCCGCCGCCGTCGAAGAGGCCCCCGAAGCTCATCCTCCCACGTCCCCCGGGAGGAGCAGACACGACACGAGTGCAGACCCGCGTCGCCTTTTCACCGTCTCTATCCTGTGTCCCAAAAAGGGCCTGCGCCTGGATCTGCACACCTCACGACCCGAATCCTCGGCCGCGGCTCTGGACGGGGTGGAGATATAGAGAGAGAGAGACTCGCCCCGCCTCGCCTCGGCCACCCTCTTTCTACTACCACTGCTACTTCTACGAGATTAGGCTCCTCCTCAAAACCCTAACCCTCCACGGCGAGGGGAGGATTAGAATAAGGGAGGAGAGGCGAGGGCGAGGCGGGCGAGCGAGCGAGAGCCGGCGATTAAAGAAAGCTTTATGCACGGGGGGATGGGAACGGGAGGGTCAAAATGGCAAGACGACGATACGAGGGGGGCGATGGGGGGAGGACTCCCCGGGTGTGGACGCACGGAAAAGGGGTGGGGAGAAACGAGGCGCTGACGCTGATGCAGCGCAGTCAAACGGGCGGTGCGGTGCCTGTTTTTTGTTGCCTTCCGTCGCTCCGCTTACTTTCTTGCGCGGAGCCGCGGAGGGCCGTCCGGTCCGGGCCCGTTTCGTCCCCGCCTCCACGGCGTCGTGTGCTAGCTCCTCTGGCCCGACCAGCGCAGCGGCTCCTTTGCTTGCGTGCCGGGGCTAAGACAACCCGTTTCATGTTTGCTTGAGCATTTTCCTTCTAACGTGACGGCGTGACTGCTTTTTACAGCTATCCCAGGCGATTATTGACTACTAAATCAGATTTGTTTTGGATCTCTTATTACTGAGGAATCTCCTATTCATGGACACGCTTCTTCTTGACTCACTCTTTCTTCCCAAGTCTCAACGCATATCGACGAGCTGAATCAAGCATATTTTTTTTGGCGGGTAGAATCAAGCAATGGTTGTGATAGGGCAAGATAGAGTTGTTGATGGCGGGTGACGATGGATAATTTTGTTGGTGGTGTCGTAATGTCGGTCTAACTATATAAAACAAAAGCTTGGGAGTCAACGTAATGACAACTGCGGCGGGCGGGCGGAGAGACAGGGTAGGAATGACGTTGGTCGGGAAAGGATAATGCTGAGGCGGTTACCGGATAAAAGGAGAAGGTGTCGATTCACCAAATGCTAGTTAAGACTAATAAATAGATTGGTTGTTTTGTTGAGTATATGATAGGGTAAAAGGAATATATAATAAATAGGTTGTCACGTGACATGTTAAGGCAAAATTTGATTATGGCATAATATTCCTTCCATAAATAATTGTCAGGGGCCCCACTTGCCAGTTGTCCGCAGAGAAGGCCGGGAGGAACAAGAGATCCCAAGGTACAATGCGATGAGTGGATGTGGTAACCGAAAGGCCCAGCGTCCACGCATAGCTGGGGGCATCATATATGCAGGCTCTAGCAGAGTACTAGGGCATTGATGAGATTGGTGGATGGTTGTTCTTCCTCACCTACTCCCTCATCCCCTTTCCCCATTCTCTCTTCTTTCCTCCTCAATCTTGTAATTCCAGACAATATTGCTACTTATCAATTGACACACCAGCGAGAGACTAGTGTGATCCTATCAGTTGGTATTTAGAGGCAAGCCATACTACCGCCGCCACCCATGCTGGACCGCCACCACGAAACGCGTTGGAAGACGAGTGAGCGCATTGACACCATGGAGGAGCAAATCGCCAAATTCGTGGAGGCCCTAAAGGAATATGAGGAGGGGGCGGCGATCCGCGGCAAGGCGTCGCTAGATCGGGGACTACAAGGCCTCAAGGAGGAACTCAAGCAAGGGATCCACGACTCTGTCCTCGCCTTCGACGAGTGGCAGCTGGAGATCGACACCAAGGTCGTCGACCTGGACAAGACGGTGGCAGACCTGCGCAAGGAGGTTGGTCGGCTTACGCAAGGGGTTGGTGCCGGCACCCTAGGTGCGCCACCAGTGCCAGCGACAACATCATGGGTCTATGTCCCATGACACCAACCTTGAGCCCGCTGGCCACTGCAGTGCACCAAAGGAACTTGGGAAGGCCGATGTTGACTCGATGTCCTCGGCGCCTCCTGCCGCCAAGGGTATGATCTAGTCCTCTCCATCACATCCTTCAACTAACACTTCCTCATTACAAAATTTCTAGTTAGAGGTCTCTTATAGCAGTGATAGCGCACTAGACACATCATATTTGCAAATAACTTTTCCCAATTTGATGGAACCAACCCAAAATTATGTCTCACTTGGTGTGAATCCTGCTTCAAACTTCATGGGGTCCATTCTAGCTTATGTGTAGAGGTCTCTTCGATGCATTTCCATGGCAAATGTAGCTCGAATCCAAATTGAAGAAATGTGTCTTCATAGGATACCCTAAAGAAACAATTGGGTACACCTTCTACCACAGATCCAAAGGCAAGATCTTTGTTGCCAATAATGGAACATTTCTAGAAAAGGAGTTTCTCTCGAAAGAAGTGAGTGGGAAAAAAGTAGAACTTGATGAGGTAATTGTACCTTCTCTCGAATTGGAAAGTAGCTCATCACAGACAACCATTCCAGTGATGCCTGCACCAACTAGAGAGGAAGCTAATTATGATGATCATGAAACTTCAGATCAAGTTACTACTGGACCTCGTAGGTCAACCAAAGCACAATCCGCACCAGAGTGGTATGGTAATCCTATTCTGGAGGTCATGTTACTAGACCAAGGCGAACCTATGAACTATGAATAAGCTATGATGAGCCCAGATTCCGATAAATGGCTTGAGGCCATGAAACCCGAGATAGGATCCATGTATGAGAACAAAGTGTGAACTTTGGTGGACTTGCCCGATGATCGACGAGCCATAGAGATAAATGGATTTTCAAGAAGAAGACTGACACTGATGGTAATGTTACTGTCTATAAAGCTTGACTTGTCATGAAAGGTTTTTGACAAGTTCAATGGGTTGACTATGATGAGACTTTCTCACCCGTAGCGATGCTTAAGTCTATCCGAATCATGTTAGCAATTGGCGCATTTTATGATTATGAAATCTGGAAAATGGATTTCAAAACTGCATTCCTTAATGGATTTCTTAAAGAAGAGTTGTATATGGTGCAACCAGAAGGTTTTGTCGATCCAAAAGGTGCTAACAAAGTGTGCAAGCTCCAGCAATCCATCTATGGACTCATGCAAGCATTTCGGAGTTGGAATATACGCTTTGATGAGGTGATAAAAGCATATGGTTTTATACAGACTTTCGGAGAAGCATGTATTTACAAGAAAATGAGTGGAAGCTCTATAGCATTTCTAATATTATATATGGATGACATATTTGTTGATTGGAAGTGATGTAAAATTTCTGGATAGCATAAAAGGATACTTGAGTAATAGTTTTTCAATGAAAGATCTCGGTGAAGCTGCTTACATATTGGGCATCAAGATCTATAGAGATAGATCAAGACGCTTAATAGGACTTTCACAAAGCATGAACCTTGGCAAAGTTTTGAAGAAGTTCAAAATGGATCAGTCAAAGAAAGGGTTCTTGCCTGTATTGCATGGTGTGAAATTGAGTCAGACTCAATGCCCGACCACTGCAGAAAATAGAGAGAAAATGAAAGCCATTCCCTATGCCTCAGCCATAGATTCTATCATGTATGCTATGCTGTGTACCAGACCTGATGTGTGCCTTGCCATAAGTCTGGCAGGGAGGTATCAAAGTAATCCAGGAGTGGATCACTGGACAGTGGTCAAGAACGTCCTGGAGTACCTGAAAAGGACCAAGGAGATGTTTCTCGTCTATGGAGGTGACAAAGAGCTCGTCATAAATGGTTACGTCAATGCTAGTTTTGACACTGATCTGGATGACTCAAAGTCACAAACCGGATATGTATTTATTTTGAATGGTGGAGCTATCAGTTGGTGTAGTTCCAACCAGAGCATCGTGGCGGGATCTACGTGTGAAGCAGAGTACATAGCTGCTTTGGAAGCAGCAAATGAAGGAGCCTGGATGAAGGAGTTCATATCCGATCTAGGTGTAATACCTAGTGCATCGTGTCCAATGAAAATCTTTTGTGACAATACTAGAGTAATTGCCTTAGCGAAGGAATCCAGATTTCACAAAAGAACCAAACACATCAAGAGAAGCTTCAACTCCATCCGTGATCAAGTCAAGGAGGGAGACATAGAGATTTGCAAAATAGATACATATCTGAATGTAGCAGACCCATTGACTAAGCCTCTTCCACGAGCAAAACATGATCAACACCAAGACTCCATGGGTGTTAGAATCATTACAATGTAATCTAGATTATTGACTCTAGTGCAAGTGGGAGAATGAAGGAAATATGCCCTAGAGGCAATAATAAAGTTGTTATTTTATATTTCCTTATTCATGATAAATGTTTATTATTCATGTTAGAATTGTATTGATCGTAAATCTAAATATGTGTGTGAATACATAGACAAACACTGTGTCCCTAGTGAGCCTCTACTTGACTAGCTCGTTGATCAAAGATGGTTAAGGTTTCCTAACCATGGACATGAGTTGTCATTTGATAACGGGATCACATTATTAGGAGAATGATGTGATGGACAAGATGATGGGGTCATGTACCTAGGGTAGGGTCATGGACCTGATCTAAGTACCTTACCCAAGGACGCCCTTAGAAGAGGTCGCCTTCCAGTCGACCAACGAGGGACTCACTCGACTGACTTGAAGGACTCAACCATGAAGACTCACTCGACCACCAGAAGGTCAAGAGGCACTCTGCACTGCAACGGCCTGTAATTAAGTAGGCTTTATGGTAGTAAAGACACTTTATGTGGGGCGTTACCAGTAACGCCCCGGACTTAACTCACCTTACATCCTCTCCTACGTGGGCTGGCTGGGGTCCTGGCGCACTCTATATAAGCCACCCCCCTCCACAGGTAGAGGGGTTCGGGACCTTGTAACTCATATACTCATAATCCACTCGACCGCCTCCGGGCTCCGAGACGTAGGGCTATTACTTCTCCCGAGAAGGGCCTAAACTCGTACATCCCTTGTGCTTACAACCTCTCCATAGATAGGACCTTGCCTCTCCATACCTACCCCCCACTCTACTGTCAGGCTTAGAACCACGACAGTTGGCGCCCACCGTGGGGCAGGTGTTTTAGCGATTTTGTGGAGAAGTTGCGATTCTTCCGAGTACTTTCATCATGGTGGCTGCTGGAGTTTTGGTCGAGGGTCGAGAGATCTGTCTCGGCACTCTCACCTTCATCGCCGACGACTCCGCCTGGCTCCAGGAGGCTCCACTCGACGTTGATGCGCTCCCCGTCCGCGGTGGGACGCATTTTCGCGCATGTGTCCGCGGTGTTCTGCTGCGGCAACCATCGACCCCGTATCGGTCGGCTCCTCCATCGTCCACCCTCCCGGTCTCCCGCCAGCGCAAGCGCTCGGGCCGGTCGAGGCTTCAGCGATGGGTGAGGCACGCGGTGGCTCGCCAATCGGCCACCATCCAAGTTGCGGCAATCGAGCCCGACGAATCTCTCTACGGCTTGTTCGATCTGTCGACTAGCTCCGTAGAGACTGCATCCGAGTGCGATAGCAGTGATCCAGCGGCGGAAATCTTGATGGTCGACGGGCCCCGCAGTCCCCCTGGCTTCGCCCGTGATGATGGAGCAGGTGACGGAGGCGACCCCGCACGAGGCCACGAAGAGTACCAGCCCGAGCCACTCGACTCTCTGCAAAGAGAGGAACTTCGCCGCAGGAACGTGGATGCCCTGCGTACTCCCATCGCAGGAGAAACCCCCGAGGCTCGTGCCTTGGAGGAGGCACGTCTGGCCAATTTGGCCGAGCGCACACGACTGGAGAATCTTCAGCGAGCACTCGACGAGCGCGCGCGGCAATGAGTTCCCGACACCAGTCGACGTCAACTCTTCCCGCCGACTCAGGTATATCGAACCCCAATCCAGAATTTAGCAGCTGCGACCCGTATAGCAGAGTCCATCCAGCCTTCTCAGTCAGAAGCTGGCAGAGGTTTGATGCAGATCAGGGATCTGCTCCGGGCAGCAGGAGACCAGAATTCAGCCGTGTCTCAGTCGCGCAACAGAATTCACAGTCGATCCGTCACTGCGAATACGGTTCAGTCGGCTCACAGTCCCAGATCGCCTCCGCGGCGTGAGGGGCACGAGAATCGGCGAGGCCAATATAGTGACAGACTCGACCAAGATGATAGGCGTCGAGTGCCCCATTCCCCTCCGAGGGGTGGGTCTTACGCTCCTCGGCAGCAAGATGACAGGCGTCAGTTCAGTACAGGGCGAAGGGTTCCAGTCGACCCCAGAGAACCAGGCTTCGACGCGCGATCCATTATCGTGCAAGGTTTGGTCGACCGGAACAGAGCCCATCGAGGCGGACTCGACAGAGATGCACCCACAAGCAGTCGAGTGCATGTTTCTGGTCCTGAATGTTTCAGCAGAGCTATCAGAGCCGCAGTTATCCCTCCCAATTTCAGGTTGGCAACAGGAGTCAGCAAGTTCACTGGTGAGTCTAAGCCTGAAACTTGGCTTGAAGATTACCAAGTGGCAGTTCAGATTGGTGGTGGGAACGACGAGGTGGCCATGAAGCATTTGCCCCTCATGCTGGAAGGTTCTGCCAGGGCATGGTTGACTCAATTACCTCCTAGCAGCATTTACACTTGGGAAGATCTGTCCCGAGTGTTCATCAGAACGTTTGAAGGAACTTGCAAGCGACCAGCTGGATTGACAGAGTTGCAAGTCTGCGTGTAGAAGGCTAATGAGACTCTCAGAGAGTATATTCAGAGGTGGATCACTTTGCACCACACTGTGGAGAATGTGTCCGATCATCAGGCAGTCTGCGCCTTCAAAGATGGCGTCAAGAACAGAGAACTGAGTTTGAAGTTTGGTCGAACCGGTGACATGACCTTGAGTCGGATGATGGAGATTGCTACCAAGTACGCCAACGGCGAAGAAGAAGACCGACTCCGAAGCGGCAAGCACAAGCCGAGTCAGTCGGAAAAAGGAAACACCAGTCGGAAACAGAAGCGGAAGGCTGAACTGGCAGCTCCTGGAGAGGCTCTGGCCGTGACTCAGGGAAAGTTTAAGGGGAAACCAAAAGGATCCTGGAACCCCAAGAAGGTAAAGGATAAAGAAGGGAACGACGTAATGGATATGCCATGTCACATCCACACGAAGAAAGACGAAGAGGGGAATATCATCTACCCGAAGCACACCACTCGCCAATGTCGACTCCTGATCCAGCAGTTTCAGGGAAAACAGTCTAAGGACAAGGAGAAGGAGTCGGACAAGGCCGAAGACAAGGAGGACAGTGAGGAAGGATATCCGCATATCAACTCCACTCTGATGATCTTTGCAGATGTGGAAATTAGGAGTCGACTGAAAGTCATTAACCGAGAGGTGAACATGGTTGCCTCAGCGAAAGCAAATTATCTGAAATGGTCTCAAATACCCATCACATTCGACCAATCTGATCACCCGACTCATATTGCCACCCCTGGGAGGCAAGCTTTGGTGGTCGATCCAGTTGTCGAAGGCACTCGACTGACAAAAGTGCCGATGGACGGTGGAAGCGGGCTGAATTTGTTGTATGCAGACACACTGAAAGGAATGGGCATCCCGATGTCCCGACTGAGCACTAGTAACATGAGCTTTCATGGAGTTATACCAGGGAAGAAAGCCAAGTCACTCGGCCAAATAGCTTTGGACATGGTGTTTGGCGATTCGAAACATTTTCGCAAAGAAAAGTTGACGTTTGAGGTCGTGGATTTTCAGAGTGCATATCATGCCATTTTGGGGAGACCAGCTTACGCACGGTTCATGGCTCGACCATGTTACGTGTACCTCAAATTGAAGATGCCCGGCCCCAAAGGAGTGATCACTGTCACCGGTGATCGGAAAAAGGCAGAAGAGTGCTTTCAGAAGGGCTCAAAGATTGCCGATTCCCAGGTGACAGCGGTCGAGTTCGAAGAATACAAGCAAAATGCAGATCCGAGTGACTTGCTGCGATCCAAGAAACCCGCCACAGAGTCTGCATTTCAGTCGTCCGGTGAGACGAAGCCTGTTCACATTCACCCGACCGACCCTGATGCAGCTCCGACCCGCGTCTCCACAACACTCGACCCAAAATAGGAAGAAGCGCTCATCCAGTTCCTCCGTGAGAACTGGGACATTTTTGCATGGAAGCCCGCTGACATGCCAGGTGTTCCCAGGGGACTGGCTGAGCATCGCCTAAGAGTCGACTCATCTGCAAAACCAGTCAAAGAGCATCTTCGGCGGTCCGCCGTCCAGAAGAGAAAAGCCATTGGTGAGGAAGTGGCTCGACTGTTGGCGGCAGGATTTATCCGAGAGATATACCACTCCGAGTGGCTCGCTAATGTCGTCATGGTTCCTAAGAAGGACAAGTCGCTCCGAATGTGCATTGATTTCAAGCACATCAACCGGGCCTGCCCGAAAGATCATTTTCCTCTCCCTCGCATATATCAAATTGTTGACTCGACCGCGGGATGCGAGAGACTGTCTTTTCTAGATGCCTACTCCGGGTACCACCAGATCCGTCTGTACGGACCCGACGAGGTAAAAACAGCTTTCATCACTCCATTCGGGTGCTTCTGCTATATCACCATGCCATTCGGCCTCAAGAATGCCGGAGCCACATTTATGCGAATGATTCAGAAGTGTCTACTCACTCAAATCAGTCGGAATGTGGAAGCATATATGGATGATATCGTTGTCAAGTCACGAAAAGGTTCCGACCTGCTCGCTGATCTCGCCGAAACATTTGCCAACCTCAGAAGGTATGATATCAAGCTCAATCCATCAAAGTGCACATTTGGAGTTCCTGGTGGCAAGTTACTAGGTTTTCTCGTTTCCGAACGGGGAATCGACGCTAATCCAGAGAAGATTGGCACAATTCTCCGAATGAAACGCCCTGTGCGAGTGCACGATGTCCAGAAGCTTACTGGATGCTTGACCGCATTAAGTCGATTCATCTCACGACTCGGTGAAAAGGCATTGCCTCTTTACCGACTGATGAAGAAGACAGACAAGTTCGAGTGGACTCCAGAAGCTGATGCAGCGTTTGCCGAGCTAAAAGCTCTGCTCTCCACCCATCCGGTGCTTGCTGCTCCAATCAGCAAAGAGCCTCTGTTGCTCTATATCGCAGCCACAGGACAAGTCGTCAGTACTGTGCTTACGGTCGAGCGGGAAGAAGAAGGAAAAGCTCTCAAAGTTCAGCGCCCAGTGTATTATTTGTCTGAAGTCTTGACTCCATCCAAGCAGAGATATCCTCATTATCAGAAGCTTGTGTATGGAATATACATGACCACAAAGAAGGTTGCTCATTATTTTTCTGATCATTCCATCACAGTCGTCAGCGACGCTCCACTATCAGAGATTTTGCACAACAGAGATGCAACTGGTCGAGTGGCCAAATGGGCAATTGAACTTCTTCCCCTTGATATCAAGTTTGAGGCAAAGAAAGCCATTAAGTCCCAGGCAATAACGGATTTCCTCGCCGAGTGGATTGAACAGCAGCAGCCGACTGAAGTTCACTCGGAGCATTGGACCATGTTCTTTGATGGCTCTAAGATGTTGAATGGTTCCGGTGCTGGGGTGGTCCTGGTTTCCCCCAGAGGAGATAAGCTCAGATATGTGCTCCAGATTCACTTTGATTCCTCCAACAATGAAGCAGAATATGAGGCCCTCTTATATGGGTTGCGCATGGCCATTTCACTCGGCGTCCGTCGCCTGATGGTCTATGGCGACTCGGATTTAGTGGTCAACCAAGTGATGAAGGAGTGGGACGTGAGAAGCCCAGCCATGACTGGATACTGCAGTGCAGTGAGGAAGCTGGAAAAGAAGTTCGAGGGGTTGGAGCTCCATCATATACCCCGACTGAAAAATCAAGCAGTTGATGATCTAGCAAAGATAGGTTCCAAGAGAGAAGCCATTCCGAGTGGTGTGTTCTTGGAGCATATACACACTCCGTCAGTCAAAGAAGATCCTTTCACCGAAGAAACTCCACAGCCCAAGAGTGCCACAGATCCGACTGAGATTGAGGTCCCAGCGGTGGTCGACTTGATCATGGAGGTCTTGGTGGTCATTCCCGACTGGACAGTTCCATATGTCGCGTATATCCTGAGAAAAGAGCTTCCGGAGGATGAGGAAGAGGCTCGACAGATCGTCCGTCGATCTAAGGCCTTTACCGTAATCAAAGGACAATTATACAGAGAAAGCGCGACTGGAGTTGGTCAGAAGTGCATAACACCAGAAGAAGGTCGACTCATCCTCAATGATATCCACTCGGGGACCTGTGGTCATCATGCGTCCTCTCGGACCATCGTGGCCAAAGCATACCGAGCCGGATTTTACTGGCCAAAGGCGAATGAGATGGCAAAAGAGATAGTGGATAAGTGCGAGGGATGTCAATTCTACTCGAATATGTCGCACAAGCCTGCGTCGGCTCTGAAGACCATCCCACTCGTCTGGCCTTTCGCAGTATGGGGATTGGACATGGTCGGTCCTTTGAGAACAGGACGAAGCAGCTTCACGCATGTATTGGTGGCAGTCGACAAGTTCACCAAGTGGATAGAGGCTAAACCAATCAAGAACCTTGACACCGGTACTGCTGTTAGCTTCATCAGGGAACTAATATTCAGATATGGAGTCCCGCACAGCATCATTACGGATAATGGGTCGAACTTTGACTCAGAGGAGTTCAGAGATTTCTGTAACTCCCAAGGCACACGGGTCGACTATGCTTCAGTCGCCCATCCGCAGTCGAATGGACAAGCAGAGCGAGCTAATGGACTGATTCTTAAGGGATTGAAGCCCCGACTGATGCGTGATCTCAAACACGCGGCTGGAGCTTGGGTCGACGAACTTCCCTCAGTGCTTTGGGGGCTGCGGACCACACCTAATCGGTCGACCGGAAGAACTCCATTCTTCTTAGTCTACGGAGCTGAAGCAGTCTTGCCGAGTGATCTTCTCCACAATGCTCCTCGAGTTGAAATCTACAACGAAGCAGAGGCTGAACAAGCGCGGCAGGACGCAGTCGACCTTTTAGAGGAAGAAAGGGAGATGGCTCTGATCCGCTCGACCATCTACCAACAAGATTTGCGTCGTTTCCACGCCAGAAATGTGAGAGGTCGAGCCTTCCAGGAAGGAGATTTAGTTCTCCGAGTGGATCAGCACAAGCCACACAAGCTTGCTCCTTCTTGGGAAGGTCCCTTCATTGTCACCAAGGTTCTCCACAACGGGGCGTACCGTCTTTACAACGTCTAGCATAATATCGACGAGCCACGAGCTTGGAACGCGGAACTACTCCGCCCATTTTATACTTCAGTTTTATCACTCGGATAAGTTGCAATAAAGTACTTCTGTAGTTCATGGACCTCAAAATAATAGTGTGATAGTTCCTCCATAATTTCTGTCACTTTTTATTTTTGTCCAATAAAATTCCCCCTCAGTGGGTGACTTAGCCGCGAATCCGTTTCGCCTAACTTTGTAAAAATCCTACCGAGTGGTGAGCCAGACTCCCACTCGGAGGCTTAGCTGCGAATCCGTTTCGCCTAAGTTATCAAAATCCTACCGAGCGGTAAGCCAGACTTCCACTCGGGGGCTTAGCTGCAGTCCAAGCACTCGCCTAAGTTTGTAAAAATCCTACCGAGTGGTAAGCCAGACTTTCACTCGGGGGCTTAGCTGCAGCCCTGTGCTCGCCTAAGTTGTAAAAAATCCTACCGAGTGAAGAGCAAGCCTCTCACTCGGGGGCTTAGCTGCAGTCCAAGCACTCGCCTAAGTTACAAAAATCCTACCGAGTGAAGAGCAAGCCTCTCACTCGGGGGCTTAGCTGCAGTCCAAGCACTCGCCTAAGTTACAAAAATCCTACCGAGTGAAGAGCAACCCTCTCACTCGGAGGCTTAGCTGCAGTCCAAGCACTCGCCTAAGTTACAAAAATCCTACCGAGTGAAGAGCAACCCTCTCACTCGGAGGCTTAGCTGCAGTCCAAGCACTCGCCTAAGTTATAAAAATCCTACCGAGTGAAGAGCAAACCTCTCACTCGGAGGCTTAGCCGCAGCCCAGTGCTAGCCTAAGTTATCAAAATCCTACCGAGTGGT
>NC_041391.1:508411222-508442982 GCF_002162155.2 Triticum dicoccoides
GGGCTTAGCTGCAGTCCAAGCACTCGCCTAAGTTACAAAAATCCTACCGAGTGAAGAGCAACCCTCTCACTCGGAGGCTTAGCTGCAGTCCAAGCACTCGCCTAAGTTACAAAAATCCTACCGAGTGAAGAGCAACCCTCTCACTCGGAGGCTTAGCTGCAGTCCAAGCACTCGCCTAAGTTACAAAAATCCTACCGAGTGAAGAGCAACCCTCTCACTCGGAGGCTTAGCTGCAGTCCAAGCACTTGCCTAAGTTATAAAAATCCTACCGAGTGAAGAGCAAACCCCTCACTCGGAGGCTTAGCTGCAGCCCAATGCTCGCCTAAGTTATAGAAATCCTACCGAGTGGTAAGCCGGGCTTCCACTCGGAGGCTTAGCCGCAGCCCAATGCTCGCCTAAGTGGACTAAAGAATAAGTCGATTGCAGTAAAGACGTCTTGCTTTGAACCTGCAAAAGACATTTCGAGCCAAAAGCAATCGTATTCAAGCACCAAATTCAAGTTTGAATCGATATCTAAAGGAACCGAAAGTGCTCAGGCGTTAAGCCTGTTAAGGTTTATCGGTTACAATTCCACTCGGCATACCGAGGCAAATTTAAAGCGTCGAGCCAGAAGAAGTTTTTTACCCCTCCTGTGGAGGGCTGGAAGGTGCAACGAATTCATCAAGGTCAATTCCGTCAGAGATCCGAGTGGCAGCCGCAAGGAAAGTTTCCATAAAGGACCTGAAGTCGTGTTTCTTGGTGTTGGCCACCCAAAGGGCCGCCAGCTTCTCTTCTCGCGCGTCTTTACAGTGGACTCGGGCCAGACACAGAGCAACATCTGCACCACACCGAGCCGAGGACTTCTTCCATTCCTGCACTCGACCAGGGATCGTGTTCAAGCGGGCCATCAACGACTCAAGGTCATTCTGAAGTGTCTCCTCAGGCCAGAGTGTCGAGTCGATGCGAGATGTGGCGGCCTTCAGCCTTGCGAGATAGTCCACGACAGCTGCAACACGAGACTCCAGTCGGAAAACATCCATGGCAACTTCGTCGTTCACCGGAGAATTGACGGGGTCGAGGTTTGGCTCCAGCCGGCTAGTTTCTTCTTCAAAGTTTTGACAAAATTCTGCAAGGATGATCACTGAGTCAACGGGATGGTCGAATGGAAAAACCACGATTGGAAATGTTTACCGAGCATAGAGGTTTACCTTCAAGCATAAGAAACAGCTTCTTGGCAAGACCACTTAGGAAGGCCTCCAGATCATTTTTCTTCCCAGTCAACTTGCTGACTTGGTCGGTCAGGGCAGCTTTATCAGTTTTTAGTCGACTGACCTCCTTGTTGGCGATCCCAAGAGCAGCTTTCAGATTGGTATTGTCTTGTTCAAGCTTGGTGACTGAAGCTAACTTCTCGTCAGCAAGCTTGATCTTCTCAGCTAGTTTGAGGTCTTTCTTCTGTTGGGCCTCCCTTACCTTACCTGCAAGTTACAGCAAGATCAGATTTTGAAACAAGCAAGGGGAAAAGCAGTCGTGAAGATCTCACCAAACATACCTTCGGTCTCCTCCTTTGCCTTCGTCAGCTTCTCCTGAACCAGCTTCAAGCTCAGCTCGAGTTGAGTGTGCTTGTTTTCCAGCTCAGAGTAGCGAGCCACAAGATCACAAGAGTTCTGCGAAGAACCAATCGACTAAATGTCAAATATAATTCACTTCCGAGTGAAAAAGGAAAAATCACACGTTTCTAAGACTACAGCCGAATACAAGCATTCTACCGTAGTCTCGGGGACTACACCCAGTGGGTGCACTCAACGTGCCCCCACTAATCCTGTTGAAGATAAAGTCGACCAGTCGACCTCAAAAAAAAGAGAGATGTATTCTTTAAGACTGTAATCAACTGCAAGCAGTCGACCACAGTCTCGGGGACTACACCCAGTGGGTGCACTCAGCGTGCCCCCACCGGTTTGTGAAATCCAGTCGACATAGTCGACTGACAGAAAGATTGACATCATAAAGCCTAAGGCCGACTGCCAGCAGTCGACCTTAGCCTTGGGGACTACACCCAGCGGGTGCACTCAGCGTGCCCCCGCTAACACGGAGTTTAATCGACACACCCAGTGGGTGACTACTATAAATTCCGGAAAGTAAAAGTTTTGGTAGCATATCCAACAGAACAAACGGTGGTCGACTGACCTGAACATTGCTTTGGAGGGAAGAACTAGCGTCATAAGCTGCCTGGCTCACATCCCGGATGGTCTTCAACTGCTCCATCATGATTCCCGCCTGGCGTATCGCCTCCTTCGCCGCGCCAGCTTGGTCCTCTGGGACGTGGTGCATCGTGAAGAGGGAGGGCTGATGAGCACTCGTCAATGGATCTGCGAAGGACACCGTGTGTCGAGTGGTGTTCTCTTCCTCCGCAATCAGAATCTCAGGCGCCGTCACATCCTGGGGCACCTTGCTGGCGGATGCTTTTCTACTCCTTCTGCGCTTCAGCGGTTCCTCATCCTCATCATCATCAGGGAGATTGATAACAGCATTGGGTGGAGCTACGGAGAAGAATCAGGATCAGAGATCGCGAGTCAGTCGACTAAAAACGGCGTTAAGAATATAGTACCTGGTTTTGAAGTTGCTGTGTCCTCCATCTCATGGTCATCAGCCCGGGCTGAGGTCTCAGAAGTAGCAGCACTGCAACTCCAAAGAATCAGTCGACTAACTTCAGCGTCAACCAGGGACAAAGTTCACACAAAATAAGAAGACTTAAGTAGCACGATTACCCTGATATGGTGGGGATGGACACCTTCATCTTCGGCAGGAGCTTGATCGGCTTCGACGAGGCCACCCTGGGCTGCTTCGGCGCCTTTTCAGTCGGCACCGGAGAGGTGGTCCGAGGGCGCTTGGTCGACTGAGCAACGGTCGCAACCCCCTTGCCACGTTCAGTCGAAGGGTCGTTGACAAGCTTCGACCACCTTTCTGAGCGCAGTGGTACGACCTCCTCCTCCTCTTCCTCCTTGTCTTCAACGTCATCTTCATCACCGTCATCATCATCATCATCATCATCATCCTCGGAAACGTCCGAGTCCCATTCCTCCTCTTCCTGGCTCTCGCCCCCACTCGCCTCACCCTCCTCAGTTGGAGCTTGTGCCCCATTGGGCATCGAGTACAGCTCGGTGAGGGCCTAGCAGATATCAAGACAAGGATCAATCGACCAGTCGACAGGATAAACAGAAATGAGTGTGACAAGAACACAGTGGAGAGCAGAGCAAGCGTACCTTGTTTGGATCGCTGTTGTGGTCGAGTGGAGGAATCCTTCTGGCTCCGCGTGGGTTATCCTTGTTTCCGGTAACGGCTACCATCCATCTTTCCAGAGTGACATCGTCGACTGCTTCTGGATGGACTCGAGTCTCGTCTTCAGTCCCACAGTACAACCACATGCAGTGGCTCCGGAACTGAAGGGGCTGGATGCGACGCCTAAGGAAGACCTCCAGGAGATCCATGCCCGTCACTCCCTCCCGAACCAACTGCACCACGCGCTCCATCAACATCTTCATGTCAGCTTTCTCCTCCGGAATCAACTTCAGAGAGGAGGGCTTGTTCACTCGGTCCATGGTAAACTGTGGGAGTCCACTCGACTGCCCCGGCGTCGACTGGTCCTGGCAGTAGAACCAGGTCGACTGCCAGCCTCTGACTGACTCGGGAAAGGTCATGGGCGGGAAGGTGCTCTTATTCCTCACCTGGATCCCCAGACCCCCACACATTTGGACGACTCGGGTTCTTTCATCGCCTGGGCTCGCCTTCTTCACGGTCTAAGAGCGACACGTGAATATATGCTTGAACAAACCCCCAGTGTGGTCGACAGCCCAGGAAACCCTCACACATAGACACGAACATGGCAAGATAGGCGATAGAATTTGGGGTAAAGTGGTGGAGCTGCGCTCCAAAGAAGTTCAAGAAGCCACAGAAGAAAATACTCGGCGACAAAGAAAATCCACGATCAACATGGGTGGCCAAGAGCACGCACTCACCCTCTTCTGGCTGGGGCTGCCACTCCTTCCCCGAAAGCCTCGCAGCTCCATGAGGGATCAAGCCCTCGTTGGCCATGTCGAGGAGATCTTTTTCTGTGATGGTCGACTGGATCCAGTCCCCTTGGACCCAGCCCTTCGGCAGGCGGGATCTGGACGAAGACCCGCCACGGCTGGTAGATCTCCCCTTCGCCTTCTCCGACGCCGACGCCTTCTTCGCACGTTCCAGCGCCGCCGTCTTCTCCTTGGCCATGGTTGCCGGCGAGATGCGCGAGGGGAAGTTGTGCGGGGGCGAGAGCGAGCGCGCTGGACGGGGACGAAGGGAGCAGAGAGAGAGAGAATGCTGAGGCACAGTACAAAAATCCTCGTCGGGCGCATTTATAAGGTCCCTTCCGAGTGGATGACAGGTGGGCCCGGTCGATCTAATCATATCCAGGAACAGTTATGCAGACGGGATACGTGGCGAAGAAAGCGGCGCGGAGATCGAGGCGTCTATGTCCCGTCCCATCCGAACGCCACGGTCCGCTCCGCTTCGCGCGCGTCCCCAAATTTCGCATCCCGCGGATTTCGTGAACAGCAGATTAGTCTATCAGACGCGGGGTTTCCTGCGATCCGTCGCTCGGGGATCGTCGAAGCCCGAAAGATCACTCGACGAAAGAAGAGAATGGATCGAGTCCACTGAAGATAAGTTGCTCACTATCGACGAAGAGATTCTTTGGTCCAGAACAACGCACGACCAATGTGCAAAGGTTAATCGGAGACAACATCAACTCCTTCCTCACTCGAAGCCTCAATCCATTCGGGGGCTAATGATGGGGTCATGTACCTAGGGTAGGGTCATGGACCTGATCTAAGTACCTTACCCAAGGACGCCCTTAGAAGAGGTCGCCTTCCAGTCGACCAACGAGGGACTCACTCGACTGACTTGAAGGACTCGACCATGAAGACTCACTCGACCACCAGAAGGTCAAGAGGCACTCTGCACTGCAACGGCCTGTAATTAAGTAGGCTTTATGGTAGTAAAGACACTTTATGTGGGGCATTACCAGTAACGCCCCGGACTTAACTCACCTTAAATCCTCTCCTACGTGGGCTGGCTGGGGTCCTGGCGCACTCTATATAAGCCACCCCCCTCCACAGGTAGAGGGGTTCGGGACCTTGTAACTCATATACTCATAATCCACTCGACCGCCTCCGGGCTCCGAGACGTAGGGCTATTACTTCTCCCGAGAAGGGCCTGAACTCGTACATCCCTTGTGCTTACAACCTCTCCATAGCTAGGACCTTGCCTCTCCATACCTACCCCCACTCTACTGTCAGGCTTAGAACCACGACACAAGACCCATCCGTTAGCTTAGCATATCGATCGTTCAGTTTTATTGCTATTGCTTTCTTCATGTCAAATACATATTCCTTCGAGTATGAGATTATGCAACTCCCGGATAGCGGAGGAATACCTTATGTGCTATCAAACATCACAATGTAACTGGGTGATTATAGAGATGCTCTACAGGTATCTCCAAAGGTGTTTGTTGAGTTGGCATAGATCGAGACTAGGATTTGTCACTCTGAGTATCAGAGAGGTATCTCTGGGCCCTCTCGGTAATACACATCATAAGAAGCCTTGCAAGAGAAGTGACTAATGAGTTAGTTACAAGATGATGTATTATGTAGCGAGTAAAGAGACTTGCCACTAACGATATTGAACTAGGTATGAGATATCGACGATCGAATCTCGACCAAGTAACATACTGATAGACAAAGGGAATAACATATGCTATCATAATGGTTTGACCGATAAAGATCTTTGTAGAATATGTAGGAGCCAGTATGAGCATCTAGGTTCCGCTATTGGTTATTGACCGAAGAGGTGTCTCGGTCATGTCTACATAGTTCTCGAACCCGTAGTGTCCACATGCTTAACGTTCGATGACGATTTAGTATTATATGAGTTATGTGATTTGGTGACCGAATGTTGTCTGGAGTCTCGAATGAGATCACAGACATGATGAGGAGTCTCAAAATTGCCGAGAGATAAGGATTGATATATAATACAATAATATTCGGGCACCGGAAGTGTTCCGGAGTGTATCAGGTATTTATTGGAGTACCGGAGGGGTTACCGGAACCCCCGGGAGGAAGATATGGGCCATATGGGCCATGAGAGGGGAGCACACCAGCCCACAAGGGGTGGCGCCCACCCCTATGGTAGGAGGCCGAGAAGGAAAAGAGGGGGTTCGGCCCCCCTTCCTTCTTTCTTCCCCCTTCCCTTTTCTTCTCCAGCAAAATAAGGCAAGGGGCGCCACTTGGGGAAACCCCAAGTAGGATTCGGATCCTAATTGGGGCGCCCCCTGGCTGCCTCTCCTCCCCTCCCACCTATATATATGTGGGGAGGGGGGCGCCTTGAACATACAACATCAATTGTTAGTCGTGTGTGGAGCCCCCCTCCACAGTTTACACCCCCGGTCATATTCTCGTGGTGCTTAGGCGAAGCCCTGCGCAGATCTCTTCACCATCACCGTCACCACATCATCGTGCTGACGGAACTCATCTACTTCCTCCACATCTTGCTGGATCAAGAGGACGAGGGACATCATCGAGCTGAACGTGTGCAGAACTCGAAGGTGTCGTACGTTCGGTACTTGATTGGCCGGAGCTAGAAGAAGTTTGACTACATCAACCGTGTTGTCAAACGCTTTCGCTTTCGGTCTACGAGGGTATGTAGACACATTCCTCCCCTCGTTGCTATGCATCTCCATGGATAGATCATTGCGTGTGCGATTTTTTATTTTTCATGCAACCCTTCCCTACAAGTCCATGATCACAACTGCAACATCCCAATTTTCAATTCAGATGTTATGCATAGATCATTCATATGTATCCAAGATTTATGCATTATGTTGTTTTGATTTAGTTGCATTTTGATCCAAGAGGCCTTAAGCAACTCAAGGACCAATTTGAGAGAGTTGGAGGTTTCACAAAAATCCAATTTTGATTTATAAATCAAAATTTGGTAATTGGATCAAATTGTTTTTCAAAATTCTTTTTCCAATTATGTTAAAAAAAGAGAAGATAAAATGACTTCTTCAAAATCAGCAAAGAAATATTGGAAATTGAATTTTGAATTTTTGGAGAGCTTATTTGATTTTATTCGCTAGTTTAATTATTTTGTTAGCGGAGTAATTAGTACTACAATGTTTGTTTTTAGTTTACGCATTTAGGCCTAGAAAAATGTTCACTCGGTCACTAATAAGGCCATATTACTACGTGATTTTTTTCTGGTATTTTTTAGGATTTTATTAATATTTATTTGAGTGTGTTTTGTCTCTGTGAAAAAATGTTTTTTTAAGTTCGCGGCCAAACTAGGCCGGCCCAGCTAGCGCCAGGCCACGGCCCAGCCGTCACCGCCTAGCCCGTCCGCTCCGGGACAGAGTCCTGAGCGCCGCCGCCGCCCGCCGTGTCCGGGTCGGACACGACCCCGCCACCGCCTCCGGTTGCCCCTCGCCCAAGCCGCAAACCCCCGGCCTCCAATAAGTACCGGGCCACCCCGGCCCCTTGCTCCACCTCAACCGTGTTGCCGCCCTCGCACTTGCCGCCGTCGCCGCAGCAGCAGCACCCGTGCCACCGTCCGCAAGCCGGTGCCGCGTCTGACCTCTCCAGCGACCGCCGCTATCGAAGCCGCCGTTGCTGGAGCCCCGCTTCCACCCCGCCGCCATCACCCGAAGCCGCCGCCGTCGTCAAGTTTGCCGCCGTCGATCGCCATTGGTAGCCAACCCCCCCACCGATCTAATCTTAACCGTCGGATCTCGATCCGACGGGTGAGAGCACACCGCTATTTTTTCCTGTTTCATCTATATAGTGAGCGTTCGCTCGTTAGCCTCTGATAGCGAACGTTTTTGTTTTGTTAGGTTGTTTAGAGAACGTTTGTTCGATAGTTTTTTTCTTTTTATTTTAGTTTTCTACCAGGGACCTATCTGTAGTTTTATTTTTTTACAGATTAGTCCCTCTGTTTCAAACTAGCACAACTTTTTGCTCGTTTGTCCAAATTCGACGAGTCCAATGCCAAATTCTTCAAAGCGATCTCATTTATCCAGTAAACCAACTTGAACAGGTTTTTGAAAATTTTATATTTGAGTTTAGTTCAGATTTGAATTCGATCTTGTTTTGTTCTTATCTTGAGTCTCGTAGCTCCATTTTAGTTGATTCTTTTTGCATATCGTAGCTAATCACATGTACCTTCTGTTAAGATCTAATCCACATAAATATTATGCTGTTCAAATTTGTTTTCTGTTTAGATTAGTTATTTGCTTGTTTTTTCAGTTTTCCGGATCTTTTCTTCGTTTTCTCTTTGCATCGTTTTCTTGAGTGCTTATGTATGTTGTTGTTTGTCTATGCTAGATTTTCCGGAGTGCGAAGCTTGTTACTACGAATCCCTAAAGTTTTCTGATCATCAGCAAGGCAAGTTACACTTTGATCATACTCTTCAATACCCAGTTTTTACTATGCATTAGTTTTACCCCTCAAAGGTTTGCATGAGTAGGATTGGGAACATGTGGTTGGTTGTAGTACTTGAGGTAGGAACCTATTACCTTTGATCACCCCGGGAATATATGTTAAGCTCATATATTTCTTAGCCATGCTCGTAGACGGGGATTGGTTCGTGATGTTCATGAACGTTGTGAGAGACAATAATTTTGGACAACATAAAGGTGGCAACTTTAATACACATCTGGGTGGATTGGTTGGGGCACCTGGAGAAACCAGTGCTTGCCCATGGGAATCCCGGAGTACCCATGTGATTTTCCCTCGGTTCGCCACCCAAGCTCAAAGGGATCATATGATATTTCATGCCTAGAAACTTCCGTGTGCAGCCACAAGCCATTATGGGCTCTGGCATAGTTGAGTAAGTTGTGTGAGCTCTTGAAGAGGTGGACTAGCAGATGTAGGGGAAAGTAGGTGTACCGGTCTACCCAGAGTAGAGAGTTAATGCTTCAGAAAGACTATGTTGGTCTTCCGATCATGGAAGCGGTCGAGTCTTGTGGGGACAAGTGTGCAACCTCTGTAGAGTGTACAAACTAATCATGGTTAGTTGTGTCCCCGGTTATGGACAATTTTGTGTATCTAGAAGTGGATATTTATGTTGATCTCATCACTATATTTAATTAATGTATTGGGTTTAATGATGATACTTGGTTAATTTTGGGATTTGAGTTGGAGGAACCTTCTCAATATTGGTAAACTTTGTAGTAAATAAAATTTATTTCTTTGTTGTAGGGAAAAATTAGCTTTATGCAAAAAATTAAACCTAGAGCCTCCACCAGCCAAATATGCATGTAGATATAGTTTCTTTCATTCATTTGCACTACAGTGTAACTCGGCCAGTATATTCCATGTGCTGACCTACACGGCTGCAACGTCTCATGTTGCAGACTTTACCGACGAAGAATAAGGTGCGCTAGGTCGTTGTCATGCACTCAGCTATGCTGTTGGAGTTTGATGGGCTCATTTATCTTATAGCTTCCACGAGTACTTTATTTAGATGGCCTTCAGCCACGTTATTTTTGTAATAAATACTCTTTATGAGGACCTCGATATAATAAGTGTGTCGTTGAACTCTGCTATAATTCCTCAAGTATTGTGTGTGTCAGCACACCGATCCAGGGATGACACTTAAGCACAGAGACTTTGATCCATTGGGATCATGGTCGCCACAAGATGGTATCAGAGCACACGCTGACTGTCAGACGCGACCACTAGGAAAAGCCACATGATACTCTTCTCTACTCATTTTTAATCCTCCTCTATGTCTACTCTATAGATGTCGGACCCCAGGAACAAGTTCACTCAGCCGGATGACGACACCCCTTTTGGACGACACTTGAAGGAAGTCACGAAGTATCTGAACATCGGACTACCAAGCTTCACCGGAACCTTTCACTATAACTTTACCAGAAGAGGAGCGCTAGAGGATCAAAGTTCGTGTATCTGGAAGGACCTTTGCACCAACTACAGATCATATTGATTTTACCTTAGATGCACCAACTTGAAGCCTAGGAAAGAGCATGGCAGCCCACATCACCTTTGGATGCATTTGTGAGGTTTACCACAAGGATCTTGAAGACTCTGTCTATCAGATATGTGGACACCGAGATGAGCAATGGAAAATGATTCGCACCAGGAAGGATGGATCAATTGAACCGTACATTCAGGAGATGGATCAGCACATTCATCGATATGAGAATCAGATGAGCGCTGTCATGAAGAAGACCAAGAAGGTGATGACCAAGAATATCGAGCTAGAAGAGGAACTCAAGTCAACACAAGATGGATATGAAGAGGAAATTGTTGTGCTACTGGAAAAGAATGAAGACCTGAAGAGGAGACTACGAATACCCGAGGTGAAACAAGAACGTGAAGTGCATATTCATGAAGACGACTACATCATACTAGATGACACTGACACGGACAGTGATGAAGATGAACACAGTGACGAGGATGAAGACAGTGAAGATGATGCTAGAGATCACGATTATGAGCCCATGGAGTCTTTCACCGATCAAAACTTCTAGATGACCACCCTGTTACTAGTAGTATACTTCCAAGTAGTTAGAATCGATCGCTTTGTAATAGTAGTTAGATCGTTTGTGTGAATCTTGTTTGATGTTGAGTGGTGTGAATTGAATGTATTTGCCTCATATGCATATGGGTCGTGAAATCTCTCATAGACCTTATTCTGTTCTGTATTCTCACCCCTCTAACCCATCAGATGCCTCTGAGACATGACCCCAGATTCACTTTCCCACCGGAGCTCACTCAGTTGATCCAGCAGCAGAATGCCTTGATGTAGATGATGATCCAGAACCAAGGCAACAACAACAACAACAACCCACTGCCACCACCCCCTGTTGACAACCTAGCCCGTTTTCTGAGGTTAAATCCACCGGTGTTCTCTAGTAACACCGAGCCGATTGTTGCAGATGATTGGCTCCTCAAGATTGGGAGGGAGATGACCACTGTTGGATGCATGGATACGGAGAGAGTGCGCTTTGCCGCACATCAGCTTGATGGACTCACTGACGGTGTCCTGGACTAGGGGGTACCCACCACGTCCTCCACTGACCAGCTGGATCAGGCTGAGGACCCCCATGGCGGCTCATTCATGGGCTAGTTTGGACGGCCCCTGCTGCATACAAGGAAGGCTCCACAAGACTTGGCGCCCAAGACAAGAACTCTCCTAAAACCCTAGGCCTCCGCTGTCTTATATAAACCGAGGCCAGGCTAGTCAATAGGCATCTCATATTCATTACTACAATCTCGTGGTAGATACATGTACTCTATACTACACCCCATATGAATACAATCAAAAGTAGCATCTAGGGTATTATCTCTTCAAGAGAGCCTGAAGCTGGGTAAAACCCCGTGTTCATGCTACCATCTCTCCAAGACGCCTAGCTTAGGACCCCTACTACGAGATACGCCGGATATAGAACCGACATTGGTGCTTTCCTTGAGAGCCTGCTGGGTGATCGTCACAGATTGATGGGACGATCAAGATAATCAGCTACGACCGTGTTATGCTGGGCAAGCCGATGGCAGTGTCGGCCATATAGTGTCATCACCCAATTAGGTCAACCTTTTCTCCCCATAGTCAACTTCGAAGGCGTCACACGGGACTTCGACGTCACCCTGCCGACCTACTTTGTCTCCCCGGACAGACCGGGGGCTTCACATCTCCACAACAGTCATGATGTGTCACCACTTCGGAGTACCGAGCTCTTCCCTCGTTCACTTCGGGACCATCTTGGGGGTTAGGACCTCGACCCGCCACAAGCCCGATTCGTGCCATCAACACGAAGCACATTAACCAGCTAAGTCGCTTTCATGCTCAAAAACTTCCAGTTTTAAATTTTGTTCGGTTCGACCAAGCATTATACTTTTTTGGCAAAAATTTGTTTGTGAAAAACTTCCTTGTCAAAACTTTGTTTGTGACACACAAATTCAAATACCCCGTTTACTTGGGGGCTTCCTTTATGAAGCCTTTCCTCTTGCATATGATTATACTTGTATGGCTTCATTCCTTGTTCGTGTATTACGCCACAATATGCACCATGTTGACTTAAGTTTTCCGCAAGCTGGGTTGCCTTGCTCCTGTGTTTACCCCTACGTTCCCGATTGTTCGGCTAGGGAGTAAAGGGAGCACCTCTGCGATTGTCACGATCGGGTCATCCGAGCTCGGACCTTAGACTGGGTGAAGCCGAAAGCTAGCGCTCTTATTGTTTTCAATCATGGTCGGCACACAATGTAACTTATGAGTACATTGCACAAGTCTCATAGTAACAATGAGCAACCGAAGAAAGGTATCGGTGGGGGTACTATTTTCTTCGAAGATGCTTCTTACACTTCGTCAGTAATATAGCATAAGTTCCCTGAGCGCACTTTGTCTGTTACAGCCTTATGGCCTGATTGCCTGGTTATCAGAAACACCGTCGATATTCTCGACAGGTGGAGTACATAACACTTTTCAGCCCTTGACCAAAGAGGGAGAAGCCAACGGTCGGTTAAGACGCGTTTAAAGTTCGGGTGAACACAAATATGATATAAGCACTTCGGTACATATAATCATTATACATAAAACTCTTTTACCCAAGTCACTTGAGGGCTCTTAAATTCATACGAGCCGTTCTATAATAAGTGTCTTCTTCTTAGTCGCTGCAAAGTCTTTTTGTATCACTCCTTTTTTCGACGTGGGTGTGTGGTCAATAGCCGAGGAGCCTAATTTCTCTCTCAAAGCCGCTAGAGTTTAGTTTGCTAAACTGCCCTAACGAGTAGTACTCCTCCTTCGGGATAGGCGGTTGAAGCCGTAGGCTGACCCGCTTGAAGTCTTGAGATAGGATGTGTCATGTTAAAGCACGATAGAAGCACAAATTTTTCTTCTCTAAGACCAATTTTCGGATTGGCACCGAACACTTGATCTAGTTTAGACGTCAAGTTTTTACTGAAGTTTTTTTGGTTTTCCAAACCTATGGCACTTTTAAACTATTTGTGTGTTTCCAGCATAAGTCTCGCAGTGCAACGCCAGACACCTTTAGAGATTCGGCAAAAACATTCTCGGATATTGCTATATATGCATCAGTTTCGAATTGTGTCTTTGGTCAATAGTTGGGTTGCCCGGCTCCTGTGCTTGCCTCCTACGTTCCGCTTTGTTCGGCTAGGTGTGTGAAGGGAGAAATACTGCGATTGTGCTTCCAGCTCGCATGGTTAAGCACCTCAGTGGAGAAAGCCGAAAACTAACTGTCACAATAAGCATAAACTGGACAGCGATCTGATGACTATGTTAAATGATGGGCCATTCATAACATTGTCCGAAGTGTTTACAGCTTGACCTCGGCTGTCGCCGAACACTAACCGGGGGCTACTAGCTGGCCTCCCAACTTTAAGCTCCTATGACTAAGTGAAAGTTATAAAGCCCGCATATCTGATTGCCTTGTTTCCGCTAACACAACCTCCTCCGGGCACCGAGACATAGGCTAAGGGTTGTCTTGTTATTGCGGAAACACCCCGTGTAGTATCTACAAAGGGGTAGAAGCCGACGATGGGCCACTTTCAACTGATAAATGGTCGCAATGGAGTCAAAATAAATATATATCATCAGCGTTTGTATTCATTATACAAGCGTTGCCTTCCATAATTATTGTTATAAAAGCCATAAATACGCATCAATTTGACTTAAGAGTTTGGCCAAGCTGGGTTGCCTGGCTCCTGGGCTTATCCCTACGTTCCTGATTGTTCGGCTAGGCGGTAAAGGGAGCACCTCCGTGATTGTTAAGCGCTATCGTTTAACGCCCCTAGCTAGGCATAAAAACAAAAATAGATCTAGGTATTGCCATAATAATGATAGGACAAATCGCGAAAACTCATCTCATACTCTCTATGTTCAGCAGCAAGTTTTCTTTTTGGCAAGCAAAAGTAATCAAAAGGGCTAAATTTAATGGGACAAAAGTCCCCAAGACCAAGCTCGGGAGGAATTGATTCCTCCCTTGGCCCTTCATATTGCACAACCAATTCATCATTATAAGCATTCTTTTGGAAAAAAGTCATGAGCCTTTGTTCAAGAAGAAAACCAAACCCATTGTTGTGAATAGC
Source organism: Triticum dicoccoides (assembly GCF_002162155.2). Classification (NCBI taxonomy): domain Eukaryota; kingdom Viridiplantae; phylum Streptophyta; class Magnoliopsida; order Poales; family Poaceae; genus Triticum; species Triticum dicoccoides. Next base: position 508,425,355 of record NC_041391.1, read on the forward strand.
AAAATTATCATTAAGTTCAGAATCCTATCAACTAGAACATCAGTAGGAACCTTTTTTCTAAGGTTTTCATTATAAGCAACATGATCTAAAGATCGTAAATGCATTATGTCTTCTTGATTAAAAAGAATTGCTTCTATGGGAGGATGACCATCATCCACCCTATAATGCGCAAAAATTTCATTTGCCTCTTTCATTATAAATCTGAACTCATGTGCTAGAAAGATGGTAGCCGCTCGCTTAACAGAAGAATGATCAATATTGGAAAATTCTAGAAAAATCCTTTGTATGCAAGGATGCATGTGGATAAATTGTCTTTCAAGTTCAACTATGAGCAAAGATATAGCATTCGCAAGACTACTAGTTATATGCAGAATAGACCCACCCATGGTGGGCAAAGCAACGACACGAGTAAAGAAATCTTGAATAACTCCTTTCCCAATAATATTACCACTACCAATTCGGAACTTTTTAGTGTGTAAAATAGTAGGTTCTTCATGAGGATTATCAAAAGCATCAATGTTTCCCCCATCGTTACTACTATCTTTTTCAATGATATCCTCCCCAGTTTCAGACATGATGGCAACAAACCGCACTAACAGACAAGCACACAAGAAGCAAGTGAAAAGAGACGAATGGAAGAGGGGTGAAGAAAAGGCAAAGGTTTTCGAAAATTGTTTTAGAAGTGGCGGAGAGGAAAACGAGAGGCGAATGGCAAATAATGTAATGCGAGGGAGAAGATTTTATGATGGGTACTTGGTATGTCTTGACTTGGCATAGATCTCCCCGACAACAGCGCCAGAAATTGGCAAGTTGACGGGAGACAAATCTTGACTTGACTCGGCGTCAATCTCCCCGGCAACGGTGCCAGAAATCCTTCTTGCTACCTCTTGAGCTTGCGTTGGTTTTTCCTTTGAAGAGGAAAGGGTGATGCAGCAAAGTAGCGTAAGTATTTCCCTCAATTTTGAGAACCAAGGTATCAATCCAGTAGGAGACGACACACAAGTCACCTAGTACCTGCACAAACAATCAAGAACCTTGCAACCAACACGATAAAGGGGTTGTCAATCCCCTCACGATCACTCGCAAAAGTGAGATCTAATAAAGATAGTAAAGTAAATACTTTTGGTATTTTTGTTGTATAGATTGGAAAGTAAAGATTGCAAAATAGTAAACGAGATGCGATTTGAATAAAAGAGATGTAATATAATAGGAAAGAGATCCGGGGGCCATAGGTTTCACTAGTGGCTTCTCTCGAGATAGCATGGATTATGGTGGGTGAACAAATTACTGCCGAGCAATTGATAGAAAAGCGCATAATTATGAAGACATCTAAGGCAATGATCATGAATATAGGCATCACATCCATGTCAAGTAGACCGAAATGATTCTGCATCTACTACTATTACTCCACACATTGACCGCTATCCAACATGCATCTAGAGTATTAAGTTCATAAGAACGGAGTAACACATTAAGCAAGATGACATGATGTAGAGGGATAAACTCAAGCAATATGATATAAACCCCATCTTTTTATCCTCGATGGAAACAATACAATACGTGCCTTGGTGCCCCTACTGTCACTAAGAAAGGACACCGCAGGATTGAACCCAAAGCTAAGCACTTCTCCCATTGCAAGAAAGATCAATCTAGTAGGCCAAACTAAACTGATAATTCGAAGTGACTTGCGAAGACATCAAATCATGCATAAAATAATTCAGAGAAGAACCAAATAATATTCATAGATAATCTTGTTCATAAATCCACAATTCACCGGATCTCGGCAAACACACCGCAAAATATTATTACATCAAACAGATCTCCAAGAACATCGAGGAGAACTTTGTACTGAGAATCAAAAAGAGAGAAGAAGCCATCTAGCTAATAACTATGGACCCCAAGGTCTGTGGTAAACTACTCACGCTTCATCAAAGAGGCAATGGTGTTCATGTAGAAGCCCTCCATGATTGATTCCCCCTCCGGCAGATCGCCGGAAAAGGCCCCAAGATGGGATCTCACGGGTACATAAGGTTGCGGCGGTGGAAAAGTGGTTTTGTGGCTCTCCCCGATGTTTCTAGGGTATAAGAGTATATATAGGCGAAAGAAGTACGTCGGTGGAGCTACGAGGGGCCCACGAGGGGGGGGGGGCGCCTACCCCCCTGGGTGCACCCTCCTGCCTCGTGGCCTCCTCGTAGAGTCCCAAACTTCAGATCCAAGTCTTCTGGATTGCTTTTGGTCCAAGAAAGATCCTCGTGAAGGTTTCATTCCGTTTGGACTCCGTTTGATATTCCTTTTCTGCAAAACTATAAAATAGGCAAAAACAAAAACTGCCACTGGGCCTCCGGTTAATAGGTTAGTCCCAAAAATAATATAAAAGAGCATATTAAAGCCCATTAGACATCCAAAACAGATAATATAATAGCATGGAACAATCAAAAATTATAGATACGTTGCAGACGTATCAACCATTGTCCTATATATCAATCTTTACCTCTTGACCATTTCGAGACTCCTCATCATGTCCGTGATCTCATCCAGGACTCTAAACAACATCCAGTCACCAAATCACATAACTCATATAATACTAAATCGTCATCGGATGCTAAGAGTGCGGACCCTACGGGTTCGAGAACTATGTAGACATGACCGAGACACCTCTCCGGTCAATAACCAATAGCGGAACCTGGATGCTCATATTGGCTCTTACGTATTCTACGAAGATCTTTATCGATCGAACCGTTATGACAACATACGTTATTCCATTTGTCTATCAGTATGTTACTTGCCCGAGATTTTTGATCGTCGGTATCTTCATACCTAGTTCAATCTCGTTACCGGCAAGTCTCTTTACTCATTCCGTAATACATCATCCTGTAACTAACTCATTAGTCACTTTGCTTGCAAGGCTTCTTATGATGTGTATTACCGAGAGGGCCCAGTGACACCTCTCCGATACTCGGAGTGACAAATCCTAATCTCGATCTATGACAACTCAACAAACACCTTCGGAAATACCTTTAGAGCATCTTTATAATCACCCAGTTACATTGTGACGTTTGATAGCACACAAGGTATTCCTCCAGTATCCGGGAGTTGCATAATCTCATACTCGAAGGAATATGTATTTGATATGAAGAAAACAATAGCAATAAAACTGAACGGTCAATATGCTAAGCTAACTGATGGGTCTTGTCCATCACATCATTCTCCTAATGATGTGATCCCGTTATCAAATGACAACTCATGTCCATGGTTAGGAAACCTTAGCCATCTTTGATCAACGAGCTAGTCAAGTAGAGGCTCACTAGGGACACCGTGTTTGTCTATGTATTCACACATGTATTTAGGTTTCTGATCAATACAATTCTAACATGAATAACAAACATTTATCATGAATAAGGAAATATAAAATAACAACTTTATTATTGCCTCTATGGCATATCTACTTTAGGACTCACTGCTCAAGTGCCTAGAGACCAAGCTCCAAAAGCCACATATGGGCCGGCCGAAGGGAGAGAAGGAAAGATAGGAAGGGGTAAGGAATAGTAGGAAGTACTGCTTCCTTCTCCCCCCTTTTCTTCCCTCTCCGACACTTATGGAAAGGGGGGCGAATTCGGGTGGAACCCCAAGTAGGATTTGGCCTACTTGGGGCGCCCCCTTGGCTGCCTCTTCCCCTCCGACCTATATATATGTGGGGAGGAGGGCACCTACAACACACAACATCAATTGTTAGCCGTGTGCGGCACCCCCCTCCACAGTTTACACCCCCGGTCATATTCTCGTGATGCTTAGGCGAAGCCCCGCGTGGATCACTTCACCATCACCATGCCATCATGCTGATGTAACTCATCTACTTCCTCGACATCTTGCTGGATCAAGAGGACGAGGGACGTCATCAAGCTAAACGTGTGCAGAACTTGGAGGTGCCATACATTTGGTACTTGATCGGTCGGAGCTAGAAGAAGTTTGACTACTTCAATTGCGTTGTCAAACACTTCCACTTTTAGTCTACGAGGGTACATAGACACACTGGCCCCCTCTCGTTGCTATGCATCTCCTAGATAGATCTTGCGTGAGCATAGGATTTTTTTTTTGAAATTGCGTGATACGTTCCCTACAATGGTATCAGAGCCAGGTCTATCTGTAGATGATATGCACAAGTAGAACAGAAAGAGTTGTGGGCGGTGATTGCCATACTGCTTACCACCAATGTCTTATTTTGATTCGGTGGTATTCACTACCAAAAAAATACACTTCCGTGATGATACGTTTTCGTCACAGTAGGTCGCGTTTTCTGTCATGCATGTACATCCATGATGATTTTATGACAGAATCAAGATAGTCATACTTGTGCTGTTGTAGAAGTGTTCCATGACATTACCAAAATTATCATCATGAAAGTGTCCACTTCCATGACGATAAATCACGCATCATAGAAGTGCTTTCGTCAAGGGTGACCGACACATGGTATCCACCGTAACGGGACGCCGTTAACCTATCGGGTCTGGTTTTTGGATCCGATAACCCGCTAACAGCCACGACCAATGCCGATTTTCCATGTGTAAAATTCTCATTGGCTGACGAATCCACGTGTCATCTCCGCGTTGGCATAGGTGTCACTCATCCAACGATCGAGATGGGCCTATGATATGTTGACACATGGACGGGCCCAAAAGTGGCCCATAAAGTTTAAATGGGCCGGCCCAACCGAAGGCCCATAAGATTTAGCAGACCATAATGGGCTGACCCAGCTAAAGGCCCATAAGATTTTGCAGACCATAATGGGTCGGCCCAGCTAAAGGCCCACAAAATTTAGTGGACCATAATGGGCCGGCCCAGCTAAAGGCCCACACGATTTTGCAGACCATAATGGGCCGGCCCAGCTAAAGGCCCACAAGATTTTGCGGACCACAATGGGCCGGCCCAGCTAAAGGCACACAAGATTCTACAGACCATAATGGGCCGGCCCAGCTAAAGGCCTAACATTCTCTATCAAATCGGCCCATCAACAGCCTGTCCTAAACTTATCATCAACGCGGCCCATGGTCACTTCTGGCCCATTAACAGTCCGCTAAGTAATTAGGCCGAATTACAACCCGATGTATTTCCGGCCTGTTAAAGGTCCTGCTTCATTTGGGCCCATTTACAGGTCATCAAAACTTTCGGCCCATAAACGACCGTGAAGGATTTGGGTCATATTCGGCCTGTTAGAGGCCCACTATAGATTTGGGCCACTTTCGGCCTGTTGTCATTTTCGGCCTGTTAACGCCGGACAAAAACCATGGGCCATATGTGGCCCAACGTCATATAGGGCCCATTAACGGCCCATATAAAAATGACGATAAACTAGCCCGACCGAAGTTCCGGCCTGTTAAAGGCCCGTGTATTAGGTCGGCGCATTTACGGCCCGTCCAAATTTTGGCCTGTTAAAGATCCGCATCGTAAATGGGCCACCATTTTGGCCTGCTAAGACTAGTGGGTTATTTGGCACAATCAGGGCCCAATCTCACTTTCTTTCTATTAAAGGCCCATGTTTTTTATGGGCTCGAGATATTTACACCTGCAAACGGCCTATTTTTATTGAAGGCCCAAATTATGTTTAGGCCTGTTAAAGGCCCACTATGGGCATAGGCCTACCAGAAAAATATGAAAGCTTATGCTGATTTAGGCCCAGATATTTTTAGTGGGCTACATGCCAAATTCGGCCCGTAATCGTTTTTAGCCCAATTGGAATGGACCCGATGAATGTTGTCATGTTGGGCTCCTACGAAGCTTTCGGCCGAATATATTACTAAGATAAACCTACACTATACAAAAATAGCGTCGTAATTACTGCAGCCTGTGGCAACATCGTAAATGTTGTATCACAACAAAATATATTCGAACCATACAACAAAAGGCCTGTTGGCATAAAGTTTACAGTCCTTCCACATAAAAGCACCATCAGATGTATAGAAGCACAAATCATTTGACCTGAGTCCTAATGTTTCAGGCTGTAGAATCTGATGGAGCAGCACGATCTTCACCTTTTTTCCGCCATTGCTCTTGAACAACGAAGCGAATGTATGATAGCCTGGTTTCAAAACCATTCATATCTTGACGACATTTGTCAACCACTATTCTTGTTTCCGAAACTACGTCCATTAGGATTGAACTTGTGTCTGGAGCACAGAGATATCACTCTGTCTAGTAGGAAGATTTTGTTCAGTAGGCGATTTGGACGAGGTTACCTTGACAACCAACCCAGAATTACACAGGAAGGTGCTTTTTGCACTGTTAGTGGAGAGATACTGACGCACTGCAGCAAGAGGTGACATTGTGCTTGTGGTAGCCTCGTCACCTTCAGGTGGTTGTGGCTGTTCAATCATTTGTTCCATAGCTTCCTGAAAGTTTGAACTTGTAGATTAGTGTACCAGATAAGTTACTAATGAGACAAAAACAAACAAAGTAGGTTAAACGTTTATACATAACTTTTTTTGGTGAACTACTGTGATACATTAGCATGTATTATAGTGCCAACTACATAATAAAATCACTTTCGGAACATATGTCCATGTAGCATGCCTACTGTATTGTCTACTTCCTCACATTCGTTGACATCTAAGGATAAAGAGACAAGGTTTAAAGTAGGATGAACATAGTATGACATCATTCATATCATGGGAAAACAGATATAAAACAAACAGGCTATTTTATCATTGTGTGCGCATGTGAACATAACAACTAGATTACAGATCAAGACCAAAAGAATATCCTTCATCTCTTTTAAACCATGTAAGGGGAAATGATACGTTAAGACAACTGTGTATAAAAGTGAACAGAGTAACTGACATTGGCTGCAAACCAAGTAGTTAAATGAACACATCACAGTACCAATCAGTTCAAGGCAGGAGGAGTAAGGACTTACAACAACGGCTTGAACTGGTGTGCTCATGCCCTTCATCTTGCTAGTGTGGCAATCCTTGAAGATTTGCACTGCATTCGGTTCAGGTTCTTTTTGGTCCTCACGGGCTTTCCTCTGTATTTGGAACAAGTCAATATAGATACAATAATATGGCACAAAAAAAGAAGGAAGTAGCAGCTATTTACAAGAGCCTTGCAGTGTGCAATATAGCTACAAGATCCTATTGTATATTGGAATTTCACTTTAGAACGGTTGGTTTTGTTCTTCAAACAGTTAGCCTAGAAGAAGATACACTTGTAAGGCACATACATAAGTACAAGTTCAATATGTGGTCTGATCAAATATATATAGCCTACCTGATACTTTGGATCAGACCACTGTTTAACAAGGGTTGTCCAGTCTTCATCTGTAATATATTCCACTGGAGATGTTTGGGCGATTTCATTGTTAGCCTTGCCTTCAAAGTGAGATTTTCTAAGGTGGTACCGATACTGTCGCAGAGCAGACTGAAAAACATGAGTGCATGCTTGTTTAGTTGCATCATCTTTCGGATCCAACTTGAACCTCATCTGTTGAAAAAAGAATGTGAGTCTTATTAGGAGGAAGCTAGAAAGTATGGGACAGAGCAAGACAATATTACTAATTGCGATGAATAACATTACTTACGGATAAATGGTCAAGGAAGGTGTTAAACCGGGTATTGTCTTTCTCATTCCTGTACTGGATCCACGTTGGGAGGATACATGCATGACACCTAATGGCAACGGCTGCCTCTGATACGAACTTGGCTGACTCTGTAGCATCACGTGGCCGTTTTTAATCTGCCTCAAAATGGATCTCCATTCTTCCTCCTTTAGATTTTGTTAATCTGTCAAGCATTATCCCTGATGTCTGTTTCCGCTTGCGCTGTGGTGCTAGTTCAACAACGAATATGGAAAGTGTTAGTGTACATCAAACTATGAGAGTATATATAAAGGAGCATGCAACTGCAACTTGACTCGGTCAGGTACCGTCTTGGTGTTGATGCTCATGAGTTTCATCTGATCTTGCCAAGTCCTGTTGTGTCAGCAGTGCTTCAGAAGTAGTGTTAGGTGTGAAGGCAGCTTGGGAACTGGCCAGTTCTGGAGCAAACGAACGAGTAACTCGTTTGAGATGCTGGTACAGTTGAAGCGGATGCTGCAGCTGGTGGAGCAGGTGATACTGCTTTTGTAGATTTAGCCATTGGACTTGGACCTTCTACTGCACTATAAGTACCAGCAGAATCTCGATGGCAGATCCTTTTTCGTTTCACCCGACGAGTAACATCACTCCCTACTATATTATTTTCCTTGCTCTTTTTTGACTTTGCCATGTCAAGCCGTACCCACAACACAAAAGAATAAAATCGCTCTTCAAAACTCATTGATGCATGATACAGACAAGCAATACTTTGATGTAAGACAACCATATGAGGACGGAATATGTAAGAAAAACAAGACGGCATGACATATTCACAGCTATGATGTGCAAACTAAGCAGAAGGATTTTCAAGAAAACAGAAGTAATGCAAGCTAGACACCATATGAAAGATGCAACCAATATTACTCTGCCAAGTTAAAAGTGTCTTGTCATAAGTGGCAATTTGAAAAATTAGAAGCAGTACAACATAGAAATCAATGCAAGATGCAACCACTATCAAACTGCCATGTTAAAAGCGTCCAATCATGAGTGACTGATGCGGGATACACAACAGCAGTACTTTGATGTAAGAACATGGTATGATAGATAGAAGCAGTGTATTATAGACACAGAAAGGCATGTCATATGCACATGTATAACGTATAAACTCAGCAGGTGCAATTTAATCAAAATAGAAGAAATATAGGCTAGACAACATATGCAACATGAAACCAATTATCACACTGTCAACTTAGAGCAAGCACCTGCGATGGTGGAGTATGAGATATGAACTCATATGTAGACTTGGGACTTCAACTTCATTAGCAGTAGCAATGGCAAATCTAGAGAGTCTATGTTTGCGTTGGTGCGGAGGACCACCAACATCCCCTAACTTAGTCTTTTCCTTCCTATTTTCTGATATTGCCTTATGAAGTCAAAACCACAAGAAGATGAATGAAATTAGCTCTGCATAACTGGTTGATGCATGATACAGACGAACACTACTTTGATGTAAGGCAAGCGCAGGATAGGAGGATGGAATATATACAAAAAAAGAGATCATTTCATATTCACACGTACGATAGGAGGATGGAATATGTATGAAAAAACGGTAAGCGGAAGGCATTTCAACAAAATTAGAAGAAATGAAAGCTAGGCACCATATGAACATGCAACCAATATCACTCTATCAGGTAAAAAGTGCCTCGTCGTAAGTGCCTTTTCAAGAAATTAGAAGCAGTGCAAGCTAGAAGACAATGCAAGATGCAACCTACATCACAGTCCCAAGTTAAATGTGTCTTATGGGCAAGTGATCGTTGCAGGTATAAGTTGTAAGCTACGCAGATGAAATTCAACATAATCAGAAGCAATAAAAACTAGACATCATACGGAAAACACAACCACATATAACAGTTCCAAGTAAGAGCAAGCACCTGTGATGGTGGAGTAGGGGAGATGTTCTCATCATGTACACGTATGTTCTAGAAATAGGAACACGTGTCATATTCACAGGCATTATGTGTAAAGTAAGCAGATGCAACTCAAGTTAGAAGAAATACATGCTAAACATCATACGCAACATGCAACCACATATAATAGTGCCAAGTTAGAGCAAGCACCTGTGATGGTGGATTAGGGGAGATGTGCTCATCATCTACACAGCTATGTTGACTGTCCAGCCTTGTGTTGTCTTGCGAATCTTGTTGGGAGGATGGTGGAGTAGAATTTGTAGAGACCCCCTATTTGAGTTGCTCCGAAGGACCACCATCATCCACTACCGGACTAATTTCCTTCAGCCGTAATTATTTTGCATTGTGAAGTCAAACCGATAAGAAAAAGGAATAAAATTCGCTCTTCAGAACTCATTCATGCATGGTACTGACAAACACTACTCGGATGAAAGGCAAACACATGATGTGAGGATGGAATATGTATGAAAAACAGGATGGCGTGACATATCACACCTATGATGTGGTAACTAAGCAGAAGACATTTCAACAAATTAGAAGCACTGCAAGCTAGACACCATATGAAAGATGCAACCAATATCACTCTGCCAAGTTCAAACTGTATGGCGTTTCAACAAATTAGAAGTAGTACATGCTAGAAATCATATGCAAGACACAACCAATATCACAGTGGTGACTTAAAGGTGCCTTATCATAAGTGACTGATGCGGGATATGCAAGAATAGTAGTCTGATGTAGAAACAGGAACACATGTCATATTCACAGGCATTATGTGTAAAGTAAGCAGATGCAATTCAACAAAGTTAGAAGCAATACAAGCTAGACATCATACGCAACATGCAACCACATATATAATAGTGCCAAGTTAGAGCAAGCACCTGTGATGGTGGAGTAGGGGAGATGTGCTCATAATCTACACAACTACGTTGACTGTCTAGCCTTGCGTTGTCTTGCGAATCTTGTTGGGAGGATGGCGGAGTAGAATCTGTAGAGAACCTCCGTTTCAGTTGTTCGGAAGGACCACCATCATCCAATGCCCTGCCAATTTCCTTCAGCTTTATTGATTTTGCATTGTGAGGTCATACTGACAAGAAAAAGGAATATAACTTGCTCTTTAGAACTCATTCATGCATGATACTGACAAACACTACTCTGATGAAAGGCAAAGTCATGATACGAGGATGGAATATGTACGAAAAAATGGACGGCTTGACATATTCACACCTATGATGTGGTAACTAAGCAGAAGGCACTTGAACAAATTAGAAGCATTGCAAACTAGACACCATATGAAGGTGCAATCAATATCACTCTGCCAAGTTAAAATTGTCTCGTCATAGGTGGCGTTCATCAAACTAGAAGCAATACATGCTAGAAATCATATTCAAGATGCAAACCAATATCACACTGCCAACTTAAAGGTGTCCCATCATAAGTGACTGATGCAGGATACACAAGAAGAGTAGTTTCATGTAAGAACATGGTGATAGACAGATATAGTATGTACCAAAAATAGGAAAGCGTGTCATATTCACATGTATCATATGTAAGCTAAGCAGATGCAGTTTACACTAATTAGGAGCAATACGAGCTAGACACCATATGCAACATGCAACCAGATATCACACTACCAAGTTAGAGCAAGCACCTTGGATGGTGGAGTAGGGGAGCGGAGACTTGGACCTTGTAATGCACTATCAGTACAAGGAGAATCGGTATAGATGCCCCGTTTACGTTGCTGCAAAGGACCACCATCATCACCTTCCTTACTCTTTTCCTTCCTCTTTCTTGATTTTGCCTTGTCAAGTCAAACCCACAAGAAAAAGGAATAAAATTGCTCTTCAGAACTCATTGATGCATGATACTGACGAACACTGTTTTCATGTAAGGCAGCCGCATGATAGGAGGATGGAATATGTATGAAAAACAGGACGGCGTGACATATTGACATGTATGATGTATAAAGTGTAAACTAAGCACAAGGAGCTTGAACTTGTTAGAATCAATGCAAGCTAGAAACCATATGAAAGATGAAACAATATCACTCTGCCAAATTAAAAGGGTGCCCTAACAAATGTATTTGACCAAATTAGAAGAAATACATGGCAACAGGCTAGAAATAATATGCAATATGCAACGAATAAAGGTGACTCATCATAAGTGATTGATGCAGGATACAGAAGATAGGTAGTTTCATGTAAGAACAAGGTTAACACATAGATGTAGTGTGTACCAAAAATAGGAAGGCATGTCATATTCACAGGTATAGTGTGTAAACTAAGCAGATGCAATTTACCCTAATTAGAAGCATTACAAGCTAGACACCGTATGCAACATGCAACCACATATCACACTACAAAGTTAGAGCAAGCACCTGTGATGGTGGTGTAGGAGAAGTGCAGTCTTCAAGTACAGACCTACATTTAGTATCTTCATTTAGGATTGTTGTTTCTTGAGAATCATGTGGAGAGGATGAAATTGCATTCTTTATAAGAGTATTGCGTCTCATATAACCCAGGCGCGTGACTGTCTAATCATAAACGATAGATGCAGGATACACAAGAACAATAGTTTGATGTAAGAACATGGTGTGATAGGAAGATGTAGTATGTACCAAAAACAGGAAGGCGTGTCATATTCACATGTATAATGTGTAAGCTAAGGAGATGCAATTTAACAAATTAGGAGCAATACAAGCTAGGCACCATATGCAACATGCAACCAGATAACAGACTGCCATGTTAGAGCAAGCACCTTGGGTTGTGGAGTAGGGGAGATGAGATTTGGAACTAGCACTGCAGTACGAGTAGCAGGAGAATCTGCAGAGATCATCTATTTCAGTTGCTCCAGAGGACCACCATCATTACGTGCCTTCATCCACAAGAAAAAAGGAATGAAATTCGCACTTCCAAATTCGTTGATGCATGATACTGACGAACACAACTTTTATGTATGGAAACCACATTGTAGGAGGATGGAATATGTATGAAAAACGCTAAGCAGAAGGCATTTCAACAAATTGGAAGCAATGCAATCTAGACACCATATGAAAGATCCAACCAAAATCACTCTACCAAGTTAGCTGTGTCTCATTATAAGTGGCACTTCAACAAATTAGAGGCAATACATGTTTGAAATGATATGCAAGATGCAACCAATATTACACTGTCAACTTGAAGGTGTATCGTCAGAAGTAATTGATGAGGGATACACAAGAAAAGTAGTTTGATGTAAGAACATGGTTAATAGAAAGACGTAGTATGTATCAAAAACAGGAAGGCATGTCATATTCACAGGTATAATGTGTTAAGTAAGCAGATGCAATTTACCCCAATTAGAAGCATTACAAGGTAGACACCATATGCAACATGCAACCACATATCACACTGCCAAGTAAGAGCAAGCACCTGCGATGGTGATGTGGGGGAATTGCGGTGATTAACTAGAGAGCTACGTTGACTATCTTCATTTAGCCTTGCTGCTTCTTGAGAATCATGTGGGGAGGATGACACTGCACTCTTTAAACGAGTAGGGCGTCTCACAGTAACCCACTCGGGTGACTGTCTCATCATAAGTGATTGATGAGGGATACAAAAAGAGCATTAGTTTGATGTACGAACATGGTTAATAGACATATGTAGTATGTATCAAAAATAGGAAGGCATGTCATTATCAAAGGTATAATGTGTAAAGTAAGCAGATGCAATTTAACCAAATTGGAAGCAATACAAGCTAGACACCATATGCAACATGCAACCACATTTGACAGCGCGAAGTTAAAGCAAGCACCTAGGATAGTTGTGTGTGGCAATTGAGATCATCAACTGCAGAGCTACATTTTCTGTCTCCAATTGCTGACACTACACCCATTAGAGCGCTGAAACACTTAGTGCTTATCTTCGAATTACACTGGAGCGACTTCTGTCTTTTCTTTTCTGCATTCATCAACACCGCGTCAGAGTATGAAATACCCATGCATAAAAAAACAATAGTGTGAGTATGGGTGAAGTGTGTGCCCAATTAGTACAGTGTAAAGGTAGCAGATAGCAGGTCGGTGAGAAATAAATGACGGGGGACATATGAAAGCTCTACAACATGCATGGCACACTAAATTACTACATGATTCTATGAAAATAACAGTCGACTGAAAACAAATAGGTTAGTTCATTTTTTCTGCATCATCCTATGTACAAAGAACGGGCAGATCGCCTTCATCTACCTCCAACCAGTCAGTGTTGACGATCTTCCGCGAAACGCCAGCGACCACCGGCCCAGTATTCCTCCCCTGCCTATGCCCTCTCCTCGATCTCACCGCACCGCCATGCTTGGCACCGCCCCTCGGCCATCCATTCAAGCCCCGCCGACCTCCAGATCAGGCGCAAGCAGCTCCTGTGCCCCACACCCCTATGATAGAGACCGATGTGCCGCTTCCCTGGGGAACAAGCGGACTAGGTGCTCTGCTCGCCTAAGCGGGTGCTGCTTCTTTGAATTGCGGTTCGACTAACCTTGAATTGAAATCTAGGCGGGCTACTGACCTCTAGCAAAGGTGAAATAGTAAAGGGAGGAAACCTTGTGCATTTAGTATCACGAAGAAGATGCAGTAAGAAGTTCTCAACTAGTTTCTTTCATGGTATGAATACGGTGTGAGCAGAGACATAAGATTTGCACGAATAAGGGAAGAGGAGTACCTCTTTCTACTGGCAGTGATGTGTCCTCCTTCCGTTTTTCCAACGATCTTCTTGTGGTTTGCTGGAAACGAGAAGTTGTGGAAGACGGTGGAGCCTTGGACGAACCCATGGCCAAGTTGTTGAGTGTGGTGTGGTGTCCGTCTGTCGGCGGCGGGGAACCAGATCCAAGGAGGCGAATGACGGCGTAGCAGGAATAGCTCCGGTGTGGTGGACGGTTGCGACAGTGGAGTGGCAGTAGTGAGGCGCAGGACGGCGTGGTCGGAGTGGTTCTGGTACGGCGCACGTCGGCGTCGGCGTTGTGGAGGCAGCTCTGCCTCGGCTTCAGCTGCTAAGTCATTGAGGGCGTTGCGGTTGCGGTTGCGTTGGACAATGACGTCGGGGTACCGGCTCCGGCGTGATGGAGGAGGGCGGCGGTGGATTGGCCGCTATGGGGTGGAGGATGGAGGAGGCTGGAGTTTCGCAGCTGGTGGAGAGGGCGTTTTGGCGCCCATGGAGTATGAATGGGGAAACGGAGGGAGGCAGGGAACTAAGGGGAACAATGTTTCGGTTTGAGACGCGCTTGTTTGAAATTTGGGGAAGTTACAAACTTTGCCCCCTTCTAAAATTTCAGACATATTGCGGGTTGGGGGTAGGACAGTAATGTCAGGTGTCCCAAATGTGGGTGGGATAGATTTTGGCCGAGCGCATGGGAGTTTAGGCACCCACGGCGTATGAATGCTTCTCGGAGGCGGTTGAGACTGGCGTCTTGGTGAAGTTACGAACCTACCCCAGTTTAGACCTTTGGACATCGGGCCGATAGGCTACACGGGCCAGAGTCAGGATAGTAATTTCCTACCACCAAACATTAGTCTCGCGCGGTTTCGGGTGACCACAGGCCTATTTGGTGCTTCGTTCAATATTTGGGAGCAGAAGCATTAACGTTTTCGGTTCTCTTGAATTGAACTTTCAGGATTTGTCAAACTTCACAAATCTTTACTCTTGAAAATCCTAAAGCTACAATTATTTTGGAATTGAGGGGGTACATTTGAGTATACATTGTACACGAGTATATATTAAAAAATATGCAACTTACCTTAGTTCATGCATGGTTCCAGATATAATCTCCTTGGTTGCAAAAAAAAGTTAGATATGCGTATGAATATATATAGCATGTTCAAACTCACAACAAAGATTGATTCCCCCTTTTACATCTGATTTACAAATGTCATTATCTCAGGTTCAAATAGATGAATGCGCTTCCTATGAATTCAGATCTTCAAAACGCCCTTTATGTTGAATTCGACATGTATTCTATTTCGTAGCTAGCAATTTGGAATGTATCCATGCAAGTGACAAATGTATAATGTGCTTCACACTAACAACATGGAGTGCACAAATTAATGTTCATATATGAATTGCAAAAGCATCCATTGCCTGTATTTCAAACCGCTCTCACTCTATGGATCGATAATATGAAGTAAACACATGCACATGCTAGAATTCAATAGAGTATGGGTGTCTCATAGATTGATTTTCGTCCATACGCAATTTGCAAAATTCATGATCGCATCCAAAAATAATAATGCCATTTATATTTTAATTTAATGCGTAGAACCGCCTTTTACACGTAGATGCACTATGCCTCGGCCCGTTCTCACAAATGCGTTATATATCTCTCTATCTAACGCATAAGTGCACACAATTTATATGCATCGACATTTCTCTTTCACACATCCTCACAATCTCTCTCAGGGTGTCGGGGTGTCTCACGCACATGCTCTCTGTTTCTCTCTCTCTCTTTCTGACTACTATGTACCACTCTTTTCACTAATCTCAGTTGGAAAACACTATTTCTCTCACATGCATATATACACACACACGGTCTCTACTAGCCCTCTATACACACATATATGTGCCTACGTGTCTCCCACATGCACATTATCTTTAGGCCTCTCTCGCACACATTGCCCCCTCCCTAGACACACCTCTCTCTTAGTAGTTGGTAGATATGATTTCATCATATCATCCAGTAGGATATCCCTGGCTGTTAGACTGGATGGTAATACGAGGCAAAGTTTTACCCTAGTTCGGTCCCTTGTAGTTGAAGAAAGAGTCTACTCCTGGTACTGTATATTAGTGATAGGGGTGTGTACAAAGCACACATGAATACCAGGCATTGTGCATGTGTGTATACTATCGACGAACTAGCCCCCAAGCTTCTATAACATACTGGGGGCCTAGGGTTACAAATCATATACAGTCGGCTTATCACCAGTGGGGATAGAGTCCTCTGCGACTCTGGTAGCTTCGTGTTGTACGCCGAGTCCTCCACATGGGTCTTCGGATAACGCGTCTCGGTCCAACCTATATGTGGTGCAGGATGGAACCGACCCATGAGTCTTCATGTTGACCCACCACAACTAGAAATGATGTGCCCACCACACCACACACGCAATCGGCCACTAAGAAAATAAGCATATACAATAGTACAACGGCATCTAGCTCATGATACGTCTCCATATTTTGTTGATGACACTGACGGACTTTGCATTTGATGCGTGCTCCATATTTTGTTGACGACACTTACGGTCATTGTATTTGAAGCGAAAGCACAATATGGTCACTGGACTTCAGAATAAGCTCATCACAGTCACCATATAAATTTTGCCATGCTAACCAACATGTGGTTGGATGGTTAGGAGGACAGTGGTTTCTCGAGCCCGCCAAGGTTAAAGTCCCGGTGCTCGCATTTATCTTGTGTTAATTTCAGTATTTTTTGGCGATGTGCGTTCAGTGGGAGGAGACGTTCCACTCGACTACAAGGTACCTATGGTAACTTCATAAAATATCAAGATCATATATGCTGGCCCACTCTCTCGAAGGTGCTCATAGGGTTAGGGTTCGCATGTGTGCACTTATAGCGGTGAGTGCTTGCTCGTATATATGAGCCCTTGCGTCTGTACCGTGTTAAACAAATACATGTCATGATTATACAGTCACCGGCTCACCGTACAACTCCGTATTTTGTTGATGACACAATCAATTGACCAGTCAAACATTCCACGCGGCACTAGTGTTGCACCATCGGGGCGCGTAACCGTGGGGCCCACCTGTCAGCCCGTATATGAAAGAAAGAAATGGTAGTTTGAGTCTGTACTGTGTTAATAAAATAGGAGTACATTTTAGGGTGATCATACGGTCACTGGCTCACCATGCAGCTCCGTAATTTGTTGATAACGCGATCAATTGACTAGTCAAACGGTCCACATTCAACAGCGCACCTTACCATAGGGCCCACCCGTCAGCGCGTATATGAAGGACAGAATGGTAATAAGTTAGTGGTCGGTGGCTATTCGAAGTCGTGAGACCTCTGGTTGGCAGTCGCCGGTGGTTGGGGGGGCATTGATTGGGCGGTGGGGTGGGGATCGCC
>NC_041391.1:508443150-508455214 GCF_002162155.2 Triticum dicoccoides
GGCGCGGGAGGGGGGGGCTAGAGGGATGGCCGGTGCGGTGGCGGACCGGCGGTGGGGAGTGGTTTCGGGAAGGGCGGGGCAGCGTGGCGGCACGGGCCGCCGGCGGGGATGGCGGTTCGGCCGGTGGTGGCTGGCGGCTCAGGGGGGTGGAGTTTGATGATAAACTGGAGGCCCTTGATTTCGTATCCAACGGCTGGAAAATCTAATGACCAGAGATGAAAGAGTCAGTTGACTGACATGTAGCTTCACCCCGCACATACACATGCACGCACGCAAGACACACACGCATGCAGGCGTGCAACACTAACACGTACATATAACATACACACGCACGTACGCACCCATGCATGCAACACTAAAACATACGCTTGCACGCACACAACAATCGCACGCCTGCATCCACACAGCACACGACGCAAGACACACGCTCAACCTATACGTGCATGCACCCTTTGTTAAGGACATGGATTGTTACAGGTATTAATCAATCTTATCTGTGATAAGCAGAACATTGATGTTTTGCAGCGGTCTTTATGAATCACAACGTATCGAACGGGCTATCAACATAGTAGGCTTATCTACATGAAAAAGATGACGTCACACTCAATGAACAATCATCAGTTTATGAAATGCCTGCTTCTGACCGCCCTGGCCCACCAAAGGTTCGTCTGTTGTGCGCTACCTGCGTTGAGTCAGTGACATGCAGGCCATGTAGCCCACACGTTAGTGGAAGGATGGTGCGGTGTCCTAGGTCGGAGTCGAGGGCGCCACTCGCTGCACGCCCGGCTGAACATGCCTCCTTGCCGCATTCAAATGCCTCCATGAAACCCGCCCGTGTGGAAGCCGAGAAACCCACTCTGGACACACGTCCGTTCATGACCAGGCCGGCATTAAACGCAACGCCGGCCGAGCTCCTCCTGTCCACCATCTATTTAATCTCCTATTTAAACGAGGCCAAACGCCGGCAAGGAATCGCACACCTCCGCCGCTCCCCTATCTCCTCCTTCGCCATTTTGTCCACTCTTACAATGGCTTACAAAGAGTAGTTATTCCGCATCCAAGCCGGCCGGGTAGCCTGCCGGATACAAGCTATGCAGCTCGCTGATCCACCTCCCCCCCTCGCCTGACGGAGCCAGTTGCCGCCCCAAGCCGGCGCGTGGTTCAGCAACTCGCCGCTCCAGGCCAGCTCGACGAGGAGCGGCGCACGGGCGTCGTTGCTGCCACCCATGCCGCCGCCTCGTACCATGTCTCCCATTTCTGTGGCCGAGACTCCCATGCCGGCGGCCGCACCATGCAAGCAGGGACAGAAGAGAGCGACGAGTCGGTGGCCAGCGCCTCCACCTCCGCCGCCATCATCGAGGAGAAGTAGAACACGGGAGGCCTTCACTGCTTGGGTCCCATGAAGGCCACCGCGGAGGCGACGCCAGCGTACACAGCAGGTGTCTTGCTGGATCCTTTTGTTGCGAGGACCTTCGTCGACCCCGCATGGGCTCCACAGAAGAGGGGAATGTTAGGATGAACTCGAGCCGGTGCCGGCCATGGCGAAGTAGTGGCCGGTGATGAACTCGAACCAGTGCTAGCCATCATCATCTTCGGCATCAGCCAATGATATCAGTTGGGCAGTGTGGAAGCGAGCTGTCCTTTGCGCTAAAGCATATACCTCTGGGGCTCCCGGTAGTCTGGTGATCATGCTGCCGGACATGAGGAACACAAATCGATCGCGGGCGACCATTTAGGCCAGGTATTATATACCTGTGCTGTCCAGAACTAGCACCGCGTAGTTCATTTGAATGTAATGAAATCCGTCATGTTTGTATGAAAATCCGGTATTTTATATGATTTCCGTCGTTGTTTATATGAAATATCAGTTTGTCTACGTGTTTGCGTGAATTTTGTCCGGTTGGTTGAGTTGCTGTCATAATGTGTGCGGCTACGGTTGGCGTAATTTGCGGGTCGCCAGTCAGTCTGCGGGCGGCTCGGGTGGCGTTGTGGGACAAAAAAACACAACTCGTGCGAGCTCGTCTCCAACGTGCGTGCTGGAGGATGCATGACAGCATGAGCACCCGAGCCATTCCTCGTTCATCGGTGGCAAAGGCACCGGTGGACAAAAGGGTCGCCAATATTTTGGCTACCCCGGGCAAGATCCAAATAGCCCCTCCCAACTGATTCAAATCCCTCGTTTGCCGTGGAATTTTGCCATGTGTTGTTTTCATGGACTAGCAAGATGCCTGTGTATTGCACGGAACATCAAGATGCATTTTTTTACAAACTCCCGCACGCATGCAAGGGATAATTAATGTCCTCCTTTGCTAGTACCACGAGGCAAACACCATTAATATTGCATTGATTAGTGTTAGTGGCCTTGTATATCTGCAAATTGTAATTTTGATAGTGGCCCGTTGTATATAAAAATGGAGGGAGAAAGATGAGAGATAAGGTGAGGAGGAGTGGTGCGTGGTGGTGACTGGTGGTTGGACTGGGTGGAGGCATGGGGATGGACGGCACATTATGTCTAGGTTTGTATCTCTCTCACACACACACCCACGTAGGTGGGGGACGTGCACGAAGAGAAGAGGTGCACACATGGCGCATGTACTCCCGTCTCTTTCCCAACCACACCCGCGCGGGTACACGGTGGAGCTCATTTCTGTATGAAAAGGCAGCCCACGTGGTAATTTGACACGTGTACTGGTTGTCCACTTGGTGGAGGGAGGATCGTCTACCACGGGTGAACAAACAAATTGCGACTTGACGTGTTATGTTAAAAAAGAGGCAAACCATGTGGGGCCTACCTTAGAGGCAAGGCTCTATACACTGGAGTACTTTTGATGTGTCCCATCAACTTGCAGAACAAGGAGAAGCTTGCTTAGTACGCCGTCTCCCCCGCCCACGGGCGCGGTGGCTCGCAGGATGAGGTGAAGCTTGCTTACGAGTAGTAGTAGTACTACTACTGCTGTACGCCTTACGCCCGCTCCCTCGCCCATGCGTGCGGTGGCTCGCAGCACGAGGAATAAATTTTACTACTCCCTCCGTTTACTCCTCGTCCCTACTATGTACCTTGGTTAGAGAGATTATCATATTGTTTGGAATATATATGTCCTTTAGTACTCCCGCCATTTACTTATACAAGGCCACTATAAAAAAATACATTTTGCATCTATACATGGCCACAAATAGTAATTGAGACAAAAGTTACTACTCCCTCCTTTCCAGTTTATGGCTCAATTTCAAAATCTCTCCAACCAAGGTAGTCGGTGAGTGGTCGAATTAATTTCGTAGTTTGCACAAGTAATTAGTATGTTTGATTTTCTCAAGAAGCTATGTTTACCGAGGCATTAATTAGAACAAATGCATGAATGACCACTAAATTTCCATGAACTTCTACATGCATTGGTGAGTTTCCTCTTGACACTGCTTGCATCAGGTGATCTAACGCACCTCAAAATCCAACATGTAATGGTACTACTACTAGTAGTAGAATTGAGACTTATCAAACGGAAAAACGAATGTTTTTAGATGAGCCCTATAAACCCTAGTGGGTACGTACTACGTAAAAAAGATGTTTCCAAAACTAAGTCGCTCCCTTTCATGAATTCTGTAGTATACTCCTCCGTCGACGCTCCCTTTCATGAATTCTGTACTTCCTGTCGCCGACATGTGGGACATATAGCAACCGGGTCGATGTGTCAAGCACCAAATAACAGTGCAGAACAGCAGGTGGGACGCACCCCACTCGTACCGGCCCAGTAGTAGTAATGAGCAATGAGACGTCAAATCACAATGCCGCACCTTCCCAGACGGATGAAGCAACCATTATTTCACACTTCGGTTCGCCATCATCTCAAACGACGTAGTATTGCTTCTGCCTCAAGAGGGACACGTGCATCGCCTTGGTACATCATGACACGTGGGACCGCATGACAGGCCATACTCCCCCGCCAATCGCTCGGTAAAATCACCTCATTTTTACTATACTTCCTCTGTATCGATTTACTACATGGCATGCACATCGTTCTAGGTTGAGAATTTAACTGGCTATATATGTGATGAACAGTACTCTAGCCTGTTAAAAATGTATAATTTTGTACAGTAGTAGTATCGATGGATTGCGTCATGGAGCAAAAATTGAAAATTAAAAAAAGGTGGTACATATAGAGAGAGCTCGTCGCCAAATTATGCATATAGTACTATTAAAAAAGCTAGTACGTGCTTAATTGGGGTGCTAAATTCTATTAAAGAAATACTAGTAGTATGTACATACTGAAGAGTTAAAGTAACGAGAAGAAACATAACATAGTTCTACTGGGGGCTCAGCACAACACACCCATCAAATTAAACTAAGCACACCTGAAATTAAACTATGCAATTAATCTGGTAGAGACTGCATTAGAACCACCATGAGCAACGATACTGAAACCTTACTCACTCGGAGTCCTCGTCCATGTCCTCGACTTCGTCCTTGTCCCTCTTCCTCTTGGCCGATACTTCTTTGCTTGAAGCGCACACTTGGCTCTTGCTCTTCATCCAACCCTTGTAGATATTGAAATAAAGGTAGCCATCCATTGCAGCATAGTGGATGTGGTCTATATCTAGTACATTCCGCTGCCATGCATGATGATAAAACGTGTAATGAGGTTTCTCCAGTTTACGGTACAAAGGATGAACCATGGATCCTGCCAGGGTCAGCATTGAAGGCTGGCCAGAGGGCAGCAGCCGATTCTTCTGGAGGTCAAAGGGGTTGCCTACAATGAGGCCTATCCGACCCAGGACTTCTTTGTCGTTCCTAAAGTCTATAGTAACGAATTTGACTAGGTTGCTCTCGAGGAAGTTCTTAAAATCTAGGCATTCAACGTCGGCATGGCATATGTGGTAGACCAAGCATAAGTCATGCACGCAAACCTGGATCATGGCGGACTTCTTCCTCTCTTTGTCCTTTAGATCCTTCTCTCGTCCTAGGACTGTGGTGTACTCAACATCTAGCCCAGCGACCCACTCATCATCTGAGTTTTCGAACATGTGTCTGAAGCGAGAAAGGCATCCTTTCGCCATCGTGGAAGAACGGGCGTAGATAACGTCGAACTCATCACCGGTGATGGTTCTAACCTTGTACTCACCGCTGATCATGGAGATTTGGGACAACATGGATTTGGGAGGAGGGTTAGGATTAGTGGAACTGCCATAATGTGAAAGGACGGGACGACTAGGAGCGAACCGCCGTAGTATTAAAGGACGTGCGGGGACGAGTAGGAGCGAACTACGAGCATGTGAACGGCAGGGTAGTGGCTTTCCATTCTCCCATGATACGGTCTTCCGAGAGCCCTTGGATCTAAGATCGAATGCTTGCATGGCGTGATTCTAGACCTATGGGTGAATATCCTATCCTGGAGGGTTATTCTGCAAATTTTTAGCAACTTAGCATGCGACCGTTTGATCTCAGATCCAAGGGCTGCCAACAACCCGTATCATGGTCACGCCTACCACGACCGTCGCGTCGCTCGCGCGGTCGCGCACTTGGAGATTTAACACGGTGCGTTAGGCTATCTAATGTTGGCATGTCATACATAGTCATCACTTAGTCACTCATACTACAACAAGGTTAGCTATAAGTGTATTTTTTTTACTTCTCTCTATCTCTTTCTTCGTACTCCCTCTGTCCCATAATATAAGAACGTTTTTGACACTAGTGTAGTGCCAAAAACGTTCTTATATTATGGGACACAGGGAGTGGTATTTATTGCATTTTCCAAGGAGTGACCTCTTCCAATGAAATGGTGTGCTTATTAGTTTTTTGTTGCTAAGTTTGCTTCATTTAATTAGCTATAGACTCAAAATTATCTTTTCACCTTGGGTCACCAAACTAGTCTCTCTCTCTTCTTGATTAACTTGCCACATCAGACTTTATGCCTATGTGGCAAGCTTAGCACCTGTAGGAGCAAGTAAGTACAATAGTGCGCTTTACATGGCATTTTTGCATACGTGGAGGAAAGAGAGGCAAGGAAAAAGTGGAGAAGTGGGCTCTCATGCAAGAGCCAACTTCTACTACATGGTGGAGCATTGGGAGAGGCACCTGTATGGAGGTGGTCAGGAATTAGGAGACTCACGCCGGTCGTAGCGCCGCAGTTAAAATGATAATGGCAAGTCAAATCACGGGGCCCCACCCGTCCAGCAGTAACTTGCTGTCAAATCACACATCCCTACGTTTGCAGCAGCCTACTCCCTCATCTTCTCGCGTCTCTGTCGAACTGACTAGGCGGAACTGCCCCACCTACCGCACAGGAAAAGCCCCGCCCTCGACTTTTAAATACAACTACATCCGCTTAAGAATCCATTGATATACTTTTTGTGATATAGTAACTCATATTTAGTTAGTCAAATGGATGACCTAGAACTACATGCACGCCCTATAAACCGAGACGCCTAAAAATAAAAAACCGAGACGGAGAGGGTAGTTCGGCACGTATCTTTTTAGATCAATATAGTCGGGATTCACCAAGGAGCAAAACCAAGTGGTAGGCTGCTCCTGTCGTGTTGGCGTAGCAACTCAAGCAGGGTCAGTCCGCACACGAAATGGCGACACACTTAACAGGACCCCTTTGGACGACATGTGGCTCATCCACCATCTTGTTCCATGTGCGATGCACCAAATTACAGTTCGGAGCTGCGGTTGGAATTGGAGGCACCCCGGTCGTAGCACCACAGTAGTAGAAAATGAGCGATGAGGGGTCAAATCACAAAGCCCCACCTTTCCCGCATTAAGCTGGACGGACGAAGCAACCATCATTTCACTCTAGGGCGCAAGAGCATAAAGAAAAGAGAAAACAATGATGCGTGTGGCAGCTACCTAGGGCACCCTAGGGTAGGGGTCTCCACTATAGATCCTTTTTTTGAAAGCGCCTCCACTACAAATCGGCTTCTCCCTCGTCCTCTTGAAGAAAACTGATGATGAGTGCGGCAGTAAGGTTTGTAGGAGTACTATGGCGTGCGGGGCCACGTCGTAGTAAATGGGTTCGATTCGACGCCTTAAATATGTGTGGGCCGCTTGGTTTTACGGAAACGAGGCAGCATTTTGGGTTCGGGGACCAGTGGAGATATAGTACGTATAAAAAAATGTGGACGTAGGTTCGACCGAAAGGCAATGATGCATGGGCCCTGCATTTTGATATACCCGGGGCCGCGTGAAATTTGCTACTCTACTCAAAACTAGTAAGGTACACATGCAATGAACACATGAGATTTCGAAACCAAATTATGAATAAATACACACTATAGCATGTAAAGCTTTGAGTCATATATGCATGATGTAGATGTATGTTTAGTTCTTATAGTTCATCTCATTCAAAATCAATTGGTTTTATAAAAATGTTAAGATTCATGGGGTTGTGCATTGTAAAGCATAAAGTAAAAAACAAATAATGGCAATTCATTTAGAAAAAAATCAATTATGATACAGAAGATTCTAGAACAAAGGAGAAGTGCTTGTGTTTTGAGGTTTGTGCATTATGCTTAAGTTCAACCATGGAGTCTTCTAAATTGTACATGTGGCAGATCTGGTGGAATGTTGATGATATCCAACGACCAGTAGTGCTCGAATTTGCCATCTCTGCACTGTCGGATTAGCTTCATCCAGTGACCATCTTTCAAAGTTATTGGCACACTATATAGTTCTTGTGCCATAGTTGCATGTTTTGGAAAAAAGCTACTAGTGGGTTGTACTATCTATTTAGGAATAGAAGATGTATACATGGAAGTTGTAGGGAAAGAGATGACATGGAGCATCTCAATTCCTATGAGTAGGGATTGGAAAAGAGATGTCATTTGGTTCAAATCATAGGAACTTTTCTATTGAATCTAGAGATGACATGTATCTCAATTCCTATGAGGAGGGATTGGAAAAGAGATGTAATTTGGTTCATATCATAGGAACTTTTCTATTGAATATACACTAATGTTTATTTTCCTTTGAAATTAAGGGAGTATAGGAATCCATTCATATGAACCAAGTGGCTCTAAAGCTATAGAAATGATATCATGTTTATTTCCTTTGAAATGTGGAGTATATGAATCTATTCCTATGAACCAATTGGCTCTAAAGGAAAAAATCCTATAAAAATCATATCTTATAGAGTTCCTATGATATTCCTCGACACCAAAGGATGGTTGAAATTGCTGCGGGTGATATGATGGTCTTTATTTGTAGACTACTCCCCCATCTTTATAGTTACCTCTCGAAGATGAATGAAATGATATATACAGGGTATTCTACATGTGCAATTTGGTACACGAAAACTCGGTAAAAGTTTGCAAGGTTCGAATTTTCAATAAAGCTATATGCACTGCATTTCGGAACGGAGGGAGCATACGGCAGTTGCTAACACTCACGTGGAAGATTTGTGTGTAGGAGGAGTGGCTATTCTGTTAAATGACATGGCAAAACTGATACTGTCGGATGTCGATCTAACGGTTCTTACTGTGTTCGTCAGGAAAAGGCTTGTGGCAAATGTTTGTCGGATAATGATTTACGGACACATGCATTGCATTGATACGTGCCCCCCTCTCTCTCATGCACACGCACCCTCACGAGTCACGACTCTCCCGAGTCCTCTCGTAGACTCGCACGTCGCACCCACCGTCTATCTGCAGGTAGATGTCACGCACATATGTGCTCTTCACACCCTACCCTCAGAACTTCTAAAAAACAAAAGACGTCGTGCACATTTTATTTTAGCTCACACGTCACACACTTATACTATTACTCTTGCGGCAAACATTCTTTGGGCATAGTATATTGTACTCTCATGAAGAGAAGTGGTGCACGCACGCACTAGTTCTCTCACACCCACTCGCGGGTACACGTAGGAGCGCATTTTTTTGAAGCTGGTACAACAAAATCACTCCACTATATATATAAGCAGGAGCCTTAGCGCTTGCTTTACTAGGGTTCCTCTCGTTCACTCTCTCATGCTCTCCAGATCTAAGCAAGACATAGGTGGCCACACTCTCTCTCAGCTCACGGCTGGTCACAAATCCGGCCGGACAACCTCGACCGGGGCAGGGGTGTAGGTGCATCGTTCACGCTGTTGTCGGCGGCGAGGGAGGAGACCAACGGCTTCCTGCGCGTCCCGATCAGAGGCCGTGCCGTTCTCTCCGAGAGAGCGCAGGCTTAGGAGGGCCTCCGACCCCTTCTTCCTCCCTGCGGTATTGTGGCCAAGATGCAGCCTCCCGACATCGTCTTTGCCACATGCCGACGACCCTCAGGTATATATTCCTTGGAAACGGAACACCTGCCTTGCTCTACTGCCCCAGCTCCCTTCGTGTGGATCTTTTTTTCTACTTCCGTCCGTTGTTCCAAAGCCACCTAGACTTTTACTATTATTAGAGGTAAAGCTAGTTCATACAGTCGACTCTAAGAGTTGGTTCAAACAGGAAAGAAAGTGGGAAAGTTGTAGCATGAATCTAGGACTTGGTTCTAAGAGGAAACGGGGGAAAGTAGTAGATACTGGCTACCCAACCGGTCTCTTGGTTGAAAAGACGAAGAAAGCATGGTGGATGGCGAAGGGTGGGGTTAAGTGGACCTATCTCTTGGTTGAAAAAGGAAAGAAAGTGACGGGTGTTGGGGGACAACACAAATGAGAGTGAGCAAGTCTAGATTTCCTGTGCTCACATAGGAAAATGTCGCCGAGGAGATAAAAAATGGGAGAAATGCAGACATGCTGCCTGAGTGTTTGCTGCTCTCGGCAGCCACATCTGCCTCACCACTTTATGCCCCTGCCGCCCATATTGCTATCGTTAATGTAAAATCACATGAAGCATTAAGCAATGCCACCTAATGTCACTATAAGTAATGGTCTAGTGCCGTCGATAAATTGAAGCAATGCCACCACCATTTTATGAAGTGCTTCCGTCTTTATTTATTTCCCATGAATTGTGTTTTTGCAGTTACACTTAAATCTCACACCGCTAACATTGCTTCATCCCAGTGGAACTGCACAAATTTGATTGCACATTTACTGACCATGTGCTACTCTCATGATAGTAATACTAATGCTATTGTTCTGCATGTTAATCTAGTGGCATTGTTGATGTGACATGATGCTACTTACTTAAGGACTCTTCATACTGTCAATCTAGTGCCAATTATAACACAATAGATGTTGTTGATAATCATACGCCATTGCAAATATCTATCACTATTTAAATAACCGTATTTCGTATTTGCGCAAACAGGGATGTCTGTCTCCATATCGTTTCGGGATGTCTGTCTCCGTATTGTTTCTATCCGCGCAATCAAAAGCACACACCTCAGTTTTAGTATAGCTGCGCAAAATGAGATGGCTATCCCTCGTTGCCGTCGTCTAACCTCCAGTCTTCAAGGTATTCCTACATTGGTAGTAACTAAGGTAGAATGACCAACGGAATCTAAAAGAAGCTGATTCGTATGTTTTACTTCCTGATTGCAGTGCAGGGACGAGCGAAAACAACTGCATCCTAGTCCGGAATGCACTTTCTACCAGTTCATCCATGGACCGAGGACTAGCTGGCACGGCTGCACGGCGGTTTTTTGGACAGGTGCGCGGACAAGAGGCATTGTGGTCTGCTTATTTCTGTAAATAGCGGTGCTTAAATTTAGTGGAATGCACAAGAGTTTCACCTGGTCAGTACACTGCATGGTTCAGTTCAGCATTTCAGCTGAGACCACAATTATAATTGTTATTCTGGAATGAGAGAACCTAACCCTGGATGGTGGCAACAAGAAAAAACCAGAGTGAACTCCAGGAAATTTAAGCCTGCCGGGAGGCCCTTTGCTTAGAGAAGCCTTGCTTGTTTTTTCCTGATTTGTAAACCTTCTCACAACTTTGTCTTTTGCTGTGAACTAGTATATGTTTGTTATGTTCTATGAATCATTGAGATGTATAAAATTGCTTAACTTATGCTTTTCATGTTTTTTATGAAGACGAGTTTAATGTGAGTGTTCCACATGAGCGCTGGACTAGTGTGTGAACGTTTGGAATTTACATTGTGGCCTCAGTTAACTACATGAACCATTGTAACAAGATACATAGTTGCTTATATGTCAGACAACAGATTGTTGATTGTTAGCTGGTCGATAGCCTAGTGTTGAAGCAAGCTGAGCCAATGTGCCATGTTTTGCACAACTGCTTACAAGTGGGGTAGCACCAATAGTGTTTACACGTACTTATGTATACGTCGGCGCACAGTTCCTGAACGCCTATTTCATCAAAACACACATTGCTTGTATGATAAACCGTGACAACTTATGTCTTACCATGCCATATTCATGAAAAACTAGTGAGGACGCATCTGTTTCGACAACAATTACGATGGTTCTCACATGATTCACAGGCACACAAAAGTAGCAGCAGTTCCCATAGATGGATTCAAACAGAGTACTAGCCCCAGAGGGGTCGATAACAGGCAAGGTTCGGATAATTAGACACAATCCAAACTACTATTAAACACTAGCTGGGGCAACTATTTCATGCCTCGATCTAATTTGGGATGGACACAAGACGGACCTTGCCATGAGCATCATCGAGGACGTCCCGCATCAGCTCAATCCAGTGAACCTTCATGAAGACAACCTTGTGGCCTTGCCACTGATAAACTTGTTTGTGGAGGCATGCCACGTCATCTTCCTACGTAAGCTTGACAAGAACAGTATGCCTCACAAACGAAGGAGTAGCTTTGAACTTCTTGTGCTTCAGTACACCCTGGACAACACGCCAGACAATAGTGAGGCTGGAATACAACTCTTCATTGGTATAACCGCAAATGGCTCCCAGGATCCAACAGCCTAAGAACTCTGTTTTCCCAGCGCATATATTCAGGTCATCCACCTCATAGCGAATGACATGTACAACCACACATCCTTGTCTGCACCAGGGCTCTAAATGAAACAGAAACAAATTCTGAATTACTTTTTAGTATAAGAAACACAAGTTATTTAAACCACTATGTATAGCATGGCATCGAAGCTAATAAATTTTTGCATTACTAATCACCACATACTTAGATGAAAAACCACAATCGAGATCGGCAAAGAAGA
>NC_041391.1:508455575-508466042 GCF_002162155.2 Triticum dicoccoides
CGTATCTGGGTTCGGCTCGGTGGCTGCCTCCATCTTCTTGGAGCTCTCTGTCTCGTGGGGATCAGCCTCCCGCGTCTGCTCCAATATCAGCAGATCTTTGCCTAGTTCTCCTTGGTCCATCATGAAAATGACAAATACTAGGAGACCACTGAAAGGAAAACACAATCGCAATGGCAATGAAACAAAAAAGAGAGTGGGGATCGGTTAATGCTTTGCAAAAGTTCTTTTTTTTCTCTTAACAAAAATATACCAACATCACAGATCCGCTTACCTTCCCTTCATTGGGAGAGAAGAACAGTGGCAGATGCGAGTGTTGCCTTTCTTGAAGACGGTGAGGGAGAAGGGGATTCAGCGAAGAGTGAAATGATGGTTGCTTCATCCGTCAAACTTAGACTGTGGGGAGGTGGGGTTTTGTGATACGACGGCTCGTTACTGCCGCGCTACAACCGTGGTGACTCTCTGCCTGCATACTGCCTTCTAATTTGGTGGATGGCATTTGGGCCCACGCGCTGCATGGCCCGCATGTCGGTGAACAAAAGTATAACGACATTTAGTAGAGGGAGACGTTTCAATGATCTAGGAGGAGCCAGAAGGTAGAGTGTCTCCACAATACTAGTAGTAATTGTTTTTCTAGGTAGCTATAGAGTGTCTCCACTGTACTAGTATAGTAATTGTTTCTCTGGGCCCAAGACAAAACAGGCCATCCACACTAGTAAATAGTAAAATCAATTCAAAACACCATATATTTACTGAATGAGAGGCGCTACCAACACCCAGCACACCGCCCCCCCAAAAAACTTGGGTGCTCTTCTTCCTCCTCGCTCCCACCCACCTCATGTCAGCTCGCTCCACTTGTACCCCCAAATTCCTCACCTCACTCCTATAGAAAACCCCAGCTCCCCTTCTTCCTCACTACTACAGAAAACCCCCAGCTCCCCTTCTTCTTCACTCTCACTACAACTAGGCTCGTCATTCCTTACTCTGCTCAAATCCGTGAGCGCGACGCGATGCGCTCGAGGAAAATGGAGTCGGCTGACCCCAGCGCCAAGAAGATGAGGCTCTCGCCAGCGGCGACACCTGTTATAGATCCCGCACCTGGTGGCGCGGGGAGAAGCAGCGACCCCGCCCCCACTGGATCCCAGGAACCATAGAATCTCGGGTGGACCGCATCAGTAATCTCCCGGACGCCGTCCTTGGGGAGATCATCTTGCTTCTACCCACCAAGGATTGTTGCGGCACCCAAGTCCTCTCAATTCAATGGCGCCCTCTATGGCGCACCGTGCCCCTTAATCTCGACTATCGTCAGCTATCTCTCTTCAATGATTTTGAAATCCCCAGAGCCATCATCTCCTCCCACCAGGGCTTCGTTCAAAGCCTATGCATCCAGTCATGCTACCTGAGCAAGCATACCATGCCATGCACGGTGGACGCCTGGCTGAAATCCCCTGAATTCACAGAACTACATCTGCTTGAGTTCTATTATTCCCCTGGAAATCACATACCACATACCGAACTCCATGAACTTGTGCCCTCAACACCGATGTCCATCTCGCGGTTTTCCTCCTCTCTCCACACCGCCACCTTTGCGTTGTGCTACCTACTAGACAATCTGGTACTAAACCTTTGACTCCCATTTCTCAAGAAACTTTCACTTGTGCGGGTTCGTATATCGGAGACCTCATTGCATAGCATCATCCACTCTAGTTGCCTTGCCTTGGAGTGCTTGGTGCTTGTTTTCACAGTTAGAATCGGTTGTCTCCAAATAAAGTCGCCTAACCTTGTAAGAATTGGAATTTCTTTTGACGGAAGGTAGCTCATCATCCAAGATGCCCCTTCACTTCAAAGGTTGATCCTTGATTCTAGTTATTCACCGTTGCAAATAACCGTCCTCTCTGCACCTAAACTGGAGACCTTGGGTGTAATACATGATCTCTGTGCTCATTTCAATATGGTGTTTGGCTCCACAGTTCTTCAGGTACTTTATATTATCATCTACACTTGTAACCATAAGCTGCATTTTAAATTTCTGCGCATAAGTTATATATCATCTTGGAGTACATATTTTGTACTAATATTATGTTATATGCTCAATGAAGAGTTTCTCCATGGATGGCCTATCAATGGTGCTGGATTCTGTCAAGATCTTATATATCCAAATGAATAGTTTTGATCCGAACAAGATTATTGGCTTGCTGCAATGCTTTCCATGTCTGGAGAAGTTGTATATAAAGGTGATAATTTCACTCACATTGGAAGCCCACATATAGTGTACTAGAATTAACCGTTCAGTTGTTGTTCTTTTGACACTCTTTTTTAGACCTTAACTGTTTTAAATCTTCATGTCTATTTAGGCAACAAGACGGGGTAAGAAAGTTATAACCAATCGGTGGATTCGTAAGCATCGGGATTTTCTCACTTCTCATGAGATTCGATTGAAGATAATAACGCTAGAATGATATGTAGCCAACCATGCAAACACTAGATTTGTCACATTCTTCCTGCTGAATGCGAGGTTACTATTGTCCATCAGGCTTAAGTTTATTAGCAGCATTGTTTTGACGGATGGGTATGTCGAAGAGCAAAAAAGGATTTTCAGGTGGGCAAAAGAGCTTCTGAACGTGCCGGGCTTCTATTTACAACATATTGTGGTCATAATCTAGTAAATTTCACGACCCATGATGTTCATTCTATGGACCTGACCGATCCATTTGACTGTGAGTGCCAAAAACAGTGTCGGAGTTAGATGTTGTTGCCCTTTTCAACCTGGGTTTTATTGTAAAACTGATGAACAATTAACCCTCGTGCTTTTGTACAGTTTGTAAGCTGAAGTTAGATGTTCCTGCCCTTTTCAACTCGGCTGTGACTGTCATATTTCCTTTGAAACAAGGCAAATGGCTTGCCATTCGTTTAATTTAGAGTGAAATATTGTAACAAATCCCAACCAAGGGAAATAACATCACTCTCGCCGGCTGCTTGAGCTCACTGTGCATTACAGAAGCCAAGTGATTAGCCCCCACCAGCACCCACAAACTTATTTCGAACTAGCACATCAAATGGGCTGTAAATTTTCATAGGAAAGGCTGCATGACCGTGACAGATTTGGATTCTGACATTTGGGACCCGTAAGGAAATAACCTATCCAAGGTGGTGTAGACTTACTAGCCAGTCAATAAACAATTCTGCCTACCAGCCGTTGGATTGACATCCAACATCTGTCATGTATCTTCTATCTCTTGTCTTCTTCTTCCTCCAGCCGCCCAAACCAAACCACCCCATCGGCTCCGCCTGCTCCCGCCTCCCATGGCTGGCTGCGCCTCCTCCGCCCTACTATATGTACCCTCCAACGTTGGCCAGTCCCTCCCTCTATTCCCCCACATGTCCTGTTATTCTCCGGCAACGTCAGCCCCAACATGCACCCGTACCCGAACCAGTCAACCCTCGTACCCCCCTCCGCCTGCGACTGGACCGGCGCATCTTCCACGGCTGTTCGTTCCGTCCGAGGCCTGGCCGTCGTCCTCCGCCTTGCGGCCTTGGTTCGCTCGCCATGCGTGGTGCGCCGCCCTCTTGCGCTGTCAACATCGTCAACAACCGAGAGGAACAGGGAGATGACTGTACGTGGAGAGGATGACAGTAGGGACCCACCAGCATCATAGCAGTATGCAAGAAAGTGCCTCTCTATTACAACCCCAAAAATATGGTTCCTCCTAATGGTTGGACATCTGGGGCTCACGCCATTGTCAACATAGTCAATAAACGAGAGAACTACACTACGAGCGGCTGACACCAGGGACCCAGCAGGTCACACAGATTTTTTTGAGGAACAAGCAGTTGTTATTTATACTAGTTTTAGTGACGGATTAGGGTAACAACAGGGCTGTGCGGGGGCTGTGGCCTATGGCTCGTCTAGCCAGGGTTTTATTTATTTTACCACATCATGAGCCCAATTGTGTTTTTTTCTTGCTAAAAATGGCTAGCCCAGTTCTATTTTTTAAAAGAAATACCCAAACAAGGCCTACTTGCTTTATCGGCACTGCTGGGCTGCAAATCTTTCAACACGAGGAGAGCTTCATTCGGTTTGCCCAAAAATGAGCTGTACATTTTTAAAACACATCAAACCGGGAATTAGTTTCAATTTTTTTCATTACAAGATTTTAAACTCCATTGATTTTTATGCGTGGACAATTATTTGGATTTTATACTTATATAAATTATTTTTCAAAATAGTTTGAATGTGAATCAATATTTCTGGATTAAAAACAGTTGATTGCACCAAAATATGCAAAATTTCGTATACTTTTTAACCATGGCCACAATATGGGGTGTAATGCTAACAAAAAGAAGATGGGCTTCAAAAAAATTCTTAAGAATTAGCAAATGGGTTGTACATTATTAGAAATAATGGCAGATGGGATGTATGCTATTTTCCACAGATTTGAGGCTGACTTGTGCGCCTACTACAGGTTGACGCGTATGCTTTCATAAAAAAAAGGTTGACGCACACGCAACGCCCTGTCAACTTAGTCAACACATGAGATCAGTGACTGTTAGATGTCCATCCAATGGGCTGTCATGCTTCTTCAATCTCTACTCTTCATGCTCCAGCCGCTCAAACAAGCGCCGGTGGGACTGCCTGCTCCCTCCTCCCGCGTCCGGCTATGCTGCCGCATAGGCCTCACGGCCCCACCGTACTCCCATCGCTGGCCTAGCCATCCCTCTACTCACCCACACCTGCTGTTATTCTCTGGGGATGGCAGACGAACCAGTAAACCCTCGTACTCCTCCGCGTGGGAAACAGCTGCCGAGTATTCCCTGGCTCTGTGTCGTTCCCTTCCTAGGCCTCGCCGTCATCCGCCGCCCTGGTGCTCTCGGCGCGGCCTGGTCAACGTGGTCAATGAACGACGTCCATCGGAAGTGGACTGTACGTGGAGAGGTTGACAGCTAGGTCCATGGCCGCACGCAAGGAAATGCCTCCTTATTACACGCAAAATAATGATTCCTCCACCTGACAGCTAGGACCCACAGGAAGGGCCTCTGTATTTCGCGAAAAAAAATGTTCCCCCCACTGACAGGTCGGACCTACCAGCTATATCTTCGCATGCAAGGAAGTGCCTCCTTATTACGCCCAAAAAAATTAATACCCCCTGCTAGCTAGGACCCACCATATTGTTGGGCTGACTTGTCGGCCTACTAAGTTGACGGGGGCGGAGGGCTTTGTCAACTTAGTCAATACTCCAATGACCTTATGATGTCCATCCAACGACCATAGTGCTTCTTCAACCTCTGGTCTTCTTGCTCCAGCCGCCCAAAGCAGTGCCGGTCGTGCCGCCTGCTCCTGCCTCCCGTGGCCGGCTGTGCTACCGCGGAGGCCTCACCTCCCCCATACTACTCCCATCACTGGACATGCCATCTCCACTCACCCACACCCCCTGTTATTCTATAGCGACGGCAGCCTCACACCGCAGTTGAACCAGTGAACCCTCGTACTCCTCTCCGCGTGGGCATCCACTGCCTCGTCTTCCCCAGCTCGGCGTCATCCCCTTCCTAAGCCTCGCCGTCGTCCACCACGGTGGTGCTCTCGGTGCGGCGTGGTCAACATGGTCAATGATCGACTTCCATCGGAAGAGTACCGTACGTGGAGAGGCTGATAGCTGGGTCCACGGCAACCGCAAGGAAGTGCCTCCTTATTACGCGGAAAATAATTATTCCTCCACCTGATAGCAGGGACCCACCGGACGGGCCACCAGTATTTCACGAAAAAAACATTTCCCCCTGACTGCTGGGACCCACCGGACGGGCCATCGTATTTCGCGAAAAAAATGTTCCCCCGCTGTCAGCTCAGACCCACCGGAAGTGCCTCCTTATTATGCACAAAAAAATGAATACTCCCCCTACTAGTTGGGACCCACCTTGGTGGGAGGCTGACTTGTGGGCCTACTAAGTTGACGGGGACGGAGGGCTTTGTCAACATAGTCAATATGAACGATTCTAGGTCCAGTGAGCGTACGATGTCCATCCAACGGCCGTAGTGCTTCTTCAACCTTTGGTCTTCTTGCTCCAGCCGCCCAAAGCAGCGCCGGTCGTGCCGCATGCTCCTGCCTCCCGTGGCCGGTCGTGCTGCCATAGAGGCCTCACCGCCCCCTAGTATTCCCACCGCTAGTCAGGCCCTGCGGCGATGGCAGACTCACACCGCAGCCGAACCAGTGAACCCTCGTACTCCTCTCCGCGTGGGCTTTCACTGCCGCGTCTTCCCCGGCTCCGCGTCATCCCCTTCCTAGGCCTCACCGTCGTCCACTGCCCTGGTGCTCTCGGCGCGGCGTGGTCAACATTGTCAAGGAACGACTTCCATCAGACGTGGACTGTACGCGGAGAGGCTGACAGCTGGGTCCACGACCGCAGCAAGGAAGTGCCTCCTTATTACGCGGAAAAATAATGATCCTTTATCGAACAGTAGGGACCCACCGGATGGGCCACCATATTTCGTGAAAAAAATGTTTCCCCCCTGACTGCTAGGACCTACGAGCTACATCTTCGCACGCAAGGAAGTGCGTCCATATTGCGGGCAAAAAAATGATTCGCCCCCTGATTGCTGGGACCCACCAGCTACATCTTCGCACGCAAGGAAGTGCGTCCAAAAAAAATGATTCGCCCCCTGACTGCTAGGACCCACCAGCTACATCTTTGCATGCAAGGAATTGCCTGACAGTCGGGACCCACCTGGTCGAAGCGTACGTAGAGTTGTCATTCTGGTTGTGAACGTGTACGTACATACTGGTCGATGTAGAGGCGCGCACGTGTCGTAGTAGAGGCGCGCACGTAGCATGTACACGTACGTACAACGGCCAAGGTGCCAGAAAGTAAATACAGCCACGTACGTACATACGGGCGGGGTCTCGAACGCTTACTCGCGCATACGTACGGCCTGGGCTCGTGTACATGGCTGGGTCGGAACGGAGAAACTGCGTCGGCGTCATGTTCATATTGAGGCAACAGAATGCGTCGTGTTCATCGGGAGGCAACGGAAGGCGTCGTGTTCATTGGGAGGCAATAAAAAGCGTGGGAGCCAACCGGCTTGGACGGAACAGATGATGGAAACAAGGCCTGGCATACCGTAGAATGGAGGAAACGGCCTTGTGTTCGACCGGCCACGTTCGAAATGGGATCCTGTTCATCGGGAGGGGTCTGGCATACCGCAAAACGGAGGAAACGGACCTCCTATGGTCGAAACGGGGGTCCTGTTGATCAGGAGGGGTGTGGCGTATCGCAAAACGGACGAAACAGACTTGTGTTGGAGCGCTACGGTCGAAATGGGGGTCCTGTTCATCGAGAGGGGTGTGGCGTACCGCAAAACGGGACTCCACAGGATATTGTTCATCTCCACCGTCGACCTCCTCCAGCCTCCACGGGCTACTGTTCATCCACCGTCGACCTCCTCTAGCCTCCACGGGCTCCTGTTCATCCAACCTCCACTGCGTGCTACTCCACCGGCTACTGTTCAACGACCCCTCCACGGTCTCCTGTTCAACCACCCCTCCACGGGCTACTGTTCATCCACCCCTCCACCATCTACTGTTCATCCAGCCCTCCACGGGGTCATCCTGTTCATCCAGCCCTCCACGTGGTCCTGTTCATCCAGCCCCAACCGGCTCGATCGATTGGGGTCCTGTTCATCCAGAGGCAACACCACGGGGTCCTGTTCATCCACCCCCACCGCTCACTGTTCATCCAAACCCCCCTGCAACACTCACTGTTCATCTAGAGGCAGCATTGATCGGCTTCAGTTAGCAGCAGTAGCGAAGGAATTGCTCAATCGGGTCCAGTTAACAGCCATCGATCGATCGCTCGGATTTAGTAACGCGTAGCCTGCAGTGCAATCGCTCGAGTTCAGTTAGAGCCCAATGCTTCGCTCGGGTTCAGTTAGAGCCAACGCCTCGCACACACACATGTATGTGTACAAGAGACACGCGCATCGCTCGGCCCCAACCTCCCACCATAACCGGGAACTCGCCGAAATTTTCCTCGCCCTCGCTTCTACCACGGTTTTTTCCGTCATGGACGGCCCAAAGAATGTCATGCAGCTGCGTCTTCGGCCCCGCCCAGGATGAAAAGCCCATTTTCTGTCATGATTTTTTGTCATAGAAGTAGGAGCCCACCACATCTATGATGATACCGGGTTTTGTCACAATTATCGTCATAGAAGTGTCATAAGTATGACAATTTTTTTTTCATTCGGCCCAAAATGTCACGGATGTGTCTTTTTTTGTAGTGTTCATGGGCGATGGCCATGGTGGGATAGACAAGGTTGCTTCTTCGTGGACCCTTCATGGGTGGAGCCCTCCGTGGACTCGCGCAATCGTTACCCTTCGTGGGTTGAAGTCTCCATCAACGTGGATGTAGGATAGCACCACCTATCGGAACCATGCCAAAAAATCTCCGTGTCTACATTGCGTTTGCTCCCTACAAACTCCTCCCCTTTACCTTCATATGCAAGGATTTACATTCCGCTGCTATAGTCTTAGAATTGCATGTGTAGGTTGATTGCTTGACTAGTGCTAAGTTGCTAAAATCTGCCAAAACTTAAAATTGGGAAAAGGCTAGATTTTTATTTGGTCAAGTAGTCTAATCACCCCCCTGTAGACATACTTTTGATCCTACACACTCGCACGGTCAACCCGCCTTCATATTTCTCTCGCGGGTACCCCTCGGGGCCGACCCGACTTCAGTCATGGTCTTGTGGTAAAGTCAAATGTAACCATGTGTCCAAAATAGCAAGGGGAAAACCCGAGGCATCACCCTCGATGGATTCCACTCGATGTAACTGTCAAGCTGGACTTGGAGGAATCACCCTCGATGGTCCACACTTGAAGGGTTGCACGTCAGAGTCGTTATTGGGAGTGTTGAAGGAGGAATCACCCTCGATGACCACGACCGAGTAGCTACA
The DNA here is from genome assembly GCF_002162155.2 of Triticum dicoccoides. NCBI lineage: Eukaryota > Viridiplantae > Streptophyta > Magnoliopsida > Poales > Poaceae > Triticum > Triticum dicoccoides. The sequence continues at coordinate 508,464,514 of NC_041391.1, forward strand.
CTACAGGGTTAACATTAGAAGTGTTGACGAGGTATCACCTTCGACACTCGATATTAACTCTATAGAGTCGTACAACTAAGGGGGGTGATGTGCGGTGTCGGTGCCTGGACGTCGATCATGTTGATCGAGTCATCCATCATCAAGCGGGGGTAACTGGGACAAGGTGAGGGGTCTCTGGTGGATCACTAACCAACCTAAGCTAAGCAGTTTAGAATAAGCGGGTAAGATATGAAAGCAGGTAACAAAAACATGCTATGCATCAGAATAGGATCATATAAAAAGCAGTACCAGTTCTAATGCAAGCATGAGAGGGAAAGAAATGGGCGATATTAGAATGATCAAGGGGGGGGGGGTTGCTTGCATGGAAGCTCTACTGAAAAGGAAGAAGGGTCGCCAGTGACGTAGTCGAGCACATGGGCAGCATCGGTCTTGGCGCCTACCAAAGAGAAGAGGGGGAAGATACAATAAATACAGAGCAAACAGATGCATATCTAAGCATGACATGACAATAAGCAGTGCTACAGATGTTCTAACGCGGTACTACATGTTGCAGACGGAGGGGAAAACATTCGAACGGGTTTTTCTGGAGTTTGGTTTATTCCGGACAGATGAAAGAGAGGGGACGGATCCATGTTCAGTATGCTAAGGGCATGTGACAAATGAACGGACCATGTATTCGGATTCGTTGGATTTTTCTGAGCAACTTTCATATATAAAACTTTTTCATCAGAGCTACGGTTTAATTTATATGATTTATCAAAGTTTTTAGCAATTTCTAGAATTTCCTGGTTTATTAATAATTCGAAAATCTTTATCAGTTAACTGCTAGGGGTACCCAAAATCATAGCTAGCACAACATTGTGTGGCTGACAGTGGGACCCAGGGGTGTGCTGAGTCAGCAGTCAAAGTTAGAGTTGACCAGTCAACTATCAGTGAGGGGGGTCCACCTATCATCGACTGGGCTAGTTAGCAGGTTTTTTTATTAATGTATTTAGGTTAACTAGAAGGTGGGGCCCTATAGTTAGTGGCTGTTAGCATTTTAATTTGTGGCTAAACTAATTAGTCAGCGGCCGGGCCCACACGTCAGTGAGACACGACGGCTGAACAAACGCTCGCACGATGGTGTGCGCCAGCGACCACAAAGCGCCACGGGGCGCACGGAGCGGTCCGCTCCAGCGACCACCTGGCCGGCCGCAAGCGCCAAACCACAGGGCGCAGCGAGGCGCTGGTAAAGGTGCAAGTGGCGCGTGTGGGGAGCGGCGGTAACGACGACATCGGGCTCGGTGGGATGCACGTGCGTACGCCGCAGCCTGCAGCAGAGGACGACCAGGAGAGGTAGTTGGGTGCGGGCGTCAGCGGCTAGAGGTGATGCGGCAGCAGCAGCAGCGCATAGCGACGGTGGCGAGCAACGGTTGACCTGGGTAGCAGCGGCATGTAGCAGAGGCAGCAACGCTGCATCTCGGGTAGCGGCGACCGCGGCGACTGGCCAGACTTGTGCGGAACGGGGCGGCGCAAAGAGGCAACGAGCA
>NC_041391.1:508466615-508533845 GCF_002162155.2 Triticum dicoccoides
GGTGGCCGTCAGGGAGGCGAGCTCGATGCCAGAGATGTGGTGCCTCCCCGGCTCCAGTTGGTGTGGCAGAGGGAGTGGTCGAGGTCGAAGGGGTCCCTGGACGCCTCGGAGAGGTATGACAACGATGGTCGCCGCGGTGGACAACGGTGGCAGCGATGGGTGCGTCACACGCGGGTGGCTGAGGTTGATCTGGGGGAGAGGGGAAGGCAAAGAGGGCGAGGAAGGAGGCGACTGGAGCAAGGGGGAGACAAGAGTGGGTGAGGGGAAGTGGGAGTGGCAGGGGAGGAGGGGACCGAGGCGCCCTAGCGCCGCCACTCACCCACCCCGTCCCTCCCTCGTCTCGCCGCCGCTAGAGGCTCCGGCCAGTGAAGCTCGGCCGGATCCGGGGACGGCGCCGGCGGGTCACTTCTTCGGCTGGCGCGTGGAGGCAGGGCGAGCTATCTCTCCAGCGCACGGGTGGCGGCGGTTTCCGCTGCGGATGTCGCTGCGGCGGCTCGGCGGTCAGTGCCTGGGCTACGACGGCGGTGGTGGTCGGCGTCTGTGCTTGCTGGCCCATTCTCCGGCGACCTCGACCTGGTTCGCGAGGTCGAGCCCACTCGGATCTGGCGTCCTTCAAAGGCAGCAGCTCGATTCGGCCGGCTCCGGCCAGTAGCCACGGCTGGGTGGATGGGGAGTGTTGGAGGCGGTGGTTGTGTGGCTCGTGGAGGAGGTTTGGTTGGTGGTCGGCGGTGTTGGTTCTTGTGGAGCTCAGATTTGGCTTGGTTACAGGGGCTGCTCTGCTTTGGTTGTGGTTGGGGAGGGTCCTGGTGGCTCTATGTGCTGGTGGTGGGGTGTGACCGGCGGCGAGGGCTTGGATGCGGGCTGCAGCTGACACCGAGCTGACTTCGGCTGTGCGGGTGCTCGAGGTGAGTGTCTACGTCACCGAAGCCTCGTGCTAGTCCTAGCAAGGACGCTCGTCGTGGTCTGGTAGGAGGGTGGGGAGGTCTCCAGCTGCTGGACTCGGTGACAACTTCGGCGGAGTTGATTGGGATGGTTTGCTTAAGGCGAAAGCCTTGTGTCGATCTCATCGGCAACGATGACGGGGATGCCTTTGGCGCCACTTTCCTCCATGAAGGCGTCATGGGGAAGCTACCTTGCCCGCTCATTCATGTGCCCCAGGCGAAAGCCTCATATCTATCTTCTGATCGGACAACGATGGCATCTTGATGTCGTTTATCCCCCTTGGGGGCATAGTTTTTGGAGCCACAGTTCTGTTGTTGGTAGCTTGATGTCTGGGTTGGAGTGCTTGTTGGGTTATTGGAGTGTAGGGTGGTGGCGGTGGAAGTGATCTATGGCAGCGACAATTCCTTGGTCATTCTGGTGCTGTTGGTTGACCTATCTCATGGGGGCTCGTGGCAGCGGTAAGGTCTCGGAGTTCGGTGCCCTTCGACGACGCCTGAGTTTGGTTGCCTTGCATAGTGTTCTGGTTCCCTCTATTTGTGATGGTGGCCGTGGTGTGGCCCAGAGGAGGTGCAGTGCTGTCTCGGTGGAACATGGCCCTTCGACACGATCTGCGACTCTCTCCGTCACGTCGTGGCTGGGTAGTGGGAAGCCCTTCGACGGTGGCTGCGACTCTCCTAGTTCTTCAAGGTGCAGAGTGTTCGCAGGGCAGCAGGCGAATTCTTCTCTACATCTTCTCGGTGACGTATCTCCTTTCGACTAATTCAAAAATACTAGTTCCCACTCTTCTCGGTCTGACTAGTGGTGATGAGTGCTAAGCTCTTGGTGTTGGCTGCTTGCCAAAGCTCATTTCTGGTTCTTCTCTGTTCTGTTGTTCCTTGTGCCTTCTCTTTTGTTCTACGTGTGTTGGGTTCTACTTTTGTAGCCGTTGTGTTGTATCTCAATCTCATCTATGATAATGAAAATGGTTCAGGCCGGCATAAGCCCGCCGTAGCACCATCAAAAAAGGGGGACCGAGGCGTCGGGGAGGCTTATCCACCTCGACGCCGGTGAGACAGTCCGGGGCAAACGCACCCTTGTAGCGACGGGTCGGTCGAACAGGGAAGACGACCCGGGGGGCAGACTGGGCCGGCCAGCTGGGGTTGGTTAAGGCCCAGTAGGGGGCAGGGGGCTCTCTCTCATTTCCCCTTTTTCATTTTCTTTTGCTCTTTTCTTTTTACCGAAAATGCTTTGCAATATTTGAGCTGCCAAAAAGGATTCTGTAAAAGGTTGGACTTGGCCACATAATTACATTGCAATAGTTGGCACTGCCACAAAAGATTGTGAGGCTTTTGAAATAGTTTGCAACTTTTATAATTTAAAAATGTATTTAATCTATTGTTTTAGCCACTATTTTAAATAGTTTAGTGGACTTAAACACTTTGCAAAAATGTTGGTTCACTACCAGTATTAGTTATGGATTATTTGGCACATGGTGAACATTTTAGTTTTCATGTCTGGGCAATTTTGAGTTTCACTCATAATTGGAAATTGATTTCAACTGGAATTTGAAAGAGATATGAGACAATGATGAACAAACACTTGTTTAGCAAAAGGATTAACTTAACCCCAGGGGTTCTCGTGGCATCATTACACAGGGGTGTTACAGCCTCCAAGCGCAGAGTTTTGTAGGACAGTAGCAATTTTCCCTCAAGTGGATGACCTAAGGTTTATCAATCCGTGGGAGGTGTAGCATGAAGATGGTCTCTCTCAAACAACCCTACAACCAAATAACAAAGAATCTCTTGTGTCCCCAACACACCAAATACAATGGTAATTTGTATAGGTGCACTAGTTTGGTGAAGAGACGGTGATACAAGTGTAATATGGATAGTAGATATTGATTTTTGTAATAGTAACAACAAAAAGCAGCAAGGTAGCAATTGATAAAATGGAGCAAAAACCGTATTGGAATGCTTGAAAATGAGGCCTAGGGTACGTACTTTCGCTAGTGAAATCTCTCAACAATGCTAATCTAATTGGATCATATAACCATCCCTCAACGTGTGATGAAGAATCACTCCAAAGTTCTTATCTAGCGGAGAACATAAGAATAGATTGTTTGTAGTGTACGAAACCACCTTAAAGTTATTCTTTCCGATCGATCTATTCAAGAGTTCGTACTAAAACAACACAAAGTTATTCTTTCTGTTCGACCTATCCAAGAGTTCATACTAAAATAATACCATATGATACGCATCAATCAACTCTAATGTCAGCTATATACTCGAATGTCACCACAAGTATCCATGAGTTAATTATACGATGCGCATCAAACAATTTTAGATTCATAATACTAGATCCAACACAAAGAACCTCAAAGAGTGCCCCAAGATTTCTACCGGAGGAACAAGGACGAAAACGTGCATCAACCCCAATGCATAGATTACCCCAATGTCACCTCGGGAATCCGCGAGCTGAGTGCCAAAACATATATCAAGTGAATCAATATAATACCCCATTGTCACCATGGGTATTCATATGCAAGACATATATCAAGTGCTCTCAAATCCATAAAAATATTCAATCTGATAACACAAAATCTCAAAGGAAAAACTCAATTCATCACAACAAGATAGAGAGGGGAAACATCATATGATCCAACTATACTAACAAAGCCCGCGATACATCATGATCGTGCCAACTCAAGAACATGAGAGAGAGAGAGATTAAACACATAGCTACTGGTACAACCCTCAACCCCGAGGATGGACTACTCCCTCCTCATCATGGTGGCCACCGGGATGATGAAGATGGCCACCGGTGATGATTTTCCCCCTCTGACGGAGTGCCGGAACGGGGTCTAGATTGGTTTTTCATGGCTACAGAGGCTTGCAACGGCGAAACTTCTGATCTAGGGTTATTTTTGGGAGTTCTGGAATAGTTGGGAATTTATAGGGCGAAGAGGCAGTGCGGGAGGCCATCGAGGTGGGCACAACCCACCAGGGTGCCCATGTTGTTCCTTTTGGTCCATAAAAATTCTCCAAAATTTTTTGCATTGGACTCCGTTTGGTACTGATATTTTGTGAAGTAAAAAACAAGCGAAAAAATAGCAACTAGCACTGGGCACTATGTCAATAAGTTAGTCCCAAAAATGATATAAAGTTGCTATAAAATGATTTTAAAACATCTAAGAATGGTAATATAACAACATGGAACAATAAAAAATTATAGATACGTTGGATACGTATCAGCGACATTTTCCTTCCTCTAATGGGTATACACATATTTTGGTTGGTGTTGATTATGTCACTAAGTGGGTAGAAGCTATTCCAACCAGCAGTGCTGATCATAACACATCCATTAAAATACTTAAAGAAATTATCTTCCCGAGGTTTGGAGTTCCTAGATATTTAATGACTGATGGTGGTTCAAACTTTATTCATGGTGTTTTCCATAAAATGATTGCTAAATATGATGAGAACCATATAATTGCATCACCCTATCATCCTCAATCTAGTGGTCAAGTTGAACTTAGCAATAGAGAAACGAAACTAATATTACAAAATAAATTCAATAGGTCTGATGACCCACAAGTGTAGGGGATCTATCGTAGTCCTTTCGACAAGTAAGAGTGTCGAACCCAACGAGGAGCAGAAGGAAATGATAAGTGGTTTTCAGTAGGGTTTTCTCTGCAAGCACTGAAATTGTAGGTAATAGATAGTTTTGTGATAAGATAAATAGAAATGAGCAACAAGTAAATAAAGTAAATAAAGTGCAGCAAGGTGGACCAATCCTTTATGTAGCAAAGGATAAGCCTGGACAATTTCTTATAACGAGAAAGGAGCTCCCGAGGACACATGGGAATTATCGTCAAGCTAGTTTTTATCACGCTCATATGATTCGCGTTCGGTACTTTGATAATTTGATATGTGGGTGGACCGGTGCTTGGGTACTGCCCTTACTTGGACAAGCATCTCACTTATGATTAACCCCTATTGCAAGCATCCGCAACTACAAAAGAAGTATTAAGGTAAACCTAACCACAACATTAAACATATGGATCCAAATCAGCCCCTAGCAAAGCAACTCATAAACTAGGGTTTAAGCTTCTGTCACTCTAGCAACCCATCATCTACTTATTACTTCCCAATGCCTTCCTATAGGACCAAATAATGGTGAAGTGTCATGTAGTCAACGTTCACATAACACCACTAGAGGAAAAGACAACATACATCTCATCAAAATATCGAACGCATACCAAATTCAGATGACTACTAATAGCAAGACTTCACCCATGTCCTCAGGAACAAACGTAACTACTCACAAAGCATATTCATGTTCATAATCAGAGGAGTAGTAATATGCATTAAGGATCTGAACATATGATCTCCACCAAGTAAACCAATTAGCATCAACTACAAGGAGTAATCAACACTACTAGCAACCCACAGGTACCAATTTGTGGTTTGGATACAAGATTGGATACAAGAGATGAACTAGGGTTTTGAGAGGAGATGGTGCTGGTGAAGATGTTGATGGAGATTTACCCCCTCCCGATGAGAGGTTCGTTGGTGATGACGATGGTGATGATTTCCCCCTCCCGGAGGGAAGTGTCCCTGGCAGAACAGCTCCATCGGAGCCCTAGATTGGTTCCGCCAAGGTTCCGCCTCGTGGCGGCGGAGTTTCGTCCCATAAGATTGCCCACAATTTTTTCCAGGGTAAAAGCCTCCATATAGCAGAAGATGGACACCGGGGGGCCACCAGGGGGCCCAGGAGACAGGGGGGCACGCCCAGTAGGGGTGGGCGCGCCCCCCACCCTCCTGGCCAGGGTGTGGGCCCCCTGAGGTATTTCTTCCACTCAATAATTATTATTAATTCCAAAAATAAGTTTCATAGAGTTTCAGGATTTTTGGAGCAGTGTAGAATAGGTTTCCAATGTTTACTCCTTTTCCAACCAGAATTCCAGCTGCCTGCATTCCCCCTCTTCATGGTAAACCTTGTAAAATAAGAGAGAACAACCATAAGTATTGAGATATTATGTGTAATAACAACACATAATGCAATAAATATTGATATAAAAGCATGATGCAAAATGGACGTATCAACTCCCCCAAGCTTAGACCTCGCTTGTCCTCAAGCGGAAGCCGAAATCGAAAAATATGTCCACATGTTTAGAGATAGAGGTGTCGATAAAAATAAAATACGGACATGAGGGCATCATGATCATTCTTATAACAACAACATAAATAGATTTTATCATATGATTTCTTATGCTCAAGTAACGATCAATTCACAATGTCAAGTATGGTTCAGAAACTTCATTGGGAACTAACAAACTATAATCTCAGTCATTGAAGCAATTGCAATTTATCATAACATCAGAAAGAGTCAAGAATAGAGCTTTTTAGCAAGTCCACATACTCAACTATCATGTATTCTTCTACAATTGCTAACACTCACGCAATACTTGTGGTTATAGAGTTTCAACCGGACACTGAGAAAGATAGGGGCTTATTGTGTTGCCTCCCAATGTATTCACCTTTAGGTGATGTCAACAATAATAGCCCATGCTAACTTACATCCAATTGGATATATATCATGATCTTTCAAACACGAGGAGCTTGCCAAAGGATAAAATGAAAAAGGGAAAGGTGAGGATCACCTTGACTCAAGCATAAAGTAAAAACATAAAGTAAAACATAGGCCCTTCGCAGAGGGAAGCAAAGGTTGTCATGTGCGTTTAGGGTTGGATGCATAAAATCTTAATGCAAAAGAACGTCACTTTATATTGCCCCTTGTATGTGGACCTTTATTATGCAGTCCGTCGCTTTTATTGCTTCCACAACAAGATCGTAGAAAGCATATTTTCTCTGCACTAATAAGTCATACATATTTAGATAGCAACTTTTATTTCCTGCAACATGACAACTTACTTGAAGGATCTTACTCAATCCATAGGTAGGTATGATGGACTCTCATGGCAAAACTGGGTTTAAGGATATTTGGAAGCACAAGTAGTATCTCTACTTGGTGCAAGGAATTTGGCTAGCATGAGGGGGAAAGGCAAGCTCAACATGTTTGGAAGGTCAATGACAATATATTTAACTGAGATGTGAGAAAACATAAACTATCACGTTGTCTTGTCCAACGTCAACTCTTTTAGCATGTCATACTTAATGAGTGCTCCCAATCATAAAAGATGTCCAAGATAATATATTTGTATATGAACCTCTCTTTCCTTATTACTTCCTATTAGTTGCAACGATGACCAAAACTACGTTTATCAACTCTCAACAACTTTTATGCCTCATACTTTCTATGTGTGAAGTCATCACTAACCATAAGATCAATATGAATTCTTTTATTCTTTCTACTTTCTCAAGATCATAGCAAGATAGCAAAGCCCTTGACTCAACACTAATCTTTATTATAGATAGCTCACAGACTCGATTACATAAAGAGATCACAAAGCAAAACTCAAAACTACTTGATATCAAAACTTCAATCTACTAGATCAAGATAATACTAAAAGGATCGAACTAAATAAAACAGTAAAGATAGGAGTGTGATGGTGATACGATACTGGGGCACCTCCCCCAAGCTTGGCAGCTGCCAAGGGGAGTGCCCATAACCATGTGATTATGTCCTCGGAGGTGATGGAGGTGGTGATGATGATGGTGGATAATTGCACAACGAGCGTAAAAGCTCCTCCAGCTTGCGGATAATGCCCTTGAGTCCGGCGATATGATCCTTTAACAAGATATTCTCCTGCCTGAGATACTTGTTTTGTATGCGAGCTAATTCAATCATCTTGAAAGCTTCAATCTCTGTTGGAGTAAAGAGGTTAGGTAAAGGTTGAGGGATGTCTTCTTCTTTCACCGCCGGAGCTTGAACCTCCATGGCCTTCTTGATCCCTTCATCCTTGTTGATCTCTTCCGGTTCTTCTCTTTTCAGCTCTATCTTCAATAGCCAAGCATCCTTATCTTCATTGTTGAAGGAGGGTGATGTCATGGTGCTCTAGATCTGCAACAAAAACAGCTTGAAACGAAAATAGAGGGTATTTGCATGATACGGTGGTCAAAACATTCGGGAGTTTATATAATGAATTTTACCAACAAAAATACGTAACGTGCAAGAAAACGGAGTCCGGGAGGCACACGAGGTGTCCACGAGACAGGGGGGTGCGCCCAGTAACTGTGGGCGAGCCCTCCACTCTTGTGGGGGCCTCGTGTCCTTTCCAGACTACTTCTTTCTTCCTAAAATTCTTAAATATTCCAAAACTGATAAAAATTGCCATTGGAATTGTTTTGGAGTTGGTTTACTTACCGTACCACATACCTATTCCTTTTCAGGGTCTGGAATGTTCTGGAAAGTGTCCCTTATGTATTCCTCCGGGGTTACAGTTTCAATAATATTAGTTTCAACATTGATAGGATTACCTGAAATATAATGTTTAATTCTTTGACCGTTCACCACCCTCGGACTTGTGCCTTCAAAGTTGTTGATTTTTATGGCACCAGAACGATAGACCTCCTCGATAACGTAAGGACCTTCCCATTTAGAGAGAAGTTTTCCTGCAAAAAATCTTAAATGAGATTTGAATAATAACACATAATCACCTACGTTAAACTCACGCTTTTGTATCCTTTTGTCATGCCAGCGTTTGACTTTTTCTTTGAATAGCTTGGCATTCTCATAGGCTTGGGTTCTCCATTCATCAAGTGAGCTAATATCAAACAACCTCTTCTCACCGGAAAGTTTGAAGTCATAGTTGAGCTCTTTAATAGCCCAATATGCTTTATGTTCAAGTTCAAGAGGTAAATGACAAGCTTTTCCATAAACCATCTTATATGGAGACATACCCATAGGATTTTTGTATGCAGTTCTATAGGCCCATAATGCATCATCAAGTTTTTTGGACCAATTCTTTCTAGATCTATTCACAGTCTTTTGCAAAATTAATTTGAGCTCTCTATTGCTCAACTCTACTTGACCACTAGACCGCGGATGATAAGGAGATGCGATTCTATAATTAACGCCATACTTAGCAAGCATCTTACGGAAAGCACCATAAATAAAATGTGAACCACCATCAGTCATAAGATACCTAGGGACTCCAAACCTCGGAAAAATAACTTCTTTAAGCATTTTAATAGAAGTGTTATGATCAGCACTACTAGTTGGAATAGCTTCTACCCACTTAGTAACGTAATCAACAGCAACTAAAATATGTGTGTAACCATTAGAGGTAGGAAAAGGTCCCATATAATCAAAGCCCCAAACATCAAATGGCTCAATAACAAGAGAATAATTCATAGGCATTTCTTGAGTCTACTAATATACCAATTCTTTGTCATTCATCACAAGATAAGACAAACTTACGAGCATCTTTGAAGAGAGTAGGCCAATAAAAACCAGATTGCAATACCTTGTGTGCAGGTCTATCTCCAGCTTGGTGTCCTCTGTAGGATTCAGAGTGACACTTGCTTAGGATCTGTTCCTGTTCATGCTCAGGTACACAACGTCTAATAACACCATCTACTCCTTCTTTATAAAGGTGTGGGTCATCCCAGAAGTAATGTATTAAATCATAAAATAACTTTTTCTTTTGCTGGTATGCGAAACTAGGAGGTATAAATTTTGCAACAATATAATTATCATAATCAACATACCAAGGAGCAGTACGAGAAGCATTAACGACAGCTAATTGTTCATCACGAAAGCTATCATCAATAGGCAGTGGGTCATCAAGAACATTCTCTAGCCTAAACAAGTTGTCTGCAACGGGATTCTCAGCTCCCTTTCTATCAATAATATGCAAGTCAAATTCTTGGAGCAAGAGAACCCATCTAATGAGTCTAGGCTTAGCATCTTTCTTTTCCATAAGGTATTTAATAGCAGCATGATCAGTGTGAATAGTAACTTTGGAATCAACAATATAAGGTCTAAACTTATCGCATGCAAACACAACTGCTAAGAATTCTTTTTCAGTAGTAGCATAATTTCTCTGGGCAGTATCAAGAGTCTTACTAGCATATTGGATAACATTCAATTTCTTATCAACTCTTTGCCCTAGAACAACACCTACAGCATAATCACTAGCATCACACATAATTTCAAAAGGTAAATTCCAATCAGGTGGCTGAACAATAGGTGCAGTGATCAAAGCTTTCTTAAGTATTTCAAATGCTCCTACACAATCATCATCAAAGACAAAAGGAATATCTTTTTGCAATAAATTAGTCAGAGGCCTAGAGATTTTAGATAAGTCCTTAATGAACCTCCTATAAAAACCGGCATGACCAAGGAAACTTCTTATACCTTTTATGTCCTTGGGACATGGCATCTTTTCAATAGCATCAACTTTGGCTTTATCAACTTCAATACCTCTCTCAGAAATCTTGTGCCCCAAGACAATGCCTTCATTAACCATAAAGTGACACTTCTCCCAATTCAAGACAAGACTAGTGTCTTCGCATCTCTACAAAACTCGATCAAGGTTGCTCAAGCAGTCATCAAAAGAGGATCCATAAATGGAGAAGTCATCCATGAATACCTCACAAATCTTTTCACAAAAGTCAGAGAATATAGCCATCATGCATCTTTGAAAGGTAGCAGGTGCACTACATAAACCAAAAGGCATACGTCTATAAGCAAAAGTACCGAAAGGGCAAGTAAAAGTAGTTTTTCATTGATCCCCCGCTGACACAGGTATTTGAGAGAAACTAGAATAACCATCTAGAAAGCAGAAATGTGCGTGTTTAGATAGTATTTCTAGCATTTGATCAATAAAAGGTAAAGGGTAATGATCTTTCTTAGTAGCTTTATTTAATTTACGGAAATCAATTACCATCCTATAACCTGTAATAATTCTTTGCGGGATCAATTCATCTTTATCATTAGGAATGGCAGTAATACCTCCCTTTTTAGGAACACAATGGACAGGGCTTACCCAATCACTATCAGCAACGGGATAAATTATACCTGCCTCAAGGTGCTTTAGTATCTCCTTTCTTACCACTTCTTTCATTTTGGGATTCAGTCATCGTTGAGGATCTCTAACTGGTTTAGCATCAGCCTCCAAATTAATTTTGTGTTGGCATAACGTGGGACTAATGCCCTTAAGATCATCCAGAGTATATCCAATAGCAGCGTGGTGCTTCTCTAGAGTTTTCAATAATCTTTCTTTTTCTTGCTCTGAAAGGTTAGCACTAATAATAAGATGATATATTTTCTTTTAATCAATATAAGCATACTTAAGATTATCAGGTAATTGTTTTAGTTCAAACACGGGATCACCCTTGGGTGGAGGGGATCCCCAAGAATTTCAACGGGAAGGTTGTGTTTCATCATAGGTTCCTGTTTAAGGAATACTTCATCTATTTCTCTTCTTTCCTTCATAAACATTTCATTTTCATGGTCAAGCAGATATTGTTCTAACGGATCAGTAGGAGGCACGACAATGGAAGCAAGACCAATAATCTCATCCTTACTAGGTGATTCTCTATCATGAGGTTGTCTACGAAACTTAGCAAAATTAAACTCATGAGACATACCCTCTAAGCCAATTGTGACAATATCCTTTTCACAATCAATCCTAGCATTAACTGTATTCAAGAAGGGTCTACCAAAAATAATGGGACAAAAATCATCTTGTGGGGAACCAAGAACAAGAAAATCAGCAGGATATTTAACTTTCCCACACAAGACTTCAACATCTCTAACTATCCCAACTGGTTTAATGGTATCCCTGTTAGCAAGCTTAATAGTAACATCAATGTCTTCTAATTCAACGGGTGCAATGTCATGCATGATTTCTTTATATAAGTCATAGGGTATTGCACTAGCACTAGCACCCATATCACATAGGCCATGATAACAATGATCTCCTATTTTAACAGAAATAACAGGCATGCCTACCACATGTCTATGTATCTTAGTATCTAGTCTAGCAATATTAGCAGTCTCACCACAAAAATAAATAACATGCCCATCTAAATCATCATCCAAGAGATCTTTAACCATAGCAATACTAGGTTCAACTTTGATTTGCTTAGGAGGTGTATAAGTCCTAGTATTACTCTTACGAACAACAGTTGAAGTTTTAGCATGATACTTTATCCTAACAGGAAAAGGAGGTTTCTCAACATAAGTAGTAGGAACAATAGGATCACTAAGGGTGACAGTCTTTTCTTCAACTTTAATAGGTGCAACTACTTTTACTTCTATGGGAGGATTATATTTAAACCACTTCTCTATAGGGAGATCAACGTGAGTAGCAAAAGATTCACAGAAAGAAGCTACTATCTCAGAGTCAAGTCCATACTTAGCGCTAAATCCATGAAAAGCATCGGTATCCATAAAATATTTAACACAATCGAACTTAGATGTCATACCTGACTCCTTACCATCGCCAGAACCCCAATCTTCAGAGTTGCATTTATTTCTTTCCAATAAGTCCCATTTGAAATTAATAGTCTTCAGCATATAAGAACCAACACAGGAAGTAACGAGCAGGTTGCGATCATTGAGAGAAAGCCGAGCATAAATTTTTTGAATAATCATTTCCCAGGAGAGCTCATGATTGGGGCATGAATATAACATTGACTTAAGCCTCCCCCAAGCTTGATCGATGCTTTCTCCTTCGCGAGGCCAGAAATTATATATGTAATTATGATCACGATGCACAAGATGCATAGGATAGAACTTCTGGTGAAATTCCAACTTCAATCGTTTATAATTCCAAGATCTCGTATCATCCGTAGCCTATACCATGTCAATGCATCTCCCTTAAAAGATAAAGAGAAGACCTTCCTTTTGACAACATCATCGGGAATACCTGCAAGCTTAAATAATCCACAAAGATAAGGTGTAAATCGGGATGCAATGTTCCATCTCCTACAAATGGATTAGCTAGCCGTTTCTCTATCATACCCGAAGGAATCTCAAAGTAAATATTTTCAAAAAGTTCAGTAGGTCGAGGAGAAACTCTTTGCTCTTCTGGTCGGGGTGAAGATACCCCAAACAAGCCCCTCAAAGGATTAGTTTCCATAGTGACAAGTAACAGAAAATTTCAGCACACTATATAAATGTTTCCTTACCAAATTCTACTCACCAAAAACACTACACTCCCCAGCAACGGCGCCAGAAAAGAGTCTTCATGACCCACAAGTGTAGGGTATCTATCGTAGTCCTTTCGATAAGTAAGAGTGTCGAACCCAACGAGGAGCAGAAGGAAATGATAAGTGGTTTTCAGTAGGGTTTTCTCTGCAAGCACTGAAATTGTAGGTAATAGATAGTTTTGTGATAAGATAAATAGTAACGAGCAACATGAAAATAAAGTAAATAAAGTGAAGCAAGGTGGCCCAATCCTTTATGTAGAAAAGGATAAGCCTGGACAATTTCTTATAACGAGAAAGGAGCTCCTGAGGACACATGGGAATTATCGTCAAGCTAGTTTTCATCACGCTCATATGATTCACGTTCTGTACTTTGATAATTTGATATGTGGGTGGACCGGTGCTTGGGTACTGCCCTTACTTGGACAAGCATCCCACTTATGATTAAGCCCTATTGCAACCATCCGCAACTACAAAAGAAGTATTAAGGTAAATCTAACCACATCATTAAACATATGGATCCAAATCAGCCCCTAACGAAGCAACGCATAAACTAGGGTTTAAGCTTCTGTCACTCTAGCAACCCATCATCTACTTATTACTTCCCAATGTCTTCCTCTAGGCCCAAATAATGGTGAAGTGTCATGTAGTCGATGTTCACATAACACCACTAGAGGAAAAGACAACATACATCTCATCAAAATATCGAACGCATACCAAATTCACATGACTACTAATAGCAAGACTTCACCCATGTCCTCAGGAACAAACGTAAGTACTCACAAAGCATATTCATGTTCATAATCATAGGAGTAATAATATGCATTAAGGATCTGAACATATGATCTTCCACCAAGTAAACCAATTAGCACCAACTACAAGGAGTAATCAACACTACTAGCAACCCATAGGTACAAATTTGTGGTTTGGATACAAGATTGGATACAAGAGATGAACTAGGGTTTTGAGAGGAGATGTTGCTGGTGAAGATGTTGGTAGAGATTGACCCCCTCCTGATGAGAGGTTCGTTGGTGATGACGATGGTGATAATTTCCCCCTCCCAGAGGGAAGTGTCCTCGGCAGAACAGCTCCGCCGGAACCCTAGATTGGTTGCGCATCGTGGCGGCAGAGTTTCATCCCGTAAGCTTGCCCACGATTTTTTCCAGGGTAAAAGCCTTCATATAGCAGAAGATGGACACCGGGGGGCCACCAGGGGGCCTAGGAGACAGGGGGCGCGCCCAGTAGGGGTGGGCGCGCCCCCCACCCTCCTGGCCGGGGTGTGGGCCCCCTGTGGTATTTCTTCTGCTCAATAATTCTTATTAATTCCAAAAATAAGTTTCGTGGAGTTTCTGGATTTTTGGAGCAGTGCAGAATTGGTTTCCAATGTTTACTCCTTTTCCAGCCAGAATTCCAGCTGCCGGCATTCCCCCTCTTCATGGTAAACCTTAAAAAATAAGAGAGAATAGCCATAAGTATTGACATATAATGTGTAATAACAGCCCATAATGCAATAAATATTGATATAAAAGCATGATGCAAAATGGACGTATCAAGGTCCCGAAAGTATTGGTCTAAGGAATTGGATGATGCACTTTGGGCTTATAGAACAGCTTAGAAAAATCCTATGGGTGTGTCTCCATAAAAATTGTTTTATGGAAAAGCTTGCCATTTTCCTCTTGAGTTAGAAGATAAAGCATATTGACAATAAAATAACTCAATTATGACTTCAAACCTGCCAGTGAAAACAGGTTATTTGATATTAGCTCACTGGATGAATGGAGAAGCCAAGCTTATGAAAATGCCAAACTATTCAAAGAAAATGTTAGAAGATGGCATGACAAGAATCCAAAAGTGGGAATTCAAAGTTGTTGAACATGTTCTATTGTACAACTCTCATTTTAGATTTTTTTGCGGGAAAACTTCTTTCCAAATGGGAAGGACCATATATTATCGAAGAAGTTTATCGCTCTAGAGCTATTGAGATCAATAATGCTGAAGGCACTAATCCGAAGGTGGTTAATGGGCAAAAAATTAAGCACTATATCTCAGGTGCACCTATTAATGTTGAAACTAATATTATTCACACCATGACACCAGAGGAACGCATAAAAGAAACCTTCCAGAACACACCAGAACTCTGAAAAGGAAGAGGTACATGGTAGAGACACAAGTAAACACTCCAGAACTCTGAAAAGGAAGAAACCTTCTAGAACACTCCAGAACACCATGACTCCGAAAGATCCGCAAAAATAATTTCTGTCAGTTTTGGAATATTAGAAAAAAGGAAAATAAGACACAACTAGGAATGCAACCTAGGTGCCCACAAGACACAAGGACGCGTCTGCCCCACCTGTGTGCCCTGGTGGGTGGTGGCCCCCTCGGGCACCTTCCGACTCCGTTTTCCTTCTGTATACTTGTTTCCCAAGATAAAAAAATCTTTATATATAACCCTGGACGATTTGACTTCCATATCACGGTGAAATCCTCTATTGTTGTTTCATGCTGTTTTCCTAGCAGATCTGAAAATATGTTGTCTCAATATTCAGAGGGAGAGAGCTATGTCGCTGATTATATCGCAAACCCTAAGGTCTATGGAGAGGTGGATCATTATGGTTGGACCACGGATGAGGAGGAAGACAACGACATGGGGGAAACAAGGGATGATAGCTCTGAGGAAGAGGAAGATCCATTACCTCAACCTGGAGATATGCATGTGGAATTCAAGTAGTCAAGCCTCCCTAACAAAGGAAATAAACCTAAGGTTCAATTTATCCCATCACATTTTCTACAGGAGAGCAAGGCGCATTATGCAAAAGGATATTAAAGATTGAGTTAGAGAATGATGATCTAAGGGACGAAAACTTTAGCCTCACACGCAAGCTGGAGAAGAAGATGCACCATCACCACCACCATCATCATCCCCACCGAAGGAGACTTGAGTACACGGGTATGGGCACTCCCCTTGGCTTGTGCCAAGCTTGGGGGAGATTACCCTGTATCGTATCACCATCACTTTTATTACCTTTACCTAGCTTAGTTCAATCCTTAGTTATTTTGTGATTTAGTCGAATAAAAGTTTAGTATGATCTATTTTTGAGTGCTAGTTTCGTGATCTATCTATCTATGTAATCGATTGAGAGTAATATAATAAAGTTTAGTTTGAGTTTTTGCTTCTTTACTTTTATGTTCCAATCAAAATAAAATAAATAATGAAAAAAAGATCATATGTTAATCTTATGGTAAGTATGACACCACATAAGGAAAAGTATAAGTGGTAAAATTTATTGAAGGTTGACAAACATAGTATTGGTCAATGATGCAACTCATGAACGAATTAATAAGGGAAGAGAAGATTCACATGCAAATACACTATCTTGGACATCTTTTATGATTGTGAGCTCTCATTAAATATTATATATGTGAAATTGTTGACATTGGACAAGGAAGATAATGTAATGATTTATGTTTGTTCATATTCACATACAAGTTATATTGTCATAGATCCTTCAACATGTGGTGCTTGCTCAACATCTTTGCTAGCCAAAAATCCGCACTAAGTAGAGATACTACTCGTGCATCCAAAAAAACTTAAACCCAAATTCATGTTTTGAGAGTCCACCATACCTATGTATGGATTGAGTAAGATCCTTCAAGTAAGTTTTCATCGATGCAAAAGGGAAATAAAAATTGCTCCTAAATGTGTTTGATCCTTTAGTGTAAGGGAAAATAAGCGTTGTACGAACTTGTGATGGCAAAGTAATAAAAGTGATGGACTGCATAATAAAGGTTGCTATCATAAGGGACAATATAACATGACGTTCTTTTGCATTAAGAGATTGTGCATACAAAACAAAAAAGCGCATGACAACCTGTGCTGTCCTCTGTGAAGGGCCAATCTTTTATGTATTTACTTTTTATGCAAGAGTCAAAGTATTCTTCTCTATTCCTTTTTATTCTAGGCACATATATCCAGTTGAATGTGAGTCATCATGAGTTATTATTGTTGACATCACCCTTGAGGTGAATAAGTTGGGAGGCGAAACTGTAGGCCCCTATATTTCTATGTGTCTCATATGTATGTTGTGAGCGTTAGCAATCATAGAAGATTAAATGATGTTTGGGTATGTGGACTTGCAAAAGGCTCTGATACGAGACCCTTCCTGAAAATAAGATGAATGGTAGTTGCAAAGTTGACTTAGAACATAGTTTGACAGTTTTCAATAAAGTTTATGCTTTTACTTCGATGTTGTGATGAATTGTTACTTGTTCATGAGAATTTATATGATAAAGTTTTGTAATAAAGTTTGTTGCTGTTATAATAATATGCATGATCCTACTACGTATATATTTTGTTTTTATCGACATCTCTCTCTCTCTCTAAACATGTGGACATGATTTTCGATATCGGCTTTTGCTTGAGGACAAGCGAGGTCTAAGCTTGGGGGAGTTGATACGTACATTTTGCATCATGTTTTCCTACTTCTATTTATAATGTGTTTATCCTTTATAATACTTTATGGAGTAATTCTAATGCCTTTTCTCTCATAATATGCAAGGTTGACACAAAGAGGGAGAATACCGGGAGCTGGAATTCTCGACCTGAAAAAGCTACGTCAGAGATACCTACTCTGCACATCTCCAAATGGGCTAAAATTTTACCAAGAATTGTTTTGGAATATATAATAAATATTGGAGAAAATAAATACTAGAGGGGGGCTTCCAGGTGCCCACAACATACCAGGGCACGCCAGCCCCTCCAGGTGTGCCCCGGTGGGTGGTGGGCAGCCTGGCCCACCTCTAGTGCCCATCTTCTGGTATATAGGGTCTTTTGAACTAGAAAAAATAAGGGGATGACTTTCGGGACAGAGTGCCTCCGTCTCAAGGTGGAACTTGGGCAGGAGCACTTTTGCCCCTCGGCGGAGCAATTCCGCCAGGGAAACTCCCCTCCCGAAGGGGGAAATCGAAGCCATCGTCATCACCAACAACCCTCTCATCTTTGGGAGGCCAATCTTCATCAACATCTTCAACAGCACCATGTCATCTAAAAACCCTAGTTCATATCTTGTGTTCAATCTTTGTATCGGAACCTCAGATTGGTACCTGTGGCTGGCTAGTAGTGTTGATTACATCTTGTAGTTGCGGATATCCAATTCTGAGCCCGGGATCATCTGCACTCGGTCGAGAAACAATTCATAAAAAATTCAAAAAAATTCAGAAAAAATTCATTTTTTATGGAAGGTAGATAATTTGGTGCGTGAGGTGCGGTCCAAAATTCAGAGCATTTGGACATTTGAGTAGCTCTTAACAAAAAGACAAATTGAGTCAGAACAGTATATGAACAATACGCTATTGAACAGACCCCAAATTTGTCTTTTTTGTCGAGAGCTGCTCAAATGTCTAAATGATTTGAAATTGGGGGCGGACATCATGCACCATATTATCTACCATGCCAAAGAAAATTGGAATTTTTTATTTTTTTCTAGTATTTGTTTTGATTTTTTTACTCAGCGTAGGTGTAGATGATCCTGGGAGCCAAAACGCCTCACTCTTTTAGTTGAGGCTATATAGTTTATTTGGTGGAAGATTATATGTTCAGATCCATTATGCTATTTAATACCACTTTGATCTTGAGCATGCATATGATTTGTGAGTAGTTACTTTTGTTCTTGATGCCACGGGAGAAGTCACATTGCAAGTAATCATGTGAATTTGATATTCGTTCAATATTTTGATGGTATGTATGTTGTGATTCCCTTAGTGGTGTTATGTGAGCGTCGACTACATGACACTTCACCATCTTTGGGCCTAAGGGAATGCATTGTGGAGTAGTTATTAGATGATGGGTTGTGATAACCCACAAGTATAGGGGATCGCAACAGTTTTTGAGGGAAGAGTATTCAACCCAAATTTATAGATTCGACACAAGGGTAGCCAAAGAATATTTGCTAGTATTAGCAACTAAGTTGTCAATTCAACCACACTTGGATATTAATTATCTGCAGCAAGATAATCAGTAGCACAGTAATATTATCTATTTTGATAGCAGTAGTAACAATAACCGTAACGGTAACAGTGATAGCAATGATTTTGTAGCAAGTGTAAGAGTAGCAATTGCAATAGTAATTGAGCAAGAACAATATGTGAAAAACTCGTAGGCATTGGATCAGTGAATTAGGTGGATGATATTCATCATATAAAAGTAATAACCTAGGGCGATATAAAACTAGCTCCAGTTCATAAATATAATGTAGGCATGTATTCCGTAAGTAGTCATACGTGCTTATGGAAAGAACTTGCATGACATCTTTTGTCCTACCTTCCCGTGGCAGCGGGGTCCATAAGTAATCTAAGGGATATTAAGGCCTCATTTTAATAGAGAACTGGAATGAAGCATTAGCACATAGTGAATACATGAACTCCTGAAACTACAGTCATCACCTGAAAGTATCCTGAATACTGTCACTCCAGGGTTTACGGGTCATAACACGTAATAGGTGACTATAACTTGCAAGATTGGATCTAGAACATAGATATAATGGTGATAATATAAACGGTTTAGATCTGAAATCATGGCACCCAGGCCCAAAGTGACAAGCATTAAGCATGGCAAAGTCACAACAACATCAATCTCAGAACATAATGGATACTAGGTATCAAGCCCTAACAAAACTAATTCGATTACATGATGAATCTCATCCAACTCCCTCACCAACCAGCGAGCCTACGAAGGAGCTACTCACTCTCAGTGGAGAGCATCATGGAATTGGCGATGCAGCAGGGTTGGTGATGACGAAGATCAAAGATTCCCCTCTCCAGAGCCCTAAACAGACTCTAGATCTGGCCTCCCGATGAAGAACAGGAGGAGGCGACGGATCGGTCTTGTGAAACACGATAATTCTTTCTCTCTGATTTTTTCTCTGAAAATAGGTTTAAGGAGTTGGAATTAGGGTCTGCAGGGCCACCAGGTGGGCACAACCCACCTAGGCGCGCCAGGAGGGGGCGCCCTGGTGGGTTGTGCTCACCCAGGCCCCCCTCCGGTGGTTCTTGGCTCTAGTATTTTTCTTTTATTCCATAAAAATTCTCCAAAAAGTTTCGCTCCACTCCAGGAACTTTTATTTCTGCACAAAAACAACACCATCGTAGTTTTGCTGAAAACAACGCTAGTCCGGGTTAGTTTCATTCAAATCATGCAAATTAGAGTCCAAAACAAGAGCAAAAGCATTAGGAAAAGTAGATACGACGGAGACGTATCAACTCCTCCAATCTTAAACCTTTGCTTGTCCTCAAGAAATTCAGTTGATAAACTAAAAGTGAGAAAGAAAAACTTTTACGAACTCTTTTGCTCTTGTTCACATAAATAAGCTTAAGTAGCACCCGGATTTCCAGCAAAGATTATGACTAATCATGTTGACAATAACTATTAAAAACTATATTAACTCATATCAATGGCATAAGCAACTAGCGAGCAATAATAAAGCATCTCAAACAACAACACTTTGCCAAAACAATCATGATATAATATGACAACAGTGGTATCTTGCTAGCCCTTTTTGAGACCGCAAAACATAAGTGACGAGCACCTCCAAAGTTCAAGCAGCGACTAAACATTGTAATTCATGGTAGAAAAGATCCAGTCATGATGCATCCAACATTAGCTACACACAATGCATGAGGATCACAATAGTGCTCTCAGATTTGGCGCTTATTTGAGCAGGTGATGACTCAACATAAAAGTAAATAGATAGTCCCTTCTCAGAGGGAAGCGGTGATTTGCAGCGGTGCCAGAGCTTAGATTTTTAAAATAGAGGTAAATGAAATTTTGAGAAATGCACCCTTCCTGTTTACTTCGTGACCATTAGTTATCGACATCTTCCATGCTAAACACATAGTGGCGGTTTCCAAGCGATAAAAGTAAAGGTTTACTCCCCATCCACCAACAAACACACTCCGTGGCTAGCAGAATCCATGGGTACCGTCCATAACAACATCATTCCTGGGGGAGTTTTGTTTAATTATTTGCAATTTGAATTTGGGACTAGGAATCCCTATTACCGCCCCTCGTGCAAGGACAAGTGAATAAACACTCATCATGAGAATAACCCGCTTAGCAAGGAAGATACCGACTACTTCCTGTAGCTCTAAGAACAATCCGGGCACACAAAAACGGATGTTTATTTGAAGTTTTTGAGGTGGCACATGCAAATTTACTTAGAAACCAGGTTAATACCTCATATTGATAGGTATGGTGGACTCATCTGGAATAACTTGGGTTTTAGGAGTTTGATGCACAACCAATATTTCTGCTTAGTACAGGCGAAGGCTAGCAAATAGGTTGAGAAGCGGCCAGCTAGAGAGTGAAAATGGACATGAACATGCATTATGCATAAGTAATATTGGATACTAGCATAAGTAGGATATGAACACCATGAACATAAATATCATAGAGGCTATGTTGGTTTTGGTTCAACTACATGCATGAACATGTGCCAAATCAAGCCACTCGAAACATTAGGAGGAGGATACCATATCATCATACCACATCACAATCGTTTTAATGCATGTTGACATCCAAGATAAATCATTATCCACTCTCAGTTACTTAAGCATGGCATGAGAAACTATAATCTCAAATTGTCATTGCAAACAAGTTTGATCATAATAGGCTAAATCATGTATACTAGGTTAAACATATTTACAAAAAGAGAACAAGTTGAGTTCATACCCATTTCTCTCCGCCACAACCAGTTCATCAAATATCATCATTATTGCCTTTCACTTGCACGACCCAATAATATGAAAATGATAATAATGCAAGAGTGCCATGGACTAAGCTAGAATCTGCAAACATTTTATTCAACAAGGAGAAGACAAGGTAATTTAGCCTCTTTGTTAGATCAATCAATAATGCAAATGAGAGCCACTCAACATTTTCATCGTGGTCTTCTCCTCAGTATGACTCAATAAAAAGAACAGAATTTCAGAGAAACAAACTGAGATATTTTTGGAGTTTTTAGTTTTTCTTGAAGAAAGCAAATTAAAGAGAAAAAACAAAAATGAGAAAATTATTTACACAGGAAAGCTCCCAACATGCAAAAGAAGAACCATGAAATCTTTTTGGGTTTCTTTTAGATACTATAACTAATTAAACTAGAAAGAAAAATTGAAAAGAAGTAAGCAACATTTTTTGTGATTTTCTCAAAGTTTTTCTAACACATAAGAAGAAAGCGAGAAAATAAATCTAACATGGATGATACAATGAAAAAGTCTGAACACCGACAACTGGAATGCAATGTGTGAACATGAATGTAATGTCGGTGGAAATACGTACTCCCCCAAGCTTAGGCTTTTGGCCTAGCTTGGTAATCACCACTCGTAGTAGCCTTCTAGCAATAAATAGAGCAAAATAGTGCACAGAAGGAAAATGCAAGCTAGTGGTTGTGACACTCGATACCCCTCTCTTATCTCCCACTGACAACATATGATAAAAGCCCTCAAACTCTATAGGCCTAGGCTCTCATAATTCCCCGTCAAAAGGGATCAAGCAAATGTCACAAAATTCAGTAAGTGGTATCTGACGGGTTTCAACATATAAATTAAACTACACCTGGGTTATTCCTACTCAAAAAATTAAAACTTTGCACAAAGGAATTTGTAAGGAGATGGTATTGTTCACACTCAGCTGCGATGAAGTCGACGAGACCAGCATTAGTAGTAAATTGTGCAAACTCTTGACTGATCCCGGCTCCATCCATGAAGGGGTTATGCGGCCATTCGCACGGCTGCACCTCCGCCATTCTTCGAGTGCGGAGATCATTGTCCAATGACTCCTCAATGACTCCCTTAGAGTTCTTCTTGGAAGAAAACTTCATAAAGAAACTCATCTTATTCCTATAAATAAAATTCTGACATTTTTAGTCCACAAAATTTTTGTCAACAAAACTTCACAAGATTGATATCAACTACTCATAGGGATGCAAAGATGCTATATTGAGCATTCAAACTACTTAGAACTCTAAGAATTCAACATGCAAGCTCATCTAGAGCAGCACCAAGAGTAGCTAATTATTCAAAATATATTCCACTAAAGCAAAAACTAATTGGACCAATGGAGGAGTCACATACCAAGTAGCAATCCCCCAAAACAGTTTTGGAAACGGAGCTTCGAGCAAAGAGATCAAAATCCGTAGGTTTGAGAGCAAGAACACGAGAGAGAGAGAGCAATGGTGATTTTTGTTGGAGGTAGGTGATGACATGGGCTAAAGAGATAAGTGTGGGGGCCCACGTGGGGACCACAACCCATCGAGGTGCGCCTGGGCTGCTGGCACGCCCAGGCGGGTTGTGCCCACCTGGTGCACCCCCCCTAATGTTATTTGCATCAAAAATTCTTAAATATTCAGAAAAAAATCATATTAAATTTTCAGGGCATTCTGAGAACTTCTATTTTTGGGTCATTTTTATTTCACGGGAAATTCAGAAGACAGAGAAAACATGGCATTTTATTTTATTTATATAAGAAAAATATAAAATACAAGGTAGGGACAGAAGGTTGTGCCTACTAGATTCATCAACTTCATACCTCTCAAAAATGATCCATTAATAAGGTTGATCAAGTCTTATTAACAACCACTTTCGATTAGCATGAAACGGAAGAACTTTCGTAAAACACTAAGTTACCTCAATGGAGATATGCATATCCACAACAATAAGCATTTCATATTTCTTTTTGGCAGTAGGTAGAGGTAGGTGAAAACTTCCAATAGTGAGTGTCGGAGATTTTTCAATAACATTAATACCATTCACTTGGAATTGTTTCTTCAGAAAGTGCACCGTATGCTCATTACCATTGATATGAAAAGTGACCTTGCTTTCATTGCAATCAATAACAATCCCTGTAGTATTCAAGAAGGGTCTACCAAGGATAATCGACATGTTGTCGTCCTCGGGCATCTCAAGTATAACAAAGTCAGTCAAGATAGTAACATTTGCAACAACAACGGGCACATCCTCACAAATACCGATAGGTATGACAATTGATTTGTCAGCCGTTTGCAAAGATATTTTAGTAGGTGTGGGTTTATTCAAATCAAGTCATTTATGTAAGGAGAAGGGCATAACACTAACAGTGGCTCCTAAATTACACAAAGCAGTTTTGACATAATTTCTTTTGATTGAGCAAGGCATAGTTGGTATTCCCGGATCTCCAAGTTTTTTAGGTACTCCATCCTTAAAAGAAGAATTAGCAAGCATAGTGGAGATTTTAGCTTCAGGTATTTTTCTTTTATTAGAGATGACGTCTTTCACATATTTTGCATAATGTGCCATCTTTAAAATATCAGTCAACCGAGTGCGCAGAAAGACTGGCCTAAGCATTTCAGCAAAGCTTTCAAATTCTTCATCATCCTTCTTCTTAATTGGTTTAGGTGGAAAGGGCATGGGTTTTTGAACCCATGGTTCTCTTTACCTACCATGTTTTCTCGCGACAAAGTCTCTTTTATCATATCTTTTATTTTTTGGGTTGTGGGTTATCAAGATCAATAGCTGGTTCTATTCGAAGATCATTATCTGGTTATTTTTCATTGTCTAGTTGAGTGTCTTCATGAACCTCAACATTATATTTTTCATTATCACTAGATGAATGTTCATTACCAGATTGAGTTTCAACATCAGAAATAGAAACATCATTATTATCTTCAGGAGGTTTTTCTTTCCCAGGTTCAGAAAAGGTATGCAAAGTCCTATCATTTTTCTTATTCTTTTTCTTTTTAGAAGGACTAGGTGCATCATTATTAATTCTTTGTGAATCTTGTTCAATTCTTTTAGGGTGTCCTTCAGGATAAAGTGGTTCCTGAGTCATTTTACCTCCTCTAGTTGCTACTCTAACAAAGTCATTTATATTATTATTCATTTCATCAAGCAATTCTCTTTGAGATTTAGCAACTTCTTCTAGTTGAGTTTTAACCATAGAGGCATGTTTTCCTACACCTCTAACATCATTGGAGATTCTAATTAACAAGTCACTCAGGCGAGCAATCATACCAAAATTATATTTCAATTGTTTCATAACATTGACATTGAAGTGATCTTGTTTTCTAATGTAGTTGTCAAACTCATAAAGGCATTGGCTAGCATGTTTATTATAAGGGATATCACTTTCATCAAACTTCATTAAAGAATTTACCTCGACCACCTGTGGAGGTGGTGCATTTAGTCCATGTATTTCTTTAATAGGAGGTAAATTTTTAACATCCTCTGCTTTAATACCTTTTTCCTTCATAGATTTATTTGCCTCTTGCATATCTTCCAAACTGAGATATTAGATGCCCCTCTTCTTTGGAGTGGGTTTATGCGGTGGTTCAAGAAGAGTCAAATCATCATAATTTTTCAATATATTATTCAATAATTCCTCAACTTGTCCAACAGTTTGTTCCCTGAAAACACAACCAACACAACTATCTAGGAAATCCCTAGAAGCATCGGTTAGTCCATTATAGAAAATATCAAGTATTTCATTTTTCTTAAGAGGATGATCAAGAAAAGCATTAAGCAATTGGAGAAGCCTCCCCCAAGCTTGTGGGAGACTCTCTTCTTCAATTTGCACAAAGTTAAATATTTCCTATAAAGCAGCTTGTTTCTTATGAGCGGGAAAATATTTTTTAGAGAAGTAATAAATCACATCCTGTGGACTACGCACACAACCATGAGCAAGCGTATTGTACCATATCTTAGCATCACCCTTTAATGAGAACGGAAATAATTTGAGAATATAATAGTAGTGAATCTTCTCATCATGGGCAAATAGGGTGGCTATATCATTCAACTTAGTAATGTCTGCCACTACAATTTCAGTTTCATAACCATGGAAAGGATCAGATTCAACCAAAGTAATCAACTCTGGGTCGACAAAGAATTCATAATCCTTATCATCAACAAAGATAGGTGAAGTGGCAAACTTGGGATCACACTTCATTCTAGCATTCAAAGATTTCTCTTTCAGTTTGCATAATAATTTCTTAAGATCATCTCTATCATTGCAAGCAAAGAAGTCTCTAGTTGTCTCCTCATCCATAACATAACTTTTAGGTACCTTAGGCAATTCATATCTAGGAGAGCTAGGTCTAATAGGTGTTTCAAGATTTTCAGTTTCAGATATTTCATCAGTTTCAATGATCCCTTCAGTTTCAGTAATTTCATTTTCTTTAACTCTAGCAACTTGTTCATCAAGAAAATCACCTAATGGCACACCATCATCAAGCAAGGTACTACCATCATCAAGAGTAGTATTTATAGAAGTAGCATCATCAATAACTTGCGACATATCAGGATTAATAGCATGTGGTGGTGTTACAAGTCTACTCAAAATAGAAGGTCAATCAAGTGCAGAGTGTGATGACAGTTCCTTACCTCCCCTCGTCCTAGAGGGAATGATCTTGGTTTTTGTATCCTTCAGATTCTTCATTGTGATAAATAGATAATAATCCCAAGTGACTCAACAAATATAGCTATGCTCCCCAGCAACAACGCCAGAAAATGGTCTTGATAACCCACAAGTATAGGGGATCGCAATAGTTTTCGAGGGTAGAGTATTCAAGCCAAATTTATAGATTTGACACAAGGGGAGCCAAAGAATATTTGCTAGCATTAGCAGGTGAGTTATCAATTCAACCACACATGGAGATTAATTATCTGCAGCACGATAATCACTAGCACAGTAATATGATAATTTTGATAGCAGTGGTAACAATAACAGTAACCATAACACTGATAACAATGATTCTGTAGCAAGTGTAACAGTAGCAATAGCAATAGTAACTGAGCAAGAACAATATGTGAAAAACTCGTAGGCATTGGATCGGTGAATTCGTTGGTTGATATTCATCATATAACAACCATAACCTAGGGCAATATAGAACTAGCTCCAGTTCATAAATATAATGTAGGCATGTATTTCGTAAGTAGTCATACGTGCTTATGGAAAGAACTTGCATGACATCTTTTGTCCTACCCTCCCGTGTCAGCGGGGTCCATAAGTAAAGTAAGGGATATTAAGGCCTCATTTTAATAGAGAACCAGAACAAGCCCAAACAAAACTAACTTGATTACATGATGAATCTCATCCAACTCCCTCACTGACCAGCGAGCCTACGAAGGAATAACTCACTCCCGGCGGGGAGCATCATGGAATTGGCGATGGAGAAGGGTTGGTGATAACGAAGATCGAAGATTCCCCTCTCTGGAGCCCAAACAGACTCTAGATCTAGCCTCCCGATGAAGAACAAGAGGTGGTTGCAGCTTCGTCTCGTGAAATGTGATAATTCTTTCTCTCTGATTTTCTCTCTCCAAAAATAGGTATTTAAGGAGTTGGAATTAGGGTCTGCGGGGCCACCAGCACAACCTGCCTGGGCGTGCTAGGAGGGGGGCGCGCCCTGGTGGGTTGTGCTCACTCAGGGGGCCCCTTCCGGTGGTTCTTGTCTCAAGTATTTTTCTTTTATTCCATAAAAAATCTCCAAAAAGTTTCGTTCCATTCCGAGAACTTTTATTTCTGCACAAAAAAAATACCATGGTCGTTCTGCTGAAAGCAGCGTCAGTCCGGGTTAGTTTCATTCGAATCAAGGAAATTGGAGTCCAAAACAATAGTAAAAGTGTAAGAAAACTAGGTACGACAGAGACATATCAGGTTGGTAGAGTGACAGAACCTTAAACCCTAGTTTATGCACTATTTCGTAAGAGACTGATTTGGATCCATATGTTTAATTCTATTGTTAGATTTTATCTTAATACGTTCTCGTAGTTGCGGATGCTTTCGAGGGATTCAATCATAACTGGGAGGCTTGTTCAAGTAAGAACAATACCCAAGCACCGGTCCACCCACATACCATATTATCAAAGTAGCGAACACGAATCAAGCCAACATGATGAAAGTGACTAGATGAAATTCCCTTGTGCTCTCAAGAACGCTTTGCTAATTATAAGAGATTGTTTTGGCCTGTCCTTTGCCACAAAAGGATGGGCTACCTTGCTGCACTTTATTCATCATTACAGTTACTTGCTCGTTACAAATTACCTTGCTATCAAAGTACTTGTTACCTACAATTTCAGTGCTTGCAGAAACTACCTTGCTAAAAACCGCTTGTCATTTCCTTCTGCTCCTCGTTGTATTCGACACTCTTACTTATCGAAAGGACTGTGATTGATCCCCTATACTTGTGGGTCATCAGGAAGCACAGGTTGCCATGTGCCTTTTGTTTTTGGATGTACAAACTCTTAATGTAAAGGAACCTCTTTTTATATTTCCCCTTGTGATAGCAACCTTTATTATGTCGCTTTTATTTCTTCACCAAGATCGTACAAAGCTTACTTTCCCTTACAATAAAAGATCATGCATATTTATGAGCAATTTTTATTGCTTTTGCACCGATGACAACTTACTTGAGGGATCTTATTCAACCCATAGGTAGATATGGTGGACTCTCATGACATGAGACTAGGTTTAAGGGTTTTGGATGCACAAGTAGTATTTCTACTTAGTGCAAGTTTTTGGTTAGCAAAAGATCCTAGACAAGCACCGCATGTTAGGAGATCCATAACAATATAACTTCTATGTGAATGTAAACAACCATAATTCATTATGTTATCTTCCTTGTCTGTAACACCCCGGATACAGATTTCCATATTTGTAACTCCAACTCTTGCTATTTCCGGAGAGGCGATATGATATTTCCTCCATGGTTGGGGTTTTGTATTGTGTTTTGCATTTTGTTCATGTCTTGCATTTCATCTCATAGCATCATGCGCATTGCATCTGCTTGTTTTCTTAAAAACTTGCATCCGCTCGTAGTTTCCGTTCCTCGCTTCTCTCCATTGCGTTCATTGACCCCTCCGAGTCCAACCGGGTTTTCGCTTCCCTCTTGACCATGACCACCTAGCCTCTCTTGCCAGCTCTCACAACCCTCACACGCGTCCGAAACTTCCCCGAACCCGAACCACATGGTCATCACCGATGGATCCGGATCATCTCCAAACGTCCCAAAAATATCTCTGTTTTCTTAATTGGACTTCCTTACCTACTTATTCTCGACCGTCCGATTACGATCAAACGGACCAAGTTAAATCCCAACCCTAATCCCCTACCTATATAAACTGTCTAACCCTAACTTCTAGGGACTTGTCCCATCCTCCGCCGCCGCCAGCCCACTGTCTCCTCCTCCTTGGGATCCCCTCCCGATCCAAACCACCAACCGAAGCCGCCACTTTCCTCCTCATTTTGCAAATCGGGCCAACCACAACCTACCAATTCCATCGATCCATCCCCTCCAACCAGGGACACCCGCAAGAGAGAGCCAGGGGTCGATCCCTGCTCATCCCGAGCGCCACCGCCGGAGCTGCTCCATCTGCCGCCCGAACCTGCCAGGACCAGCCCCCAGGTCGTCCCTCTCCTTCCTCCCATGCATCTTCCCTTCCCTGTTGCTCTTTCTCATATCTCTCTCTGTTCCTGTAATTGCTATAGCAGGAGTTCGACAGGGCCGCTGTTGTCCTTGTCGTCACGCCGTACACCACCAAGACCGGCCGAGTCCCTGCCTCACCGAAGATCCTCGCCTTCCACCTGGATCCGCTGCGTTGCCGCGGTTCCCCCTTGCCGTCCCCCAGCCTCGCCCGCATCAGGATCCGCCGGATCCTGGCCATTTCCTTCGTCGGTCAGCAAGCCCCCTCGCGACCTCTTGTTTCTTCCCTGATTTCTGTCTCTCTCTGAAGCTTTCTCTGCGTTTGAACAGAGAACATGCGCCGCCTCCTTCAGCTTCGCCCGCGCGCCACCTCGCCGGAGAAGGCCGTAACGCGCCTGGATCCGCTCGTCTCCGCCGCCTCCTTGCGTTCCCCACGTAGTCGTCGTCACCTGTCTCACCTGAAGTTCCAGCGCCCGGCTCTAGTCTCTGCATCGAGCAGAGAAGGGCGACGCCTGCTGCCTCGTGCCTCCTCGTCGCGTGCGTGGGCTGCAAGGGCGCCAAGGCCCAGTGCGTCTCCAGCCCCCCACTTCGCCCCTGCCTCCCCTATCCACCGAACCGGGCCAAGGCCCATGGTGAGGCCACCTCCAGCGCCCTCCCTTTTTTTTCGTTGTTGGGCCACTAGTTTCAGCCCGAGTAGTGTTTTTTCCCGCCTGCGATTTTGTCCTTTATCCAGTAAATTAGTGTTTTATAGAAAAAACCCTCAACTTCATGCATTTAATAACTCCACAACCGTGCATCGGATTAAAATGTTTTATATATGTAAAATGCTTAGAATTCTGTCTAGTTTCATAATATTCAATTTTCATCCATGTTTGAAATGTTTAACTTGCTGTTTGTTTAAATTTGCTCAAATGCCATGTTAAAATGATTTATTTCATAACTAAATAACCGTAGCTCAGTTTTAAATAAACTTTATATGTAAATGGGGTGGAAAAATGCATAGTTTAACTTGGTTCACTTACTTTGCATGTTTAACAACTCTAAAATTATGTAATAGGCAGAACAGTACCAAATTCCAAATGTGGACATGAGGATTTTCCGGAATTGTTGTTTGTTGTTTCCGGCCTCATTTAATCTTGCCTAGATAGGAGTTTAATTATGTTTCACCTCTTGCCATGTTTATAACAACATGTAATATTGTTGTGTTCCTAGACGAGAGAGAACTAAATAATGAATGTGGTGTTTCGTCAATATGCAACTCGTTGCATATTGAGCTCCACTTAACTTGTAGTGTTATTTGTGCATATTGCCATGCCATGCCTCATTAAACCGGACATGCATCATACTTGGTTGTGCATCATGCCATGTTTATGCTTGTGTGTTTACCTTGTTGTTTGTTTCTTTCCGGGTTGCCTCTCTCGTTAGCTTCGGTTTTGTTCCGGAGTTGTGAGGATTCGTTCGACTACTCCCGTTCGTCTTCTTCATGGACTCGTTCTTCTTCCTAGCGGGATTTCAGGCAAGATGACCGCTACCCTGGACCTCACTACTATCATTGCTATGCCAGTTGCTTCGTTCTATCTCTTTGCTGCGCTACCTATCTTTTGCTCTTCAAGCCTCCCACATTACCATGTCAGCCCCTAACCTTTTCACCCTTCCTAGCAAACCGTTGCTTGGCTATGTTACCGCTTTGCTCAGCCCCTCTTATAGCGTTGTTAGTTGCAGGTGAAGTTGAAGATTGCTCCATGGTGGACAGGATTATGTTGGGATATCATAATATCTCTTATTTAATTAATGCATCTATATACTTGGTAAAGGGTGGAAGACTCGGCCTTATGCCTGGTGTTTTGTTCCACTCTTGCCGCCCTAGTTTCCGTCATACCGGTGTTATGTTCCCGGATTTTGCGTTCCTTACGCGGTTGGGTGATTTATGGGACCCCCTTGACAGTTTGCTTTGAATAAAACTCCTCCAGCAAGGCCCAACCTTGGTTTTACCATTTGCCTCACCTAGCCCTTTTTCCCTTGGGTTTCCGGAGCCCGAGGGTCATCTTTATTTAACCCCCCCGGGCTAATGCTCCTTCGAGTGTTGGTCCGAACTGAGCTGCCTGCGGGGCCACCTCGGGGAAACTTGAGGGTTGGTTTTACTCGTAGCTAGTCTCATCCGGTGTTGCCCTGAGAACGAGATATGTGCAGCTCCTATCGGGATTTGTCGGCACATCGGGCGGCTTTGCTGGTCTTGTTTTACCATGGTCGAAATGTCTTGTAAACCGGGATTCCGAGACTGACCGGGTCTTCCTGGGAGAAGGAATATCCTTCGTTGATCGTGGGAGCTTATCATGGGCTAAGTTGGGCACCCCTGCAGGGTATAAACTTTTGAGAGCCGAGCCCGCGGTTATGTGGCAGGTGGGAATTTGTTAACGTCCGGTTGTAGAGAACTTGACACTTGACTTAATTAAAACGCATCAACCGTGTGTGTAGCCGTGATGGTCTCTTTTCAGTGGAGTCCGGGAAGTGAACACGGTTTTGGGTTATATTTGACGTAAGTAGGAGTTCAGGATCACCTCTTGATCATTACTAGCTTCACGACCGTTCCGTTGTTTCTCTTCCCGCTCTCATTTGCGTATGTTAGCCACCATATATGCTTAGTCACTGCTGCAACCTCACCACTTTACCCCTTCCTTACCCATTAAGCTTTGCTAGTCTTGATACCCATGGTAATGGGATTACTGAGTCCTCGTGGCTCACAGATTACTACAACAACAGTTGCAGGTACATGTTATGCGATGATCATGACGCGAGAGCGATGTTTGCTTGTTTTGGAGTTCTCCTTCGGTTTCCTCTTTGATCATGGGATAGGTTCCAGGTCGGCAGCCTGGGCTAGCAGGGTGGATGTCGTTTGAGTTTCTGTTTATGTTTCATCTGTAGTCGGATGTTGATCTTGTATATGATGTATTGTTGTATTCTTGTGACATTGTATGTCTTGGTTGTATCCCCACTATTATGTAATGTCGATGTAATGATATCCACCTTGTAAAAGCGTCTTCAAGATGCGCTTCTATCCTTGGTGGGACCTTCGCGTTCCTTTAGGATAGGGTCGCATCTTGGACGTGACAAGTTGGTATCAGAGCCACGACCGACCATAGGAGCCCCCTTGATTTTTGGCCGTTGTTGAGTCTATAAAAAACTATTTTGATCTTAGGATTATATATATCGGAGAGTAGGATTCTTTTTACTCCTCAGCCCCTTTGTCGCTCTGGTGAGGTCTCCTGACGTAGATGTTTTGACTTTCCTCTCCTCAAATTTCACTAATTTTTTTTAGGATCACGCAAGTATCTTGGAATCGTTCCAATGGTTTTGTGATGAGAACATTGTTCTTGGTGCCTCCTGTCTTTTATGTGGCAGTGACCCGGGGAGTTGAGCCCCGAGGTGTTGTCGTCACAATTTTATCGTTGCAGTTCTGGAATACCTGAGTTTTGCCGACATCGAAGATCTCTTTTATGCAGTTCTTGGTGAGATAACCTCGACGTCACCCAGTACTGGGGAGTTCGGGAGTATTTCCATAGCTTGTATAACGGATGCTTTTCGAAGGTTGATGTACACGATTTTCGAAGGATTCTTGGTTATGTGTTGACGGATGGATACAGCTTGGATGTAGGTATTGTTAGTTTGGGTGAGATATTTATTGCTTCCCCTGTATCCCCAACACCAAATTGCATAATCAGAAAGTTTTGGGAGTTTTATAGGTGGGAATTCAAGTAGCTCCTAGAATATCTTTCCGACAGATGCATGATATGGGATTGGGTAAATCTCTATCATATGTATTTGTTCTGGCTTATTTCTGCAAGCCAATCCTTTGTTTTGTTTTCAGTTGTGGTATTTGAGTTGCTTCAATGTCAAGTGTTGATTCCATACCTTTCAAGCGGTGTTCTCATATTTCTATGGGAGTACTAATCCTTTTGATCACTGAGGTTGTCATGTCAACTCTTTTTCAACCGGTGTGCTTCTCTTCAAGTGGATCCGATCATTTTCAACATCCGCAAGATCAATTCTAAGTTTTCTCAATGGTGTTTATTTCATCTGTCCCAAGTTGCCTTTGTTTTTCCCGCCCTCCCACCCTTTTTCGTCAAGGACTCATATTTCTTAATCATGTATTCCATTTATTCATGAGAAGTCTCCTCATTCTTTTCTTTCAATGTTCTTTTCCGGTGATTTTCCATGAAGATGCTCAACAGTTTCAAGTTCATCATCCTTCATTGTTGTTTCTTCTCCGGTGGATCCAATTCAAGCTTTCGATGTTCACCATATTCCTTTCCTCGTTTCAAATATTTTTCCATGTCGGTGCACCTCTTAATTGTTCACCTCTCTCTATTCTTATCCTGAGTGCTCAAGATATCTCAGAAGAATCATGTTTCCATTCTTAATTCATTCGAGTTACTTCAAGGTTTTTCTCTCATTCAAGCTTTAATTCTACGGGTGTAACCTCTATTTCAAGCAATCCTTTAATGATGTTTCTTTCGAGTGGGCCCTAACCCACAGGTTTTTTTCCCAGGATCTTACCTGACTCTTCTAATTATCCCGAAGTTATTCTCAAATTCTTTTCAAAGTTTGATGTAAGAATGAATTATCATCAGTCAAATGTCTTTCTCCAAGATCTTTCAAATTCTTTCATCGTTGGTTCAACCTTTCTAATTTCATTCTGGAGTGTATCAACAACTCATGGTGGTGTTTCTCATCGTCTTTCTCAATGTTTGAAGACCGGGGAAGAGTTTTTCCTCCAAATCTTGGTCCATTCTCTTCAAGATTCATGGTTCTAGCTTCATGACATCTTCATAATTGTTTTGATTGTGAGAATTCTTTTCACCCATCCGAAGCATTTCATGAGTTTTTTCCATTTCTTTCCTCCGAAGGCCATCATGTCATAATTCTTCATTCTCAGTGTGTAGCTATCATTCTCCAAATCTTACCGGTGCATCGTTCAAATACCCTCTAATCAGTCCATGATCTCTTCGGTCTCATGTATCTAAATCCCCTCAAGTATCTTCGTTCATTTTCTAATTCTTCCCGGTGTTTCTTTATCTTTTCTTTGTTCATTTTCAATTCTTATGATGGTTCATTCAAGATTTCTCTTCCTTCGTTATCGTATCAATTCATTCATTCTTTCGTTGTTTCAATCCCACCGGTGGTTCCATCAATACCTTCTCAAGTTTTCGCTATATCCCTCTTAATCCTTTCTATGAGAATAAGTAGTATGCTAAATCCATTGCTTGTCATCAATTTAATTGGATGAAGGATAAGCATACAATAAATCTTATTCTTATTTCCTCGAGGTGATTCAATTCTTTTCTTCCGGAGATTGTTCATGATGAAGTAATTCTCGGTTCTAGTGTTTCATCTTTTCCTTTTCCGGAGTTCCTAGTTTTCCGCTTTATCTTGTCACGTAGCTTCATCTAAATCATCACAAGGCTCACCTTGTTCTTTCAACTTCTCTTTCTTTCTATCATTCTTTTATTACCAGAATTCTTCATGGAGGCTCTATATGGGGGTTCGCTAAAGATTTAACTCATTCTCAAAGTGTTCTTCAAGATTCTTCTTGGAAAAGCTCAAGTATTCTTCATCTTGCATTCCAAAGTGCAATTCTCCTACCTTATCTTTTGAGATGGTGTTATATCATTCTTGACGATTTCCATTCATGTTTCGTGATTCACATGTTATCAAGAATGAGGTATTTTAAATCCATCAACCTCATTGTTGGAGTTATCGTGTCATATTTCAACTAAAGCCTTCCCTAAGGATTGTTGCTTTTGTGGTGCTTATCAATGATTCAAGTTATCTCTCTATCATCTTGGTGGAAGAAATTTTTCATCTCGTTGGTGTTATCAATTATATTATTTGTTCCATAGTGACAGAATTTCACCTCAAGTTTTGAGATGTCTACATAAGCCCACGAGGATCATATCCTTTCGTTGTTGGTTTTCCAACAACTCCGTTCAATTCTTCTTTGCAAGGATGCTTTCTAAGCTCATTTGTGGCCGAAGTTGGCATTTTCTTCTCCGTTCTTTTCTTACCAATAATCTAGCTTCTATTCTTTTGTTCCGGAGGCATTGTGATGTTGCTCTCTTCACCTATCATCTTGTTTTGTCAAGATCATGTTATTTTCATGCGTATCCATTTAACCGGAGTGTCGTGTCCTATTTTCAAGTTCTTTTCATCTTATCAAGTCTTGCATCTCTTTTCAACCGGAGTGTTGTCCGAATTTGATCGTCCTTATTCCTTGTTTATCTCGTTTCAACCAGAGTGGTTCCAATTCCTTCTTGTCCATTGTACTCGTCATTCATAGCTTTGCAAC
The DNA here is from genome assembly GCF_002162155.2 of Triticum dicoccoides. Taxonomy (NCBI): domain Eukaryota; kingdom Viridiplantae; phylum Streptophyta; class Magnoliopsida; order Poales; family Poaceae; genus Triticum; species Triticum dicoccoides. The sequence goes on from NC_041391.1 coordinate 508,502,438, forward strand.
CTCCAAGGTTCACATGGTGTTCCTTGTTTCTATTTGTTCTACCGCAGTGCTCTCAATTGGGTTCAACTCTGTTATGTTCTTTCTTTCAACTTTTCAACCTCTCAAAGTTCTTTGGTTTAACTCATTTGGCGAAGAAGCAACTTAGTTTACCTCTTATCTTCCTCTTCCTTTTCCCTCCGGTGCCATCCTAGATCTCGGGACGAGATCCTCTTGTAGTCGTGGAGAGTTGTAATGCCCCGGATACAGTTTTCCATATTTGTAACTCCAACTCTTGCCATTTCCGGAGAGGCGATATGATATTTCCTCCATGGTTGGGGTTTTGTCTTTTGTTTTGCATTTTGTTCATGTCTTGCATTTCATCTCATAGCATCATGCGCATTGCATCTGCTTGTTTTCTTAAAAACTTGCATCCGCTCGTAGTTGCCGTTCCTCGCTTCTCTGCATTGCGTTCATTGACCCCTCCGAGTCCAACCGGGTTTTCGCTTCCCTATTGACCGTGACCACCTAACCTCTCTTGCCAGCTCTCAGACCCCTCGCGCGCGTCCGAAACTTCCCCGAACCCGAACCACATGGTCATCACCGATGGATCCGGATCATCTCCAAACGTCCCAAAAATATCTCCGTTTTCTTAATTGGACTTCCTTACCTATTTATTCTCGACCGTCCGATTACGATCGAATGGACCGAGTTAAATCCCAACCCTAATCCCCTACCTATATAAACTGCCTAACCCTAACTTCTAGGGACTTGTCCCATCCTCCGCCGCCGCCAGCCCACTATCTCCTCCTCCTTGGGATCCCCTCCCGATCCAAACCACCAACCGAAGCCGCCACTTTCCTCCTCGTTTTCCAAATCGGGCCAACCACAACCTACCAATTCAATCAGTCCATCCCCTCCAACCAGGGACACCCGCAAGAGAGAGCCAGGGGTCGATCCCTGCTCATCCCGAGCGCCACCGCCGGAGCTGCTTCATCTGCCGCCCGAACCTGCCAGGACCAGCCCCCAGGTCATCCCTCTCTTTCCTCCCGCACATCTTCCCTTCCCTGTTGCTCTTTCTCATATCTCTCTCTGTTCCTGTAATTGCTGTAGCAGGAGTTCGACAGGGCCGCTGTTGTCCTCGTCGTTGCGCCGTACACCACCAAGACCGGCCGAGTCCCTGCCTCGCTGAAGATCCTCGCCTTCCGCCTGGATCCACTGCGCCGCCGCGGTTCCCCCTTGCCGTCCCCCAGCCTCGCCTGCATCAGGATCCGCCGGATCCTGGCCATTTCCTTCGTCGGTCAGCAAGCCCCCTCGCGGCCTCTTGTTTCTTCCCTGATTTCTGTCTCTCTCTGAAGCTTTCTCTGTGTTTGAACAGAGAACATGCGCCGCCTCCTTCAGCTTCACCCGCGCGCCACCTCGCCGGAGAAGGCCGAAACGCGCCTGGATCCGCTCGTCTCCACTGCCTCCTTGCGTTCCCCATGTAGTCGTCGTCCCCTGTCTCACCTGAAGTTCCAGCGCCCGGCTCCAGTCTCTGCATCGAGCAGAGAAGGGCGACGCCTGCTGCCTCGTGCCTCCTCGCCGCGTGCGTGGGCTGCAAGGGCGCCAAGGCCTAGCGTGTCTCCAGCCCCCCACTTCGCCCCTGCCTCCCCTATCCACCGAACCGGGCCAAGGCCCATGGTGAGGCCACCTCCAGCGCCCTCCCTTTTTTCGTTGTTGGGCCACTAGTTTCAGCCCGAGTAGTGTTTTTACCTGCCTGCGTTTTTGTCCTTTATCCAGTAAATTAATGTTTTACAGAAAAAACCCTCAACTTCATGCATTTAATAACTCCACAACCGTGCATCGGATTAAAATGTTTTATATATGTAGAATGCTTAGAATTATGTCTAGTTTCATAATATTCAATTGTCATCCATGTTTGAACTGTTTAACTTGCTGTTTGTTTAAATTTGCTCAAATGCCATGTAAAATGATTTATTTCATAACTAAATAACCGTAGCTCGGTTTTAAATAAACTTTATACGTAAATGGGGTGAAAAAATGCATAGATTAACTTGGTTCACTTACTTTGCATGTTTAACAACTCTAAAATTATGTAATAGGCAGAACAGTACCAAATTCGAAATGTGGACATGAGGATTTTCTGGAATTGTTGTTTGTTGTTTTCGGCCTCATTTAATCTTGCCTAGATAGGAGTTTAATTATGTTTCACCTCTTGCCATGTTTATAACAACATGTAATATTGTTGTGTTCCTAGACGAGAGAGAACTAAATAATGGATGTGGTGTTTCGTCAATATGCAACTCGTTGCATATTGAGCTCCACTTAACTTGTAGTGTTATTTGTGCATATTGCCATGCCATGCCTCATTAAACCGGACATGCATCATACTTGGTTGTGCATCATGCCATGTTTATGCTTGTGTGTTTACCTTATTGTTTGTTTCTTTCCGGGTTGCCTCTCTCGTTAGCTTTGGTTTTGTTCTGGAGTTGTGAGGATTCGTTCGACTACTCCCGTTCGTCTTCTTCATGGACTCGTTCTTCTTCCTAGCGGGATTTCAGGCAAGATGACCGCTACCCTGGATCTCACTACTATCATTGCTATGCTAGTTGCTTCGTTCTATCTCTTTGCTGCGCTACCTATCTTTTGCTCTTCAAGCCTCCCACATTGCCATGTCAGCCCCTAACCTTTTCACCCTTCCTAGCAAACCGTTGCTTGGCTATGTTACCGCTTTGCTCAGCCCCTCTTATAGCGTTGTTAGTTGCAGGTGAAGTTGAAGATTGCTCCATGGTGGACAGGATTATGTTGGGATATCACAATATCTCTTATTTAATTAATGCATCTATATACTTGGTAAAGGGTGGAAGACTCGGCCTTATGCCTGGTGTTTTGTTCCACTCTTGCCTCCCTAGTTTCCATCATACCGGTGTTATGTTCCTGGATTTTGCGTTCCTTACGCGGCTGGGTGATTTATGGGACCCCCTTGACAGTTCGCTTTGAATAAAACTCCTCCAGCAAGGCCCAACCTTGGTTTTACCATTTGCCTCACCTAGCGCTTTTTCCCTTGGGTTTCCGGAGCCCGAGGGTCATCTTTATTTAACCCCCCCGGGCCAGTGCTCCTTCGAGTGTTGGTCCGAACTAAGCTGCCTGCGGGGCCACCTCGGGGAAACTTGAGGGTTGGTTTTACTCGTAGCTAGTCTCATCCGGTGTTGCCCTGAGAACGAGATATGTGCAGCTCCTATCGGGATTTGTTCGCACATCGGGCGGCTTTGCTGGTCTTGTTTTACCATTGTCGAAATGTCTTATAAACCGGGATTCCGAGACTGATATGGTCTTCCTGGGAGAAGGAATATCCTTTGGTGATCGCGAGAGCTTATCATGGGCTAAGTTGGGACACCCCTGCAGGGTATAAACTTTCGAGAGCCGTGCCCGCGGTTATGTGGCAGATGGGAATTTGTTAGCGTCCGGGTGTAGAGAACTTGACACTTGACTTAATTAAAACGCATCAACCGTGTGTGTAGCCGTGATGGTCTCTTTTCGGCGGGGTCCGGGAAGTGGACACGGTTTTGGGTTATGTTTGACGTTAGTAGGAGTTTAGAATCACCTCTTAATCATTACTAGCTTCCCGACCGTTCCGTTGTTTCTCTTCCCGCTCTCATTTGCGTATGTTAGCCACCATATATGCTTAGTCGCTACTGCAACCTCACCACTTTACCCCTTCCTTACCCATTAAGCTTTGCTAGTCTTGATACCCATGGTAATGGGATTGCTGAGTCCTCGTGGCTCACAGATTACTACAACAACAGTTGCAGGTACAGGTTATGCGATGATCATGACGCGAGAGCGATGTTTGCTTGTTTTGGAGTTCTCCTTCGGTTTCCTCTTCGATCAGGGGATAGGTTCCAGGTCGGCAGCCTGGGCTAGCAGGGTGGATGTCGTTTGAGTTTCTGTTTATGTTTCATCCGTAGTCGGATGTTGATCTTGTATATGATGTATTGTTGTATTCTTGTGACATTGTATGTCTTGGTTGTATCCCCACTATTATGCAATGTCGATGTAATGATATCCACCTTGTAAAAGCGTCTTCAAGATGCGCTTCTATCCTTGGTGGGACCTTCGAGTTCCTTTAGGATAGGGTCGCATCTTGGGCGTGACATTGTCCAATGTCAACTAATTGATATAGAATATTTGATGGGGGCTCACAATCATAAAAGATGTCCAAGATAGTACATTTATATGTGATATCTATCTTCCCCTATTACTTTTCCATGGATTGCACCAATGACTAATGTTATGTTTGTTAACTTCCAACAAATTTTATCAACTATACTTCTTTTATGTGTAGTCATTACTCCCCATGGGAGTAGCATATGATTTTTTCATTCTTTTTATTTTCCATGGCTAATATTAAAACAAGAAAGCAAAACTAAACTCAAACTACTCTTTATTATACATATTGCACACGATTACATAGATAGATAGATCACTAAGCAAGCACTCGAAAATAGATCATAGTAAAACTTTATTCTTCTAAATCACGAAATAACTAATGATCGAAGTAAGGTAGATAATGATGATAAGAGTGGTGGTGGTACGATACCGGGGTTCCTCCCCCAAGCTTGGCACAAGCCAAGGGAAGTGCCCATACTCATGGACTCAAGTCTTCTTCTTTGGTGGTGATGGTGGTGATGATGTAGTAAGCTTGTCCTTCAGCATACGTTGGAGGATGAAATTTTCCTCCCTCGGCTTATCAACTTCTTGCTCAAGCTTCAATACCTTTTTACATAATGCCTCCTTGCTTTCCTGCAGAAGAAGGAATGGGATAAATTGAAGCTTAGAATCGTTTACTTTGTTTGGGAGGCTTGACTTCTTGAATTCCACGTGCATATCTCAAGGTTGAGGTAGAGGAGCTTCATCTTCTTCTGAGCTCGTGTCTCCCGTTCCCTTCAGATCAACATCTAGTTCTTCTTCCGTGGACCAAACATAAGGATCCACATCTCCGTAGATACTTGGGTTTGCAATGTAGTGGGAAACATAGCTCTCTCCATCTGAGCCTTGGGGCGACATACTCTCAGATTTGTCAAGAAAATAACACGAAACAAGAACGAAAGATATCTCTGCGATACTCTGGTCAAAATATCAGGAAGTATATATAATGATTTTTGTCATGTAGGACAAGTAACATGGAAGAAAAACAGAGTCGGGAAAGTCCATGAGGGGGCCACAAGCGTGGGGGCGCGCCCCTCGAGCCTGTCGCTCTCATGCGCTTTCAGACTGTTAATTATTTTCCTAATTTTTAAATATTCCAAAACGGACAGAAAGTACTTTTATGGAACTTTCAGAGTCAGTTTACTTACTGTACCGCATACCTACCCCTTTTTCAGGGCTCTGGAGTTCCAGAAGATTTCCTTTATGTGTTATTCTGTTGTCATAGTTTGGATAATATTAGTTTCAACATTAATGGGCATACCTGAGATATAATCTGTAATTATTTGCCCATTAACCACTTGTACCTCTTGAGCTTGCATTGGTTTTTCCCTTGAATATGAAAGGGTGATGCAACAAAGTAGCGTAAGTATATCCCTCAGTTTTGAGAACCAAGGTATCAATCTAGTAGGAGAAGACACACAAGTCACCTAGTACCTTCACAAACAATCAAGAACCTTGCAACCGACGCGATAAAGGGATTGTCAATCCCTTCACGGTCACTCGCAAAAGTGAGATCTAATAAACATAGTAAAGTAAATATTTTAGGTATTTTTGTTATATAGATTGGAAAGTAAAGATTGCAAAATAGTAAACTAGATTTAAAGAGATGCGATACAATGGAAAAGAGATGTAATATAATAGAAAAGAGACCCGGGGGCCATAGGTTTCACTAGTGGCTTCTCTCAAGATAGCATGTATTACGGTGGGTGAACAAATTACTGCCAAGCAATTGGTAGAAAAGAACATAATTATGAAGACATCTAAGGCAATAATCATGAATATAGGCATCACGTCCGTGTCAAGTAGACCAAAATGATTCTGCATCTACTACTATTACTCCACACATCGACCGCTATCCAGCATGCATCTAGAGTATTAAGTTCATAAGAATGGAGTAACGCATTAAGCAAGATGACATGATGTAGAGGGATAAACTCAAGCAATATGATATAAACCCCATCATTTTATCCTCGATGGCAACAATACAATATGTGCCTTGCTGCCCCTACTGTCACTGGGAAAGGACACCGCAAGATTGAACCCAAAGCTAAGCACTTCTCCCATTGCAAGAAAGATCAATCTAGTAGGCCAAACTAAACCGATAATTTGAAGAAACTTGCAAAGATATCAAATCATGCATATAAGAATTCAGAGATCAACCAAATAATATTCATAGATAATCTTGTTCATAAATCCATAATTCATCGAATCTCGACAAACACGCCGCAAAATAATATTACATCGAATAGATCTCCAAGAACATCGAGGAGAACTTTGTATTCAGAATCAAAGAGAGGGAAGAAACCATCTAACTAATAACTATGGACCTGAAGGTTTGTGATAAACTACTCACGCTTCATCGAAGAGGCAATGGTGTTGATGTAGAAGCCCTCCATGATCGATTCCCCCTCTGGTAGATCACCGGAAAAGGCCCCAAGAGGGGATCTCACGGGTACAGAAGGTTGCGGCGGTGGAAAAGTTGTTTCGTGGCTCCCCCTGATGTTTCTAGGGTATAAGAGTATATATAGGCAGAAGAAGTACATCGGTGGAGCTACGAGGGGCCCATGAGGGTGGGGGCGCACCTACCCCCTGGGCGCGCCCTCCTGCCTCGTGGATGCCTCGTGGCGTTTCTGACTTCAACTCCTAGTATTATGGTTTGCTTTCTGTCCAAGAAAGATCATCGCGAAGGTTTCATTCCGTTTGGACTCCGTTTGGCGTTCCTTTTCTGCAAAACTCCAAAATACACAAAAAACAGAAACTGGCACTGGGCCTCCAGTTAATAGGTTAGTCCCAAAAATAATATAAAAGAGCATATTAAAGCCCACTAAACATCCAAAACAGATAATATAATGGCATGGAACAATAAAAAATTATAGATACGTTGGCGACGTATCAAGCATCCCCAAGCTTAATTCCTGCTCATCCTCGAGTAGGTAAATGATAAAAACAGAATTTTTGATGTGGAATGCTACCTAGCATATTTATCACTATAATTTTCTTTATTGTGGCATGAATGTTCAGATCTGAAAGATTCAAGACAAAAGTTTAATATTGACATAAAAATAATAATACTTCAAGCATACTAAGAAAGCAATCATGTCTTCCCAAAATAACATGGCCAAAAGAAAGCTATCCCTACAAAATCATATAGTCTAGTTATGCTCTATCTCCATCACACAAAGTATTTGATCATGCACACCCCCGATGACAAGCCAAGCAATTGTTTCATACTTTTCATGTTCTCAAACTTTTTCAATATTCACGCAATACATGAGTGTGAGCCATGGACATAGCACTATAGGTGGAATAGAACGGTGGTTGTGGAGAAGACAAAGGAGAAGATAGTCTCACATGAACTAGGCATATCAATGGGCTATGGAGATGCCCATCAATAGATATCAATGCACTACAAAAAATACACTTCCCTGATGATACGTGTTTGTTACAGTAGGTCGCGTTTTTTGTCATGCATGTACATCCATGACGATTTTATGACAGAATCAAGATAGTCATACCTGTGGTGTCGTAGAAGTGTTCCATGATATTACCAAAATTATCATCATAGAAGTGTCCACTTCCATGACGATAAATCGCGCGTCACAAAAGTGCTTTCGTCAAGGGTGACCGACATGTGGCATCCACCGTAACGGAACGCTGTTAAGCTATCAGGTCCGGTTTTGGATCCGATAACCCGTTAATAGCCCGGACAAATGGGGATTTTCCACGTGTAAAATCATCATTGGCCGAAGGAAACACGTGTTGCCTCACCGTTGGGACAGATGTCATCCACTCATTGGATAGGAGGTGCCTATGATAGGTCGACACATGGCATGACCCAACAGTGGCCCATTCTAATGAAAAAGGCCGGCCCAGTAAAAATTAGCAGGCCGGCCCATTTAAGGCCTACTTGTGTCAGGTCCATTTAAGCCCGCGGCCCATATGAGATGTGCCAATTCGGCCCGTCAACGGCCCGTTAAAGATTTGACAACGTTGTATCCCATCGTCAGTTCGAGCCCGTTAACAGCCCTCTATATATTTGGGCTCAATATCGGCCTGATGAGATTTCAGCCTGTTAACGGCCCATTCAATGGATGGGACAATTTTCAGGATGTACATCTTTCGGCCTTTTAGCGACCCATTTAAATGTTGGGCTAATTTCCGGCCTGGTGTGTCTTTCAGCCTGTTGACGGCCCATAAATCTGATGGGTCATTTGTAGTCGGACCTGAGTTTCGGCCTTTTAGCGGCCCATTTAAGTGTTGGGCCAATTTCCGGCCCGGTGTCACTTTCAGCCTATTGACGGCCCATAAATTAGTTGGGACATTTGTAGTCGGACCTGAGTTTTGGCCTTTTAGTGACCCATTTAAGTGTTGGGCCAATTCCCAGCCCTGTGTGCCTTTCGGCCTATTAACGGACCATAAATGAGTTGGGCCATTTGTAGTCGGACCTTAGTTTTGGCCTTTTAAAGGCCCATGCCCTTCATGGTCCAATACCAGCCTGGTTTCTCTTTTGGCCTGCAAAAGGCCCACTACACAGTTGGGCCATTTACAATACGACCTGACTTTCGGCCTCTTAGCGGCCCATGCTCTTCATGGTCCAGTGCAAGCCCGCTGTCTCTTTCGGCCTGCTAAAGGCCTACAGTATAGTTGGGCCATATGTGGCCCAAACTTAGTAACGGCCTCTTAATGGTCCGTGAAATAAATTGGGCCCACCTGTTGCCCGCTTCAATGTCGGCCTGTTAATGACCCGGGAGGTAAGAGGGCCGACCATTAACTTCTGGCCTAGTAACGGCCCATTAACTTAATGGGACCACTAAAGTTCGAACACTTCTTTAGGCCAAATTAGATAATTTGAGCCCATTACAACAAGCAATTATGCACAGGACCAAAACCAATCAAGCAAAGGTACGGCATACAGGGAATAACGTTGCACATCCAGCATATATTACAGGAAATTACATCCACTGGGCAATCAAAGATTGATGCCAGTGCAAATAAATGAGCAGAACCTAACCATCTACAACATCACAATCTGCAACCTCAGCACAGATGACACGCATAAGCATGTGGGCAAGTTCTTGCTGCTTTGCTACACTGTCTCTGAAAACATTGATCAGTTGTTGTGTCGCACAACTCTGCACTTCTGATTCATCCACCATTTTCATCATTGCTTCAGCCATTAATTGGTTCACAAACATACATTTATTCCGTTGCATTCAAGACAGAGGATACTGAACAGATTCAGATGGCGATTTTGGCAGGCTTGTATTATTGATAGTGGAGAGTGTCTCGACCACTGCATCATAGCATAAATTAGGACGGGAACCAAACATATTAATCATGATTTATTGCCATATTACCTGGCCTAGATTTACTGGAAAGAAACAATGGGGTTACCTTGCTGTTTTCAGAGTTTGTCTTCTTATCTTCTGCAGCCTGCACAAAATTAACACACTAGCATTGCCATCATTGGCCAAGTCAGATAATAGGAAAGCAACATTGACACAACAAACGTTTGGGCAACTAGCCTACACCAAATTAACACAATATGTCACAGCTATCACCAGCCAGGTAAGGTAATACGAAAGCCACATTGACACAATGAATGAATGGGCAACCAGAGAAGCACTACAATTCAGTAATGTGCGTGATATGAGATAGTACATTCATGCATCTCAGTATGCAAAACTACCAGGTAGTTTTCCTAACAAAAATCAACATTGGCGCCTTTAACATTTTGCTACAACTAATTTTAGATCAGATAAAGATTAGATTCACGCCGATTAACAAAATACATGCTGATGTAAAAATATAGTGATATACAACAGGTACTTACATCAGCATTGGAGCACAGAGAATTCCCGCAGGATATTTTCCTCGAATACGATCCCAATGAAGGAAGTCTTCTATCGTTTAACCTTATTTTCTAAAAGAGAGATGGGTAAGAAACATGTAGAAAATATGATCAGAATGCTATAAAATTTCATGATGCGAGGATACGCACACGCTTCTTAGAATGGAGTTGACATTCTTTTGCTGGACGGGAGCGGACTAGTTCTTTGGCCACTGCAATCTGCTTATTATCAGCGGGAGTTGGGTTTCTCTGTGCTGGAGCAGTATCTATGAAAAATGGAGTTGGTTTATTATCTCCTGGCGTTTGGATCTTTTGCAAAGACCTGATTTGTAACCCTTCAGATTCTAACATAGTTGTCTTCCCCTTGCATGTCTTATATAGAAGAATGGTGATTCAGTTATAAAATATGCTACAGTAGAGATGGAATAGGTACTGAAGACTAGAAAGGCATGACATATTGACATGTATTCCCTCCATCCGGAAATAAATGGATGGGTCTAGGCGTATTTCAGTTCTAGATACATCCAGTTTTATCCATTTCTGCGACATGTAATCCGGACAGAGGGAGTATGATGTAAGAGCTAGGGATACGACAGGACAACACAGTAAAAAAACACTGAAAAACCCACTACAAAACAAAAGTATTCAAACCCACTGATATGAGATAGTACACTCATGCAGCTCAGGATGCAAAACTACCAGGCAGTTTTCCTTACAAAAATCAACATTGTGGCCTTTAATCATACATTTTGCTACAACTAAATTTAGATCAGATAAAGGTTGGATTCATGCCGATTAACAAAATACATGCTGATGTAAAAATATAGTGATATACAATAGGTACTTACATCTACACTGGAGAATAGAGAATTCCTGCAAGAATCTTTCCTCATAAATGATACCATTGCATAAATTCTTCTATCTGTTAAGCTTATTTTCTAAAAGAGAGATGGGTAAGAAACATGTAGAAAATAGATCAGTGTAGGACCTTGAAGTATGTCTAGAGGGGGGGGTGATTAGACTACTTGACCAATTAAAAACTTAACCTTTTCCCAATTTTAGACTTTGGCAGATTTTAGCTATCTTTGGACAAGTCAAGCAATCTTCACACAATTCAAGCAAGCATGCAAAAAGTATATTGTTGGAAATATGCCCTAGAGGCAATAATAAAAGGATTATTATTATATTTCCTTGTTCATGATAATTGTCTTTATTCATGCTATAGTTGTATTATCCGGAGATCGTAATACATGTGTGAATACATAGACCATAATATGTCCCTAGTGAGCCTCTAGTTGACTAGCTCGTTGATCAACAGATAGTCATGGTTTCCTGACTATGGACATTGGATGTCATTGATAACGGGATCACATCATTAGGAGAATGATGTGATGGACAAGACCCAATCCTAAGCATAGCACAAGATCGTGTAGTTCGTTTGCTAGAGCTTTTCCAATGTCAAGTATCTTTTCCTTAGACCATGAGATCGTGTAACTCCCGGATACCGTAGGAGTGCTTTGGGTGTACCAAACGTCACAACATAACTGGGTGACTATAAAGGTGCACTACAGGTATCTCCGAAAGTGTCTGTTGGGTTGACACGGATCGAGACTGGGATTTGTCACTCTGTATGACAGAGAGGTATCTCTGGGCCCACTCAGTAATGCATCATCATAATGAGCTCAATGTGACCAAGTGTCTGGTCACGGGATCATGCATTACGGTACGAGTAAAGTGATTTGCCGGTAACGAGACTGAACGAGGTATTGGGATACCAACGATCGAGTCTCGGGCAAGTAACGTACCGATTGACAAAGGGAATTGTATACGGGGTTGATTGAATCCTCAACATCGTGGTTCATCCGATGAGATCATCGAGGAGTATGTGGGAGCCAACATGGGTATCCAGATCCCGCTGTTGGTTATTGACCGGAGAGCCATCTCGGTCATGTCTACATGTCTCCCGAACCCGTAGGGTCTACACACTTAAGGTTCGGTGACGCTACGGTTGTATGAATATGAGTATGCAGCAAACCAAAAGTTGTTGGGAGTCCCGGATGAGATCCCGGACGTCACGAGGAGTTCCGGAATGGTCCGGAGGTAAAGAATTATATATAGGAAGTGCAGTTTCGGCCACTGGGAAAGTTTCGGGGGTCACCGGTATTGTACCGGGACCACCGGAAGGGTCCTGGGGGTCCACCGGGTGGGGCCACCTATCCCGGAGGGCCCCGTGGGCCGAAGTGGGAGGGGAACCAGCCCCTGGTGGGCTGGTGCGCCCCCCCTGGGCCCCCTCTGCGCCTAGGCTTGGGAACCCTAGGGGAGGGGGCGCCTCCACTTGCCTTGGGGGGCACTCCACCCCCCTTGGCCGCCGCCCCCCTAGAGATCCCATCTCTAGGGTCGGCGCCCCCCCCCCTTGGGGGCCTATATAAAGGAGGGGGGAGGGAGGGCAGCCGCACCCTAAAGTTTTGGCGCCTCCCTCTCCCCTGCTACACCTCTCCCTCTCGCAGAAGCTCGGCGAAGCTTTGCCGGAACTCTGCTGCATCCACCACCACGCCGTCGTGCTGCTGGATCTTCATCAACCTCTCCTCCCCCCTTGCTGGATCAAGAAGGAGGAGACGTCATCCGCTCCGTACGTGTGTTGAACGCGGAGGTGCTGTCCGTTCGGCACGTGGTCATCGGTGATTTGGATCACGACGAGTACGACTCCCTCAACCCCGTTCTCTTGAACGCTTCCGCTCGCGGTCTTCAAAGGTATGTAGATGCACTCCCATCACTCATTGCTTAGATGAACTCATAGATGGATCTTGGTGAAACCATAGGAAAATTTTTATTTTCTGCAACGTTCCCCAACAGTGGCATCATGAGCCAGGTCTATGCGTAGTTCTCTTTTGCACGAGTAGAACACAAATCTGTTGTGGGCGTAGATCTAGTCAACTTGCTTGCCGCTACTAGTCTTATTTTGCTTCAGCGGTATTGTGGGATGAAGCGGCCCGGACCGACCTTACACATACGCTTACGTGAGACAGGTTCCACCGACTGACATGCACTAGTTGCATAAGGTGGCTAGCGGGTGTCTGTCTCTCCCACTTTAGTTGGAGCGGATTCGATGAAAAGTGTCCTTATGAAGGGTAAATAGAAGTTGATAAAATCACGTTGTGGTTATTCGTAGGTAAGAAAATGTTCTTGCTAGAACCCAATTGCATCCACGTAAAAGATGCAACAACAATTAGAGGACGTCTAACTTGTTTTTGCAGCAATTGTCTTGTGATATGATATGGCCAAAAGTTGTGATGAATGATGAATGATATATTGTGATGTATGAGATCATGTTCTTGTAATAGGAATCACGACTTGCATGTCGATGAGTATGACAACCGGCAGGAGCCATAGGAGTTGTCTTTATTTTTGTATGACCTGCGTGTCATTGAAGAACGCCATGTAAATTACTTTACTTTATTGCTAAACGCGTTAGCCATAGAAGTAGAAGTAGTCGTTGGCGTGACAACTTCATGAAGACACGATGATGGAGATCATGATGATGGAGATCATGGTGTCATGCCGGTGACGAAGATGATCATGGAGCCCCAAAGATGGAGATCAAAGGAGCTATATGATATTGGCCATATCATGTCACTATTATATAATTGCATGTGATGTTTATTATGTTTATGCATCTTGTTTACTTAGAACGACGGTAGTAAATAAGATGATCCCTTATAATAATTTCAAAAAAGTGTTCCCCCTAACTGTGCACCGTTGCTAAATTTCATCGTTTCAAAGCACCACGTGATGATCGGGTGTGATAGATTCTTACGTTCACATACAACGGGTGTAAGACAGTTTTACACATGCAAAAACACTTAGGGTTAACTTGACGAGCCTAGCCTGAGACTGAGTGCTTTTACTACAAATGGAAGGGTCACTAGAAGCGGAACTGCCCCAAATACTTAGCGGACAAGAAGGCCGGCAACACTAAAGGTATATTTGATGTACGTGTAACTGATGTGTACCTTACCAGTACTCGTAGTAACTCCTGGGTATTTGATACCGGTGCCATTGCTCATATTTGTAACTCACAGCAGGAGCTACGGAATAAGTAGAGACTGGTGAAGGACGAGGTGACGATGCGCGTCGGGAAAGGTTCCAAGGTCGATGTGATCGCCGTCGGCACGCTGCCTCTACATTTACCCACGGGATTAGTTTTAAACCTCAATAATTGTTATTTAGTGCCAAGTTTGAGCATGAACATTGTATCTGGATCTCGTTTAATACGAGATGGCTACTCATTTAAATCCGAGAATAATGGTTGTTCTATTTATATGAGAGATATGTTTTATGGTCATGCCCCGATGGTCAATGGTTTATTCTTAATGAATCTCGAACGTAATGTTACACATATTCATAGTGTGAATACCAAAAGATGTAAAGTTGATAACGATAGTCCCACATACTTGTGGCACTGCCGCCTTGGTCACATTGGTGTCAAGCGCATTAAGAAGTTCCATGCTGATGGACTTTTAGAGTCTCTCGATTATGAATCATTTGACACATGTGAACCATGCCTCATGGGCAAAATGACCAAGACTCCGTTCTCTGGAACAATGGAGCGAGCAACCAACTTATTGGAAATCATACATACCGATGTGTGCGGTCCAATGAGCGTTGAGGCTCGTGGAGGATATCGTTATGTTCTCACTCTCACTGATGACTTGAGTAGATATGGGTATGTCTACTTGATGAAACACAAGTCTGAGACCTTTGAAAAGTTCAAGGAATTTCAGAATGAGGTCGAGAATCAACGTGACCAAAAGATAAAGTTCCTACGATCAGATCATGGAGGAGAATACTTAAGTCACGAATTTGGTACACACTTAAGGAAATGTGGAATCATTTCACAACTCATGCCGCCTGGAACACCTCAGCGTAACGGTGTGTCCGAATGTCGTAATCGCACTCTATTGGATATGGTGCGGTCTATGATGTATCTTACCGATTTACCGCTATCATTTTGGGGATACACTCTAGAGATAGCTACATTCACTTTGAATAGGGCTCTGTCTAAATCCGTTGAGACGACACTGTATGAATTATGGTTTGGGAAGAAACCTAAGTTGTCGTTTCTAAAAGTTTGGGGATGCGATGCTTATGTCAAGAAACTTCAACCTGAAAAGCTCGAACCCAAGTCGGAAAAATGTGTCTTCATAGGATATCCTAAGGAAACCATCGGGTATACCTTCTACTTAAGATCCGAGGGCAAGATCTTTGTTGCCAAGAATGGATCCTTTCTGGAAAAAGAGTTTCTCTCGAAAGAAGTAAGTGGGAGGAAAGTAGAACTCGATGAAGTACTACCTCTTGAACCGGAAAGTAGTGCAGCTCAAGAAAATGTTCCTGTGGTGCCTACACCAACTAGAGAGGAAATTAATGATGATGATCAAGGTACTTCGGATCAAGTTGCTACTGAACTTCATAGGTCCACAAGGACATGTTCCACACCAGAGTGGTATGGCAACCCTGTCCTGGAAATCATGTTGTTAGACAACGGTGAACCTTCGAACTATGAAGAAGCAACGGCAGGCCCAGATTCCAACAAATGGCTTGAAGCCATGCAATCTGAGATAGAATCCATGTATGAAAACAAAGTATGGACTTTGACAGACTTGCCCGATGATCGGCGAGTGATAGAAAACAAATGGATCTTTAAGAAGAAGACTGACGCGGATGGTAATATTACCATCTATAAAGCTCGACTTGTCGCTAAGGGTTATCGGCAAGTTCAAGGGGTTGACTACAATGAGACTTTCTCTCCCGTAGCGAAGCTGAAGTCGGTCCGAATCATGTTAGCAATTGCTGCATACTATGATTATGAGATATGGCAGATGGACGTTAAAACAGCATTCCTTAATGGGCATCTTAAGGAAGAACTGTATATGATGCAGCTGGAGGGTTTTGTCGATCCTAAGAATGCTAACAAAGTATGCAAGCTCCAGCGATCCATTTATGGGCTGGTGCAAGCATCTCGGAGTTGGAACATTCACTTTGATGAGATGATCAAAGCGTTTGGGTTTATGCAGACTTATGGAGAAGCCTGCTTTTACAAGAAAGTGAGTGGGAGCTCTGTAGCATTTCTCATATTATATGTAGATGACATACTTTTGATGGGAAATGATATAGAACTTTTGGACAGCATTAAGGCCTACTTGAACAAGTGTTTTTCAATGAAGGACCTTGGAGAAGCTGCTTACATATTAGGCATCAAGATCTATAGGGATAGATCGAGATGCCTCATAGGTCTTTCACAAAGCACATAACTTGATAAGATATTGAAGAAGTTCAAAATGGACCGGTCCAAGAAAGGGTTCTTGCCTGTGTTACAAGGTGTGAGATTGAGCTCGGCTCAATGCCCGACCACAGAAAAAGATAAAGAAGAGATGAGTGTCATCCCCTATGCTTCAGCCATAGGATCTATTATGTATGCCATGCTGTGTACTAGACCTGATGTAGACCTTGCCGTAAGGTTGGTAGGAAGGTACCAAAGTAATCCCGGCAAGGAACACAGGACAGCGGTCAAGAATATCCTGAAGTACCTGAAAAGGACAAAGGACATGTTTCTCGTTTATGGAGGTGACGAAGAGCTTGTCGTAAAGGGTTACGTCGATGCTAGCTTAGACACAGATCTGGATGACTCTAAGTTACAAACCGGATACGTGTATATGTTGAACGGTGGAGCAGTAAGCTGGTGCAGCTGCAAGCAGAGCATCGTGGCGGGATCTACATGTGAAGTGGAGTACATGGCAGCCTCGGAGGCAGCGCATGAAGCAATTTGGGTGAAGGAGTTCATCACCGACCTAGGAGTCATACCCAACACGTCGGGGCCGATCAAACTCTTTTGTGACAACACTGGAGCTATTGCCCTTGCCAAGGAGCCCAGGTTTCACAAGAAGACCAGGCACATCAAGCGTCGTTTCAACTCCATCCGTGAAAATGTTCAAGATGGAGACATAGATATTTGCAAAGTACATACGGATCTGAATGTCGCAGATCCGTTGACTAAACCTCTTTCGCGAGCAAAACATGATCAACACCAGAACTCTATGGGTGTTCGATTCATCACAATGTAACTAGATTATTGACTCTAGTGCAAGTGGGAGACTGTTGGAAATATGCCCTAGAGGCAATAATAAAAGGATTATTATTATATTTCCTTGTTCATGATAATTGTCTTTATTCATGCTATAATTGTATTATCCAGAAATCGTAATACACGTGTGAATACATAGACCATAATATGCCCCTAGTGAGCCTCTAGTTGACTAGGTCGTTGATCAACAGATAGTCATGGTTTCCTGACTATGGACATTGGATGTCATTGATAACGGGATCACATCATTAGGAGAATGATGTGATGGACAAGACCCAATCCTAAGCATAGCACAAGATCGTGTAGTCCGTTTGCTAGATCTTTTCCAATGTCAAGTATCTTTTCCTTAGACCATGAGATCGTGTAACTCCCAGATACCGTAGGAGTGCTTTGGGTGTACCAACGTCACAACATAAATGGGTGACTATAAAGGTGCACTACAGGTATCTCCGAAAGTGTCTGTTGGTTTGACATGGATCGAGACTGGGATTTGTCACTCCGTATGACGGAGAGGTATCTATGGGCCCACTCGGTAATGCATCATCATAATGAGCTCAAAGTGTATGGTCTCGGGATCATGCATTACGATACGAGTAAAGTGACTTGCCGGTAATGAGACTCAACGAGGTATTGGGATACCGACGATCGAGTCTCGGGCAAGTAACGTATCGATTGACAAAGGGAATTGTATACGGGGTTGATTGAATCCTCGACATCGTGGTTCATCCGATGAGATCATCGAGGAGTATGTGGGAGCCAACATGGGTATCCAGATCCCGCTGTTGGTTATTGACCGGAGAGCCGTCTCGGTCATGTCTACATGTCTCTCGAACCCGTAGGGTCTACACACTTAAGGTTTGGTGACGCTAGGGTTGTATGAATATGAGTATGCAGCAAACCGAAAGTTGTTCGGAGTCCCGGATGAGATCCCGGACGTCACGAGGAGTTCCGGAATGGTCCGGAGGTAAAGAATTATATATAGGAAGTGCAGTTTCGGCCACCGGGAAAGTTTCGGGGGTCACCGATATTGTACCAGGATCACCGGAAGGGTCCCGGGGGTCCACCGGGTGAGGCCACCTATCCCGGAGGGCCCCGTGGGCCGAAGTGGGAGGGGAACCAGCCCCTAGTGGGCTGGTGCGCCCCCCTGGGCCCCCCTCTGCGCCTAGGGTTGGGAACCCTAGGGGAGGGGGCGCCTCCACTTGCCTTGGGGGGCACTCCACCCCCCTTGGCCGCCGCCCCCCTAGAGATCCCATCTCTAGGGCCGGCGCCCCCGCTTGGGGCCTATATAAATGAGGGGGAGGGAGGGCAGCTGCACCCTGAAGTTTTGGCGCCTCCCTCTCCCCTGCTACACCTCTCCCTCTCGCAGAAGCTCGGCGAAGCTCTGCCGGAACTCTGCTGCATCCACCACCACGCCGTCGTGCTGCTGGATCTTCATCAACCTCTCCTTCCCCCTTGCTGGATCAAGAAGGAGGATACGTCATCCGCTCCGTACGTGTGTTGAACGCGGAGGTGCTGTCCGTTCGGCACTTGGTCATCGGTGATTTGGATCACGACGAGTACGACTCCCTCAACCCCGTTCTCTTGAACGCTTCCGCTCGCGATCTACAAAGGTATGTAGATGCACTCCTATCACTTGTTGCTTAGATGAACTCATAGATGGATCTTGGTGAAACCGTAGGAAATTTTTTATTTTCTGCAACGTTCCCCAACATATATGAGCAGCGGAAATTAAAGCATGCAACTTGCAAGAATGTAAAGGGAAGGGTTTGGAGGATTCAAATGCAATTTGAGACACAGATGTTTTTTTCGTGGTTCCGATAGGTGGTGCTATCGTACATCCACATTGATGGAGACTTCAACCCACGAAGGGTAACGGTTGCACGAGTCCACGGAGGGCTCCACCCACGAAGGTTCCACGAAGAAGCAACCTTGTCTATCCCACCATGGTCGTCGCCCACGAAGGACTTGCCTCACTAGCGGTAGATCTTCACGAAGTAGGCGATCTCCTAGCCCTTACAAACTCCTTGGTTCAACTCCACAATCTTGTCGGAGGCTCCCAAGTGACACCTAGCCAATCTAAGAGACACCACTCTCCAAGAAGTAACAAATGGTGCGTTGATGATGAACTCCTTGCTCTTGTGCTTCAAATGATAGTCTCCCCAACACTCAACTCTCTATCATAGGATTTGCATCTTGTGGAAAGAAGATTTGAGTGGAAAGCAACTTGGGGAAGGCTAGAGATCAAGATTCATATGGTAGGAATGGAATATCTTGGCCTCAACACATGAGTAGGTGGTTCTCTCTCAGAACTGGTAAGTTTGAAGTGTAGGTTTGTTCTGATGGCTCTCTCCATGAATGAAGAGGAGGAGGAGGGGTATATATAGCCTCCACACAAAATCTAACCATTACACACAATTTACCAATCTCGGTGGGACCGAATCAACAAACTCGGTCGGACCGATTTAGTAAATCTAGTGACCGTTAGGATTTTCGGTGGGACCGACATGCAACTCGGTAAGACCGATATGGTTGGGGTTAGGGCATAACGTAATCTCGGTGCGATTTCACAAACTCGGTGAGACCGATTTTGGTAATTAGCTAACCAGAGAGTTGGTCAGGTAAACTCGGTGGGACCGATTCGCTCTTTTCGATGAGACCGAAATGTTACGAAAGTGAAACAGAGAGTTTACATTGCAATCTCGATGGGACCAATCGCTCACTTTGGTTAGACCAAAACGTTACGAAGGGAAACAGAGGGATTACAATCCCATCTTGGTGAGACCGAGATCCCTATCGGTGAGACCGATTTGCCTAGGGTTTGTGGCAGTGGCTATGACATTTGAACTAGGTGGCGCCGGATAGAAAGAATCGGTAGGACCGATTTTGACTTTGGATTTAGGTCATATGTGGATGTGAGAGAGTAGTTGAGGGTTTTTGGAGCATATCACTAAGCACTTGAAGCAAGAGGCTCATTAAGAAACACCTCATCCCTCCTTGATAGTATTGGCTTTTCCTATAGACTCAATGTGATCTTGGATCACTAAAATGTAAAATGTAGAGTCTTGAGCTTTTGAGCTTGAGCCAATCTTTTGTCATTAATATTTTGAGGGATCCACTTTCATCATCCATGCCATGCCATTCATTGAGCTTTCCTGAAATATTTGTCTTGGAATAGCATTAGCTCAATGAGCTATATGTTGTCATGAATTACCAAAACCACCTAGGGATAGTTGCACTTTCAATCTCCCCCTTTTTGGTTATTGATGACAACATATAGATCAAAGCTTCGACAAATGAGAATAAGATTGAAAAACATCGTCGCTTTGAGAAGTATGTGATAAGCAAGAGGTCCCCCTAAATTTGTGCATAGTTTAAGATTTGCTTTGAACTGCAAATGCACAAGGAATTAGGCTCATGGGTTACTCTTCCATGTCACATACATCTTGGTGGAGCGCTCAAAATAATAAAGATTGAATACATGCACTCATCACCAAGCAAAGTGAATGATCATATAAGGATAAGTAGGATAATATCATCTAACAAGAATAAGTGTAGCTTATGATCAAACACATGATCATCAATGTCTCACAGATAATAGCATAGTATCTCAAGCAATCAAAAGCAAACAAAGTTTAACCAAGAATACAAGAGAGAACAAAAGCAAACTCTCTCTCTCCCGAAGCCTATGATCTATACATTTTTCTCCCCCTTTGGCAACAAGTTACCAAAAAGTTCCGAGAAAATGCATAGTACTATATCATCTCTCATGCTTGGTCTTTAGTTGGTGGTGTAGAGATGACTCGTTGGACGAAGACTTCAGTTGATATGGATGGAGCTGAAGGAGTTGGTGCTGAAGCTGGTTGCACTTGAGCTGTAGCTAGTGCAGATGAAGTGGCTCTGGTGTCTGTCACCGGCTCTGCAGCTGATTTCTGAGCTCAAGGCACTCTGGCAAATGCATCAGTAGTTGTCCTGCCCTTCCTCTCCTGCATGTCATCCTGTAGCTGCTCCACAACTGACTGAATCTTAGTTACTTTGACATCTAAGTCATAGAATTTCTGTTCCATGATTCTTTCCAGGCTCTCCTGGTTTTGAGTTAGGGTGGCCAACCCTTTCTCAATCCTCAGAGTTGATGCTATCAAGTAACCAAGCTGCTCCTGCTTGTTCTTCAAAAAGTATTCAGATGCCTCCTCTTGAGTTGGCATCTTGGCAGCCTTCTCTTTCTTTGCTTTCTCCTTCTTCTCTTGAGCTTGAACTGATGATGGTTCATTCTCATTCATCACAAATTGATTGTCCTCAAAGTCTGGATGCAGAACAAAGTGTTCCTTATCCAACAGATTTTTTCCTGTGCCCATCTTTGAGTTAATCAACTCCTGAATTTGTGGGGCATATCCACAACTTCTCTTTTGGTCTGCTGTTGTCCTCTTGATAGTCTCAACCATGAGGCTCATGACCTTGAATTTCTGTGGCACATCAAATATGTGTAGCAAATTAATTGCATGCCCTCTGATCATGTTGTGGTCACCTGACTTGGGCAAAAGAGTGTGCCTTAGAATCCAGTTGATCGTTGGCAGCCCTGATAGAAGAAAATGGACTGACCCAAACTTGAAAGTCTCAAGAGCTTTGTCTGGGATCTCCTTGTACATATGTGACATAGAATTGTGATCCATCTTTTTCTTGGCATAAATGTCCAAGTCATCTTCACTCTCCTTTGGGGCATTGATCAGATTGGCCCATTCCTCAATAGTTGATTGGTATATCGTACCTTCAGACATCCAAACTATCCTGCCATCTGGATAGAAATATGCTGTGGAGTAGAATTGCATAATGAGCTCATCATTCCAGTTTGTGAGCTTCTGCCCAACAAAGTCTGCAACTCCACATGCACTGAAGCTGTCATATACTCCAGGATAATGTTCTTCATTCTCCTTCATGTAGGTCCAGTCGACCCACCTCATATCACACACTATAGGCTTCTTGTCCAACAAGATTGTCTCATAGAAATCCTGCTGTTCCTTTATGTGGAACCTGTAATCAACAACAGTCCTTCTCCTGGTGGCATATGGATCTGACTCTCTCCATAGCCTCAACCCTGAATCTCTCCTGATCTTCATGTTCTCAGCCACAGGATGAGCATCATTGTGGTCTGGAATCTTGGGTTTGAGCTTCCTCAGGACTTGTCCGTCATCATCTTCCTTAGCAGCAACTTCAGGCACTGGGGCCTTGTTCTTCTCAGCACCTGGTATACTCCTGGTATTCCTCTTAGGTGCATTCTTGGGCTTGGAGGCAGCTTTGGGTGCTTCTTTGGGCTTTGATGTTGCAGCCCCTGACTTAATAGCATCACCCATCAGCTTTTGTGCCTTGGGTGCTGGTGCAACAACCTCTTCTTCCTCCTCCTCAGAGTCTCTCCTCATAGAGGGATTGCCAAGAACTTTGGCAGTAGTGGTTCTGGCTCTCTTTTTCTTTTTGTCTTGACCAGCAGCTTCATCTTCTGACTCAATAGTAAACTTCATGGTTTCTCCAGTGGCAACCTTCCTGGGTTTGGAAGTGGGAATCCTTCTTGCAGGTGCCTTCTTCTGCACTACTGGCTTAGTGGCTGCAGCTGAACCATATTCTTTCTTGACCACCTTCTTCTTAGAAGTGGCCTCATCCTCAGCTGCCACATAGTCCTCATCCTCAGAGTCTGAGGTTCTCTTCCTTCTGGCTCTTGTGGCTGCTTTAGGCAAATTGCTAGGAGTGCTTCTGCTGCCATCATCTGAAATGCTAGAGGGACTAGTGCCCTCACTCATGTGAATCTGCTCTTCTTCCCTGTTCTGACTATCATTTTGGTCTGACATGTTGAATACACTGACTGCTGACCCTGTGAATAGTTATAGATGAGATAGAGTGGATGAGCATCACAAAATGCAAAGATTTTTGCAAAAGAATGATTCAAAAACTTAGTTTTAGTTTTCCACAGAAAGCATTTCGGATCAACCAATTTTCAAACTCGGTGATACCGAAGCAATTTTGGAACTTAAACTAGTGAACTCGGTCAGACCGAGTCACAGTTCGGTGGCATCGAGACTCCTAGGGTTTCACAAAGTTCTAAAATTGGTCACACCGATTAGCAATTCTCGGTCAGACCGAGAGTTACTAGTGCAATGGCGTTAGCCGAATCGGTGGGACCGAGTTTTTCAACTCGGTGGGTCCGAGATGGTTTCGGCGGAAACCTAACCCTAAATTTTCTAATCGCATCTATTCTAAGGATTGTTTTGACTGGATAGAGGTGTTTCAATCGTGGCAAGAATCATAATGAACACAATGTGCTGAGAATCAGACGAGGATAGCACTGTGATCGAGTTCATACCCTAGTTCGGCGATGAACTCGCTACGGCGGCAATGGCGGAGATGAAATCCGTTGACGGCGGTGGAGACCAGCGACACGAGGCGGCTGGAAACGAAATCGACGATCCGTAGACCTAGGAGGCAGAGCGAGCTATGCGCTGGCGAAGAGGTTTGGAGAAAGTTTTCCAAAAAATTTGCCTGTGAATATATAGCTCGACACTGTTGGTGTGACTGAGTGGAACGACTCGGTGGAACCGAGATGCATAACTGTTGACAGTTACAGCAACTCGGTGAGACCGAAAAGTTCAAATCGGTTGCACCGATATTGAAAACCTAGATCGACTTAGTGATCTCGGTATGACCAAAATGGAAGGATCGGTCAGACCGAAAAGCACAAAGAAGTTTTGGAAGTTTAAGTCTATGACTAATCGGGGACTCCGAGTGCTCCTCACACAGAGTGGTTCGAATCTGACTTGATCAAATTTTGTGATGTAGCATGAATAGAGTTTGAGACGAGAAAATCATAGATAGCTAGAGAAGATTCTTAGGCATTCTTGTCCATCCACTTGGCCAAAGAAAAAGAAACCAATCAATCAAAACAATAAGTGGATGTCCTCGAATGAGTAAAATATGCAACCAACATGCTCAGACAATAAAATGGCAAATGAAATATGTGTCAAAGCATGCACAACCAATTCTAGCATCTATCAAACAATTGGCGATGACTAGTTCATCTATATATGAGTATATTGACTTAGGAGTCAAATGAGAACATTTGATCATAGGTCATACTCATCGTTTAAGCTCAAGTGGGGTTACCACTTTTACATAATGCATTAATGTGTTCACATCATTAGAGTTGCTTTGACTCAATTCTTAGAGTTAAGCTCCCCCTAGATGTGAGATCCCCCCTTAGAGGGATGAACTAACCTTGGGTTTTGTCGATGATGACTTCATGTAGGTGTTGAAGATGTGGATGCTCAATGTTGAAGTAGGTGATTTGGAGCAATCCTTTGGAGTGAGTTGCACTTTCAATACCTACATGGGTTAGTCCCACAAGGAACAAACAAGAATATCCATAGACATAGAGTGATGCACACACAAGATGATGTCCATGAAAACATTAGGTTACCTTGTCCCTTGCCTTACCAACATGAGGGTTTGTGACTCCTTGAACTAGTGCAAGATATGGAAGTTGATTGCACTTGTCCTTGCCATAATGATATGAGTGAAGAATGTTGGCGGAGTCACCCTCAAGAACACTCTAGTTCTTCTTCTTGGGGATCCACATCATCTTGATGGGAATCCTTGGAGTTGTAGTTGTACTTGATGAAGTAGAACTTGACGTAGTCTTGGGAACCCACTTGACCAAGGCCTTAGGTGCTTCTTCAAATGCATCCATCTCCTCTTGAAGCTTGTCCTTGCCTTTGTTCTTGTGGTCTTGTGGTTGAAGATCATCTTGTGCTTGTGTTCCCTTGAAGGAAGTAGGATCATACTTCTCTTGTTGAGGAACAAACTTCGTCTTGGGGTATTGATCTTCTTCCCACTCAACTCCATTGGCATTGAACTTCTGTTCAAAACCAACACCTTGATTCTTCCGGTGCCTTCCTTGCTTGCGTATAATTTCCTTGAATTGCTTACTCCCAGCAAGGCTCTTGTATACACCTTTCTCTATAATTCCCTTTAATAAGCTGTTTTCTTGCTCAAGTGTAACTTGGCTAAGAGAATCATTAGTGGAATCAGGAGAACTACTAGAAGCAACAATATTGGATTTGGCATTATTATTGTTACTACTAGAGGAAGAATCTTTCTTGTTCTTGTTACTAGACTTGACTTGAGGCATGTAAGTGGATAGGAGTAACCGCTTGGCAATGTAAGAAGAACTTTTCTTACGGGGATCATCATTGATTGCCTTTAAGAACTCATGCTCTTGCTCAAGATTGAGCTTTTCAAAGCATAACTTCTCATGAGCCCTTAAAAGTTCTCGATGATCTTCGAAGATAGTTTCATGAGCTAACTTAAGAGTGTTTAGTTCTTTAGTTAGAAGCTCAATCTTCTCCTTATCATTGTCATTAGTTTTATCTTGATTAGCATGATTAATTGACATTTCATCATAGTATTCATTACTAGAGTTGTCAATAAGTAAATCATCATCACCTAACAAGTCATCTTCATCACTATTAAAATCAACATAGTCAGGTTGTGTTACCTTAGGACCTTTGGCCATGAAGCATCTTCCAATTCCTTAATTTGGTGAATCAAATATGTCATAGGAGTTGGTTGACACAAGTGCTAGACCGGCAACACCTTCATCTTGAGTATATTTGGAGTCAGAGTGATAGCTTCTCTCAGAGTGATTGTCGGAGTCGGAGCCGGATACCCATTCACCAACATGAGCTTGATGTCTTTGTTTTGTGTAGCTCTTTGATGACTTGTCCTTCCTTTCCGAATCCTTGCTTCTCTGTGAGGGTCTTCATTCATAACGATCATCTCTACTCCTTCTCTCTCTTGATGGTGATTCTTCTCTTCTACTTCTTCTTTTTGGAGAATCTTCTCTTCTTTTGTAGGGTGTCGTACACTCATTGGAATAGTGTCCGGGTCTCCCACAATTGTAGCAATTGCTCTCTCGACTAGAAGATCTTTTGTCATTGTAGGACCTTTACTTAGAGCTTCTTTCTTTGCTTCTACTCTTGTAGAATTTGTTGAAGTTCTTCACCATTAAGCTCAATTCTTCATTGAAGGTTTGTTTCTCACTTGATGATGTGGGGGCTTCACATGAGGCTTTGTAAACACCACTTGACTTGTTGTGAAGTTCCTCCTTATCCTTGAGTGACATCTCATGAGCAACAATTCTTCCAATGACTTCCGTTGGCTTGAGATCTTTGTAATTTGGCATCATTTGGATCAATGTGCACACGGTATCATACTTTCCATCCAATGCTCTTAGGATCTTCTTGATGATGAATCTGTCGGTCATCTCTTCACTTCCTAAGCCGGCAATCTCATTTGTGATAAGAGCAAGCCTAGAGTACATTTCAGCGACACCTTCACCATCCTTCATTTTGAACTTGTCAAGCTGAATTTGGAGCACATCCAACTTGGATTCCTTGACGGAGTCGGTACCTTCATGCATATCAATCAAAGTATCCCAAATTTCCTTTGCATTCTCAAGACGGCTAATTTTTTTTGAATTCTTTGGGGCACAAGCCATTGAAGAGGATATCACAAGCTTGAGCGTTGTATTGCAGCATCTTCATTTCATCCGCACTAACTTCACGGTTCGGCTCTCTCCCATCAAATAATTCACATTGCAAGCCAATACACACAATAGCACAAACGGCGGGTTATGTCTGAGAATATGCATTTTCATCTTATGCTTACAACTAGAAAAATTAGTGCCATCAAAGTAAGGACCTCTACGGTGATAATTTCCCTCGCTAGACGCCATACTATCCTAGGTTGTGGAACCAAGGCTGTGACCACCAAAAGCTATGGAAATCAAAGCAAATGGAGAACAAAGCTCTGATACCACTTGTAGGCCCTTGAAGTATGTCAAGGAGGAGGGGTGATTAATTAGACTACTTGACCAATTAAAAACTTAACCTTTTCCCAATTTTAGACTTTGGCAGATTTTAGCTATCTTTGGACAAGTCAAGCAATCTTCACACAATTCAAGCAAGCATGCAAAGAGTATATGAGCAGCGGAAATTAAAGCATGCAACTTGCAAGAATGTAAAGGGAAGGTTTTGGAGGATTCAAACGCAATTTGAGACACAGATGTTTTTGTCGTGGTTCCGATAGGTGGTGCTATCGTACATCCACGTTGATGGACACTTCAACCCATCAAGGGTAACGGTTGCATGAGTCCACGGAGGGCTCCACCCACGAAGGGTCCACGAAGAAGCAACCTTGTCTATCCCACCATGGTCGTCGCCCACGAAGGACTTGCCTCACTAGCGGTAGATCTTCACGAAGTAGGCGATCTCCTTGCCCTTACAAACTCCTTGGTTCAACTCCACAATCTTGTCGGAGGCTCCCAAGTGACACCTAGCCAATCTAGGAGACACCACTCTCCAAGAAGTAACAAATGGTGTGTTGATGATGAACTCCTTGCTCTTGTGCTTCAAATGATAGTCTCCCCAACACTCAACTCTCTCTCATAGGATTTGAATCTGGTGGAAAGAAGATTTGAGTGGAAAGCAACTTGGGGAAGGCTAGAGATCAAGATTCATATGGTAGGAATGGAATATCTTGGCCTCAACACATGAGTAAGTGGTTCTCTCTCAAAACTGGTAAGTTGGAAGTGTAGGTTTGTTCTGATGGCTCTCTCCACGAATGAAGAGGAGGTGGAGGGGTATATATAGCCTCCACACAAAATCTAACCGTTACACACAATTTACCAATCTCGGTGGGACCGAATCAACAAACTCGGTCGGACCATTCAATAAATCTAGTGACCGTTAGGGTTTTCGGTGGGACCGACATGCAACTCGGTAAGACCGATATTGTTAGGGTTATGGCATAACGTAACCTCGGTGAGACCGATTACACAAACTCGGTGAGACCGATTTTGGTAATTAGCTAACCAGAGAGTTGGTCAGGTAAACTCGGTGGGACTGATTCGCTCTTTTCGGTGAGACCGAAATGTTACGAAAGGGAAACAGAGAGTTTACATTGCAATCTCGATGGAACCGATCGCTCACTTCGGTTAGACCGAAACGTTATGAAGGGAAACAAAGAGATTACAATCCCATCTCGGTGAGACCGAGATCCCTATCGGTGAGACCGATTTGCCTAGGGTTTGTGGCAGTGGCTATGACATTTGAACTCGGTGGCGCCGGATAGAAAGAATCGGTAGGACCGATTTTGACTTTGGGTTTAGGTCATATGTGGATGTGAGAGAGTAGTTGAGGGGTTTTGGAGCATATCACTAAGCACTTGAAGTAAAAGGCTCATTAAGCAACACCTCATCCCTCCTTGATAGTATTGGCTTTTCCTATAGACTCAATGTGATCTTGGATCACTAAAATGTAAAATGTAGAGTCTTGAGATTTTGAGCTTGAGCCAATCCTTTGTCCTTAATATTTTGAGGGATCCACTTTCATCATCCATGCCATGCCATTCATTAAGCTTTCCTAAAATATTTGTCTTGGAATAGGATTAGCTCAATGAGCTATATGTTGTTATGAATTACCAAGACCACCTAGGGATTGTTGGACTTTCAATCAGCACGCTATAAAATTTCATGATGCAAGGATACACACACGCTTCTTAGAATGGAGTTGACATATTTTTGCTGGACTGGAGCGGACTAGTTCTTTGGCCACTGGAATCTCCTTATTATCAGTAGGAGTTGGGTTTCTCTTTGCTGGAACAATATCTATAAAAACTGGAGTTGGTTTATTATCTCCTGGCATTTGGATCTTTTGCAAAGGCCTTGTTTGTAACCCTTCAGATTCTAACATAGTCATCTTCCCCTTGCATGGCTTGTGTAGAAGAATGGTGCTTTAATTATAAAACATGTGACAATAGAGAGATCGAATAGGTACCGAAGAATAGAAAGGCATGACATATTGACATGTATTCCCTCCATCCGGAAAAAAATGGATGGGTCTAGGCGTATTTCAGTTCTAGATACATCCTTTTTTATCCATTTCGGCAACATGTAATCCAGAGGAGGGAGTATGGTGTAAGAACCAGGGATACAACAGGACAACACAGCAAAAAAACACTAGTTGAATGTAAAACTATATGCTAGCGGAATACGTACAGAAATAACTAAGGCAAAATACACGTGTATGATTGGGAAACTAAGATGGCATTGCAACAGAGCACTAGAACATCACTTCAATGTAAAAAAACATGGTATGGTAGACAGATGAAGTACATACTGATGAATAACAATGCATAAGATATTCAGAAGAATGATGTCCAAATTAAGCAGATGGCATTGCGATAGAGTAGAATGACAGTACTTGAATTTGAAAACATGTTATCATGAATGGAATAGGTACTGAAAAACAGGAAGGCATGACATATTTACATGCATGATCAGCATGCTAAGCACATAGCATTGCAACAGAGTAGATACACTCCAGGACATTATATGCATGTTGTACCCATATCGCAGGCCAAGTTAGAGCAAGGACCTTGTGGGGTGAAGAGGATTCATCATCTTTCTGCAAGTCTTCTGAAGAACTGCCTTTACATGTTCCATCATATTGGGTATCATTGATATCAAGTTTATTGGCCTTTACATTGCTCCGTGAGGTTCTTGTGGATATATCAGTGTGTGCAATTATATCTGACATGCATGGAAGACAACTAGTAGTTAGATTTATGTAATCAGTGCCTGTAGGAGACGACATAAATAGTAGGACTAGGGTTAACTAGCAGCAACAGGTCTCATAAACTAAAGGGAGAACACAGATGAAAGCTACAGAATATGTATCGTTTGTACTCGAGATTAACTAGATGGTACACAAAAGTATTAAAGAACAACATAAGTAATACTAGAAGTGGTATAATACTATAATCACCAGTCTGTGGGATAGCATTGGCTGATGGATGATAACTATGGAACAACGTTACCTAAAGAACAAGTATCTTAGCTGAACTATGGAACAGTGTTAACTCCTGAACAAGACTCGTAAGAGATCAGCATGAATACAGTGAAATGTGATGATCTATTTTCCATGCTTAGATGAATAACGAAGCCATAAATGTTGCACACAAGTAAGATGATGGTACAACCTATCTGGCTCCCATCCATAGGAGTGAGCATCATGTGCTGACTTCTCGATGGCCCTACAGTTGTTGTGGTTGTCCATGTCGGGCATGTGCATTCAATGCAGGGAACTGTTGAGTGGGGACTATAGCTCCCTTCTGGTGTATGCTTCCCTTGTTGGAGCAGTTGCGGTGAGTCGGAAGATGGTGTGTCTGAAGATGCAGATAACGCATAATGTTAAGAACGACATATCTCTTTGATCTGAAGAAATACACTAAGAGATCAACAACAAGGTACGAGAGTGGTCACATGTCTGTTGACTGAAGACTAAATTGGGGTCACATGAATTTATTTTATTTTGGTACTGTCCGAGCTACGACGGATGGCTTGATGGCCGTCTTGTGCCTCCCGGCTGACACTGTTCGGAATCTTCCCCGAAGAGCCAGCGACCAACGGCAGAGCAGCCTGCCTCCGCCGTCCGTGGCCCCGGCCAAAACCCCGCTCCCCGCCCCACTGCACTGCCGTGGTTGCCCCGCCCCCAGGCCAATCCACAAAGACTCCCCATCATCCAGATCCGGTGGCGGCAGTACCTTCAACCCATGCAACTCTAAAAGATAGCCATCTAAGTGCTGCTTCCGCGGGGAACGCGCCCCGCACCCTTATGTTAGACACCAGCCAACTGGCAGCCTAGGAGCTCCGCCGCCTCGAGGGGTGCTGCTTCCCATTGGGAATCGATTGGCCCAGAATAAAAATTCAGACAACTGACGCCTAAATAAAGTGATTTGAGATGAGGATGCGACCTATCTGGCGGCATGGTGAAGTAGGCGGGTCCAGCTGCCGAGTCGGTGAGGCCGGCGCGGTTGCGGTGGCGATGGTCAATGGCTACGGGGAAGCAGCGCCAAGACTCTGGACGGATCCGAAGTTGGAGCCGCTCCGGTGCCGTGAACAACAGCGGGGGTGAATCGGCTCCGAAACAGTTCACGCGACCATCGTCGAGGAAGCACAAACACCACGGAGTAAGAGGCACACAGCCCAGTGCACGACGGCAAATGGACAGCATCTCCGGCATTAGGGAGGAGGGTGGCTGTGAAATTGGTGTGGTGGGGGCGCCATGGAGGTGGGGCTGAGGTTTCGCGGCTCAGGAGAAGGGAGCTTCCCGGGGAGAAGGTTATTTGGCGCCCAC
>NC_041391.1:508534372-508568939 GCF_002162155.2 Triticum dicoccoides
CATGTCTTACAGACGCATTTGTCTGAAATGTGAGGGGGAGTTACAGTTCTACCCTTGCCTATAGGCTTCTCGGGTTAGGTCTGTGTACTGAGGGTCGGGGATAGTAGAGTAACTTTGCTTCTCCCCAAATAGTGGGCGGGAGCGATTTCGGGCAAGGAGGGCGTGTTTTGAACTATAATGGGCGCGAGCGATTTCGGGCGTAGAGAGCGTGTTTTGAAATAGTGGGCGCGAGCTATTTTGGGCGAGGAGAGCGTGTTTTTCCGACCATGGTTTATGAATTATTTGGCACATGTCATTTCGGCCAAGGAGAAGGCGCGCTTGGATGAAGTTACGAACCCACCCTCGATGTACAACTGGCCAATTGATGCGTGTCCCACATAGGACGGTAATTTCGCGTCTCTCATTTATTTGCTCGGGCGAATTCCACCGAGCAGAGAGGATGTTTAACGGTTCGTTCAAGTTTTGGGAGAACGAGCATCCACATCTACCTTACCAAGTCGATTCGAATCAAGTTTTGAAATATTAGCTTGCCACTTCTTTTTTAGATGGAGAGATGATGCTCGGGAGTAATGTGTTTTTACATGCTCGTTGCTAGCGATTTACTATATGACAAATAGTTGACCCACTCAAAAACGCGAATCAAACCCAAAATGAAATATCTCGATTCAATGAAATAGCTCGTTCAGTAGGTCAAAATAGTGAACTAAATCCAAAATTGAACACCTCAATCGAGTAGCATGTTGTACAATATTATAGTACTCCATGAACATGTTGAAAGTCAAATTAATGAACTTGTTTGATATACGCATATATCCGTTCATGTGTGGATTGCAGACAACATGTTCTCCAATTTAAATATTTGAATGCAAGTTTATATCGAAACATGGTTTATATCAGTCTTTGATGCATAAAACGCGGCCTCCCCCTCTCCCGGACTCCTTCTCTCTCTCTCTCTCTCTGACAATCTTCAATTCTGTCGCACGCATTCAACCCAAAAACCTTGTTGGTCCCTCTCCCTTTCTCTCCATCTCTCTCTCTCTCTCTCTCTCTCTCTCTCTCTCTCTCTTTGTGTGTGGGTGGGGGGGTCTTTCTAGTTCGCATGCATATATACACCATCTATAGGTCTCTCTCGCACACTATGTATGATACTCTAGCTAGTCCAAGCTAGATATCTGGGGTGCACTCATCGTACGCACACAAATTCCTTGGCTCTTTGCCCGTAACTCTCTCACGCACCACTCTCTCATCTCGGAGCTCTCCCCCCCCCCTCTCAAACTCTCCATCCACCTGGGTCACACATACACATGCATATCTCACTCGCACTCGATAGGCCCATCTAAAACTCTATATCTCTCCCTCGTTCTCTCTCTGTCTCACACGCACACACACAATCTCATGCCTAGCTAGCCAAGTACGATGGTCTCTCACTCAATTGTAGGCACACGCAGTGCCCCCTATATGTATATGACTAGCTAATCTTAGTCTCCATCACAAACATGTGCATGGTCTATCTCGATTTCTCTCGGGGCATCTTTCTATCGCACACGCACTCCCTTGATCTCCCACCCATATAGTCCCCTCACGATCTCGAGGGGATCTCTCTATCAAAAACACACCCTCTCTCCCTCCCCATGCGTCCATGCCATCCATGTGTCCCTCTCGACCTTTGTTCCTTGTTGGCCAGACCTCTATTGGACATGTGCTACAGGGGTGTCTCTCTCCGTTGCAAACAATCACACACTAGATATCTTCGTGTATCTCCTCGCCTTGCTTTTCCATCTCGGAGATGCATGCGTGATATGTTTGCATAAGAAATGAAAAAACACACTCTCTCTCTAATTTATTGTTTGTTGTCACTTTCCCTTTCACACACATACTCTTTTTGCACACTTACTGATTCTCCTTCACACGCACTTGATCTGTCTCGACTTAGGCACTCTCCTCGGTCCATAGCATATAGATTTATTGAAAAGTCAAACATCACAAAGTTTGACCATGCACGTGGAGAAAAACAATTACATCTAGTACGGCAAACATATACCATTAGATTCATCATGAGATGTAGTATTGTAGATATAAATAACATTTGCGTAAACCTGATCAAAGTTTCCAAAGTTTGACTTGTAAAAGATATTACATGCACTACATTATCGAACGGATGGAATATCTCTTTCCCCCTCTCAGCTATCTGACACACCACTCAGCCTTATCGGGGCTCCTCAATCTCTCTCAAACTTTATTGGTCAGTTTGGTTCGTGACCTAACCCTCATGCCTTGATGGCCAGTACTGCCTGGTGTGGACGTGAGATGTATTATATTTCTGCCTGGCCAGGCTTGTGTGGTGCTGAACTATTTGGTTCATGCCTGGGCCAGGCAAAGCATCAACGTCCCATCAATCAATCCATGCAATAATTATCTAATGCTAATATCCATCCATGTTGCTGTTAGCCTCGTGGCCGCATGACCAAGCACGGCCAGGCGTTCAAAATCGGTTGCCTGGGCCAGGCTACTTGCAATGTCTGGAGTCCAGCCAGGCTAATTAAAGTGCAAGGGAACCCATGCAGGCGGGCTTTCTTTTTCACAGGGTAGCAACCAAACAAGCATGCATGGAATCCAGCCACAACCCCAGGCCAAGCAAAAGATGCTCAGGACGCAAGCCAAACTGACCTTATATCTCCCTGGTTCACACATACACATGTCTCGCTCGCGCTATATATATAGACCCATCCAACACTCTCTGCCCTTGTTCTCTCTCATGTGACATGCACCCCCCTAAGTACCATAATCCCTCACTCCATCATAGGCGCAAGCACCCCCCCTCCTAAGTATGATTATCTCTTACTAGCCATCAGGAACACACATATTGTCTCCTTCCATCCATACGTCTATCTCGATATCTCTCGGGGCATCTTCTATCGCGCACACACCTTGTCACTCGATCTCCCACCCATGTAGTCCCATCACGATCTCCAGGGGATCTCTCTATGACAAACATACACTCTCTCCTCCCCATGTCTGCATTTTCTCCGTACGTCTCTCTCGACCTCTCTCCCTTGTTTGTTAGACCCCTCTTGGCCACGTGCTAGGGGTCTTGCTCTCTCTGTTCCAAACAACCACACACTATCTCCTCACCTTGCCTCCGTTGTCGAAGATGCATGTGTGATATGTTTGCATAAGACATGCATGCTTTTTCTCTACTTTTATTGTGTGTTGTCCATGTCTCTTTCACACACGCACACACACTTTTTCACTCTCTCTTGCTCTCTCTCTCTCACTCTCTCTCTCTCTCTCTAGTTAGGGACTCTGTCACGTCCATAAGCATAGGGATGTTTTGAAAAGTCAAACCTCAGAAAAGTTTGACCAGGTATATGTGGAGAAAAACATTTACATCTGGAACGATCATTAGATTCATCACAACATGTACTTACTTCATACTATCATTTATCTTTGGTATTGTAGATATAAGTAATTTCTTTATAAACTTGGTCAAAGTTTCAAAAGTTTGACTTAAAAAAATGTTGGAACTACATTATCGAACGGAGGGAGTAGCTCTTTCTCTCCCTCTCTGCTATCTCTCATGGGCCTCCCCTCTCACTCGAACTCTCTATACCGATGGATTATACGCTCAATGTGTCAGCGTATAGCTCCGTATATTGTTTAGTTGACCGGTCAACCACACATGCTGCCTTGTCAGCTCGTGTTCTGTATCTTTGTGTGCTGGACCATGTGGCAGTGGGTGAAAATAAGTAAACTAGAGGCCCATCTGACACGCGGTGAAGTAAACAAAGTTGAAACCACTCGGGGTAGCACCCCGCATGCTAGTAAATTGAGGGCGCATTGAGGACACACTTCTTGCGCGTGAAGGACACACTCGCGCACAATTCACCACTGCGCGGCGGCATGCACAGAAGGACGCACTCGCGCACACCCAGCACAAAACACACACCAGCACACGTGTACACCGGCATCGCTGCCGGTTGAGATGGACAGCGAGGCAGCCAACAAGCGAAGGCGGCTCGATCCAAAACCGCATCCGGCGAGCCTGGACTTCATCAGCAGCCTCCCCGACGACATGCTGCTCGTCATCATCGGCCTCCTCCCCACCAAATCTACCGTGCGGACTGCCCTGCTCTCCCGGTGGTGGTGCCCCCTCTGGCGCTGCGTCCCCCTCAACCTCACCGTCGACAGCTGCCTTTGCGACGGGGATTGCAAACGCATGGCCGCAGTCTCGAAGATCCTTTCATCGCACCCTGGGCCAGCCAGACTCCTTGACATCCGCATGTTCAGTACCAACTGCAAGGTCCAACCCAAGTTCGACGAGTGGTTCTTATCCCCCGCCCTAGATCAGCTCGACGAGCTTAGCTTTGAAGCTGGACGATGTCACTCTCTGCCACCGTCCACGCTCCGCCTCAGGCCAACGCTGCGCCGCGCTAGCTTTAGCTCCTGCTATCTTCCCCAGATTAATGTTGCGCCCGCCCTTCTTCTCCCTCAACTCAAGCATCTCGACCTCTTCGACGTTGTCATCTCGAAGAAGGCTATGGAGCACCTGCTCCGCAGTTGTACTGCGCTCGAGTACCTTCGTCTTGAGCAGATCCACAGGCTCATTAGCCTCCACATCCCCTCGACGAATCTCTGATGGATTAATGTGTCTTGCTGGCCCCGTAACGAGACATCAATTGGGAAGAGATCACTCCAGCTGTTCCACGTTATGGTCATTGAGAATGCGTCTTTCCTTGAGAGATTGTTTGTATCGGATCTAGAAGGTCCAACAAAAATCAGGGTCATTGATGCGCTGGAGTTGACAGCGTTGGTGTACTCATCTGCCAAATTCTCCGAACTCTTTATTGGATCCGTAATCGTTCAGGTACAACACTCATCTTCTTCTCCGTCTTCTTGAAATTCACATTTTTAAATTTCTTCTTGATGTATTTATGACCGTCTTCCAGAAAATGATTCCCACAAGCTTGACCCAGTCCATGCGCACAGTGAAGATCTTAGCACTAAAATCTATCGGCCCCAATCTGGATCAAGTTGTTGGATTCCTTACATGCTTTCCGTGCATGGAGAAGCTACTCATCGAGGTGAAACTTCTTTACTATAAGTAAACAGTAATCACAACGTAGCTCAATTTTTTCGTAATTTTCCCAAATTACGATGACAAGTGTAGTGTTCAAAACTGCATCTACGCACTGCACCGAAAGAAATGTTTTTAATATTTTTTTCTCACGTGATCACCTGCATCATTTTTATGCTGTACTACTATAGTAGCCTAGGATAGTCATAGTGGAAAGTAACTTAGACTACTCCAGTAACTCTATGGTTACCCTAAGAGCAAGTACTACCTCCGTCCTGGTTTACTCTTCCAATTTTGTATTATCAAAATTTGACCATAGATTTAACTGACAAAATGTTAATGCATGCCACTAAGAACTATATCGTTGGATTCGTATTTGAGCATAATTTCAAATGGTGTTATTTTTAGTGACATGCACTGGCATTTTCTTAGGTAAATCTATGGTCAAAATTTTATACTAAATACGAGGTAGTATTCCCTCCGTCCCAAAATTCTTGTCTTACATTTTGTTAGATACGGATGTATCTAACACTAAAATGTAACTAGATACATCCGTATTTAGACAAATTTAAGACAAGAATTTTGGGAAGGAGGGAGTACAAAAGTGGGCTATGTAGGCCAAAACATGTGCCAAATTCACTTATGATGCATTTCGCATCGATGCCCCTCCATTGCTCACCTAGTACCCCAATCTGGATCACCTACTTTGCTCCGGTGCCAAATTAACTCACGCAATGAAAAAATACTGCACGGGAGAGAGAGAGGACTGAGGCAATAAAAAAACACTTGTTTGGGAGAGTGAGAGGCTGGTGTAGTTGGTTTGATTGATTTGTTTATACATGTGGGTTTGTGTGCACAGCGGTGCCAACTCTCTCACATCGCGAGAGCGGTGCCAAAATCTTTTGCTTTGACATCGATGCGTATTATGTGGCATACTTTTGCGAAATATGGCATCGGCCACATAGTGGAAGGCAACAAATGCCCGAGCTCTTCACGTGCTCCTAGTTAAATGAGAGGAAACAGAAAGAGAGAGAGAGAGAGAGAGAGAGAGAGAGAGAGAGAGAGAGAGAGTGAAAAATATCACTAGCTAGCCAACCCTATCGTATGAGCGAATGATATTGGTACCTCTTGATGACACGGCAATCTTATACAACCAGTTGCTCTAATATGTTCTCTTCTTTTGCAGATA
Organism: Triticum dicoccoides; assembly: GCF_002162155.2. Classification (NCBI taxonomy): domain Eukaryota; kingdom Viridiplantae; phylum Streptophyta; class Magnoliopsida; order Poales; family Poaceae; genus Triticum; species Triticum dicoccoides. The sequence goes on from NC_041391.1 coordinate 508,540,636, forward strand.
AAAAAAGACCCGAAAGTGAAAAATGTGTTGCACTATAACAATCTCATCGAATGCCTTGATCTCCATCTTACAGAAACTGATTTGATCGACTACCGAGGCAGCACATCTGAGATTAAATTGGCCAGGTTCTTTGTTCTGGAGGCAAGTGTGCTCAAGGTAATGAGGTTTGGCGTTCTCTGGCGCAACAATGAATGGTGTGCTGATCACCGCAGGCATCTAAGCCTAAATGACAAAGTCTCCGCAGAAGCTGAATTTGTTTTTGAAACATCAAGTGGCCAGAGACTCGAAAAATTATTTGCCCATTAGTGACTTGTCAGGGAGGTGGATTTTAGTTTGTACGATAATGCTGCATCCACCTAAAGTAATGAAAGTTCTTACGTAAACTTCCTAGTAATTCCCTCTTCGTAGGTGCAGCATTACTCCTAACATTTGTAATATCAGTTTGAAACTTGTAATATTGCCGTGTCCTATTCCTGCGTTTTCAAAATCCTATGAATCAAACAGGTCCTGAGTTGGTGATGATGTGTTGTGCCTCCCATCTTTCACCAATAGCTGTTGGATCTAGATCTGACGCATACAAACCAAGCTTCTCCAGTTTTGCAAAAAAGATTCCCGCACTTGTTCCCTATTTACAAACAACTCCTTGTCTCTCACAATCATCCTTATCTCCTCCCCACCACATCTATAAGGCCGTGGAAAAATCTGGCGCGATGGCCGCTACCAGCGTCGTCCACCCCCAATCTTGGTGTTCCGTGCAATGCACGGGCATCTACGCATGGGAAATTATGTCGAACAGGGCTAGTTGTAAGCAGGCTAGCTCTACAACCATGATGATAGTGACTGCAGACGATGAGGCTGACTATGGTATGCCGAACACGGCGCCTATACTCAGGTGTCATCTCTGGCGCAGGGTCTTGTCACTTCACTGTGAGGAGCAGCACATAATAATTTGACCAACGGGTAGTAAAGTGCTAGTACTCCTACTACTACATTGGTAGTACTACTACTAGTACTAGTAGCACAACCATCTGGATTTAGGAGTACTACCACGTCCATCTGGATTTTAGTATTTGACTAGCAATATCTAGTAATGCATGTCACAAAAAATGTACTACTCCCTCTGTAAATAAATACATGGTGTTTTATTCCTATCGGCGAGAGAACTTAATGTCTTTTTGCTAACTAGAGTACTAATAGGATTGCATGCAATGAACTAAACACTGCATGTCATGTTTGGTAGTTATGTCACGAAATAAGAAACAAGGAGGGAGTTAATGCACCGTGCCTAAGTGTTTTGGGATTATTTGGTTTTCGTAAGGTGACTTACACAACACTTTTGTTTACATGCATTAACATTTTATTAGTTAAATCAAAGGTCAAAACTTGGCGCAAAATGCAAAGGGGACCAATAAACCAGTAAACATCAAACTTCTCTCGTTTGGCCCCAACTAGAGGTCCGGTGATATGACTATACTGCACCGACACGGAGGGGGCGCAGCTTCATTGACTTACGGCAACTTCCTTTGGGTGAATGACACATGGGACCAAGGGGTGGCTGGCCCACCTATCATACAGCCAAAGGCTGGCAGTAGAGGGCCGAGGAGTAGTACGAAATCCTACGCACCTATGCACGCTAACCAAGGGCAAGAGTGATCACTCGAATCACAAGATCAGTTAACTAGAAGCTAATTAAGCTAGACCCATGGAGGCGATGAGCGCGGGCATTAGCCGGCTGTGCCAGATGGTCCACGACGCCGGCCTGCGGCCCGGCACCAAGGAACGTCTCCAAGTAGTATTGCTTGAGACCGCCAGGGCGAGGGGCCGCTTGGACGACAGCTTCTTCTCCTTGTTCGACGAGGTCCTCGTTGGTTTCCTCGACAAGTTCACCGTCGTCAAGAAGCTCGCGGACGACTTTGAAGTACGCATCCAGCCGACGCGCCCAGGCTCTGTGATGCCAGCCACCCTCAACAGCCACTATGGTGACAACCTCTTCGACGCACTAGTGGCCCTATGACTACCCGTAGTCACGCCGAAGAATGTCCACCTCGAGGTCGTGCTCGCCGCGCAGCGCCTGGCGCAGCAAGACACCATCGACATAATCACCCACGTGTACGCGCAAATCGTCCACAAGGACTACTACATGCAAGAGGAGGACGATAGGACGCTGGCCTTCTTGGACCGCAGGGAAACCTTGGACGGCATTGTTCAGAAGCACTTTGAGCTCGCCGCCAACACCGCTGCTCCTCACATGTCGGTTGGTGACCCAGCGCACTAGGGCGTGAGCATGTCGTCAATGGATCCGTATGTATTTTTATCTTTCCGTCAAATCCATGTAGTAGTATATGATATTACTAGTAATTATCTTACCTTTCGCATCAACTTCATAATTTTCGTACGTACTCCATGCATGAACGGCGCCAGAACCAAACTTCTCATTACTCTAGGCAAAATCATTATTTTCTATCTATCGGTCGCGCCATAGAGCAGAACCAAAATTTACAAGTTACGAGTTCAAAAGGAAAAGCCTGCCGTGTTCGCGTCGCACCCCCACACGGTTGGTCCGGCATGCCGCTCTAGCGAGAATGCGTGCGGTGTTGCATTTTCACTTACAAGTGGGACCGCAGTTGAGCAAACCGACTATCAGCGAACCCCCACCCCACCCACCGCGCGATGGCTGAGAAAACAGGAGGGAGAAGAGATGGCTGTAGCACGGACTCCAAGAAAATTGGTGTCGGATGGAACTCATGTGGGTGGCGTGTGCCGTACTGCTAGACGTGAATGCTAGGTATGGCCCATGCCACCCCACTATATCGAGCCTATATCGAGGTACGTAGAACAAATTTCCAGCAGTCCATGCTCAGCCCTCCTCTATCTCTCTTCTCAGCCAGCCAGCGGACGAGCGGAGCCCATCGTCTGTTTGCTCACATGCGGTCCCACATGTCAGTGAAAACGCAAGAGGACCCACTGAACCTGCACATCTTTCACCTCGAGGTGCTGGTGATGAAAAACAAATCCAATAAAGATCTTCGGTGGCCGCTTTTGGAGTTACTCAAGAGTAGTAAGATTCTATTTACAGTTTAACCCAAGATGCACATCTCGTGGCTTCAACTACCACTCTATTTTCTTTCATGACACGACCTGGATGCTGGATGTCCCACGTGTCGGCAAAAGGAGGAAGAACCCGACCAAATCTTCGGTTGTGCTCTCAGATTAGACTAGTTGTGCTAACTTAAAAAATTTATTGTGTACTCCCTCCGTTCCAAAATACTTGACTTCCATTTGTACAAAAATGGATGTACCTATATACTAAAAGATGTCTAGATACATATATATTTTGACAAATAGAAGGCATGTATTTTGCAACGGAGGGAGTAGAATGGATGCAAGTCTTGGTATTGGGAAGAAGAGTACATCCATATATTGATAGAGCGCAATTTAGTAGATGTTCTAGCACTTTTATCTAGCATAGAGGCTAGAGATGAGACTAGTGCACTTGTTGATACTCCTACTAGAATAGAGGCTAGACATGAGACTAGATGCGAGGAAGCAACGTCTACTTCTTTACACTCGAAGAAGAAAGAAGCACGCAAGATCGAGCCTCCGCAGAACAACAATGAATGCATCGAGAAGGCATTAATCCAACTTACAGGAGTAGTAAAATGTATTCTTGTGGTTCTTGTTTTCTTTGGTCTTGCTTGTCTAGTCAAAATTATCGTTGGAGTTCGTGCAAAACGGAGGTCCGTTTGGGGTCGTGCATTGGAGTTGGCCTTACAAGTGGGACCGTAGTTGAGGAAACCGACTATTGTCAAACCCCCACCTCGCCCAGTGCGCGATGGCTGAAGTTAGAGAAACGACGAGGTTGAAGAGATTGATCTAGCACGGAGTCCAAGAAATAATATGGTGTCAGATGGATGTCGTGGTGGTGGCGTGTGCCGTACTCCTGGACGTGAATGCTTGTTCTGGCCCATGCCACCCTACTACTCCTACTACTTACTATATACTACTAGTATCGAGGATTCGAGGTGCTGGTTACATACAGCAAACACATATTAACATATGGCTACAGTAAAAACACCCGCCCGACGCGCGAAGCATGTGAAGCTAGTACAAATAGTGTACTACTATTATTGATTGGCCAAATCCGATAACCTGTTGCAATGCACGTACAATTATGTATTTGGAAAATATTTTTTTGCCTCGTCCCACCACTCACTCAGAGAAGCGACTCGAAAGCCATTCATAAATTTAGTAAGTTTATCATACGCATATCATTTTATTACATACAACAGGTCATCAACCCACATCGACAACGAGGATACATTATAAATAGTAATTTTTTCACCACACAACAAATAACAAGTAATGAAATGAACTTCAACTCAACCATTCCTCGGTGTTGGAAACGCTTGCTTTGAACCACAAGTGATTCTCTGGGACAGGCCATCCATTGTCGATCTAGAGACCAACGCAGGACTGATCATCCAGGCTAAGCGGCCTACTATATCAGTACCAGGGTAGGGAACCACCCAAATGTCCAATGTATAGACACAGTTGCTTCTCATAAATGGTAGTAACATTGTGTCAACAGCAGTTGGATCGCCTTTCACCATAATCGGATAGTTTTGTCCAAGGAAGAGCGAGTTTTCTCCAAGACTATCAATTCTGTACCAGGGAGAAGGAGTTGGCGCTAGCACACTAGTATCCATCCCAAATACCATGCAACGGGTGTTGGAATAGGTCCAGAGAGTGCGACCATGGGAAACTACACCTGCTTCCTTAGTAGTAACATCATCAGTGGGTTGTATACACACAAGAAGAGGTGATCCATCGGAATTAGTTGCCAGGCGCCACAGAGTATATGGGCGCTGCTCGTCCTCATGCTCGTGATCATCACCATCGTCATCTCCCCCTTGGTTATAAATTTTTTCATGTATAGGTGGTGGAATGTTCACAGGACCTTGGAAACATAAGAAGAAGGTTAATTAGTAAAGGAAACTTGCTAACCCGCATGCATGTGGATGAAACAATTATAATTATGGTGGAAGACAAACGTATCGAAATCATAAGAATTCCATGCAAAAATAGTACCTCGAGTGGTGGCAGCAAACACAAGGCCCTCGTATTGAATTGCATCACAGTACTCATCCGTGTACAGAAACTGATTTTTGAGCAATATCCATCCAGTCAAACCACGAAGGACGGCAACAAGCTTGTCGAAGATAGCAACAACTTCATAGTTTTTGTAATTCCAAGAGCGGTTGGGAACTCGACAAATTGCTATTGTCAGGACCCCGATCCTGAGTCACACCGATCTAGCATGTAACACATCATATCACTTTGCGGCCTCACGCACGGTATTCCCACGGGTGCCACCTTACCTGGCCCGGGACCGTTTGCGCCTTTTGGCTCACGTATATGATAGTACCGCTAGCATCCATATGACAAAGAACCCGGGCTAACATGGCTAGTCGTGAACCCAAAGTGGCACTAACTTACAGGGACAGGCATACATGACCCAACAACGAATGTGTCGGTCATCAGCGAGTGAATCCAGGCTGTAGCACTGGGCTAGCAGGACTCCGGTGAACCGGGCTGTAGCGGGCTAACAGGACTCCGGTATTCATCGTGTGACATTTCCCCGAAGGGACAGACACAGGAACAAAGAAGGACACATGCCGCCCAGCCTAAGTGTTCCGGAGTAGTAGCAAGCTACCATGGCTCAGTGGAAGCACCAGGAGACATTTCCCGGTAAGAGAGGCTACTAAGGGTAAACAACTAGATAGTCAGATCCTACACATACCAAGCATTTCAATAACATACACACAATATGCTCGATATGTGCAAATACAACATGGCATCACAACATGACTCTACGACTCAAGTATTTATTCAATAGGCTCCGAGGAGCGAGATATTACAAACATGGGTCTCATGACCCAACACTCAGAGCATACAAGTCAAAGCACAAGCGGAAGCTTAACATGTCTGAGTATAGACATCTACAAATGAAAAAGGCTGAAAAGTCTGTCTATCTACCAGATCCTCCCGAGGGCACAAGATCGTAGCTGAGGTAACAAGCTAAACGTCGAAGTCCACGTGGAACTACTAGCGAGACGGAAGTCTCTCTGCAAAAACATAAATTAAGCAACGTGAGTACAAATGTACCCAGCAAGACTTACATCAGAACTAACTACATATACATCATTATCACCAAAGGGATGGTGGGGTTTAACTGCAGCAAGCCAGCTTTGACTCGGTGGCTATCCTGAATTACGACTTCAAGTAACTCTTTTGAGGTGGCGCACACGAGTCCACATATTCACCATATCAATACACCACTATGGATCCGCTCCTGTCTCCCTACGAGAACGCCATCCATAGCACTCACGCTTATCTTGCGTATTTTAAAGTATCCACTTTCACTTGTCTATGAACTGTACAGGCAACCCAGAAGTCCTTTACCGCGGACACGGCTATTCGAATAGATAATGTTAACCCTGCAGGGGTGTACTTCTTCACACACGCTCTCGCCACTTACCGCCATGTACACCTCATGTATCTCGGCAACCTTCAAGCGGAAGCCTGGCGAGGGAGTCGGCCACGACCTGACTAACCACACAAGTCTCTCGTCCAGGTTTATCGCCTATTCGGGTTCCATCCACAAGGAGATCCGGCCGGGGTGTCGCTCACGGCCCCAAACGATGTGAGCAGGGTTCCCAAGCCCACCATCCGGGTGCCACTTGGTACACCGTGCCACTGTGCCTAGTCTGTCCCAAGCCCACCTGTACCGGGTGCCACTTGGTAGACTACTAACACTACCTAAAAACACCAGAAACTAGTTGCAACTCCTGGACAGAGATCGAGTTGATTAATAAGTCGAGAGAGTTAATTAAGGATCCCAATGTGTGGTAGTAGCTGTTCATGGATCACAAACATATAACTCAGTTCCTGAGGACGGCTGCAATGAGACAACCCACCATGTACTCCTACATGGCCTCTCACCGCTACCTTTACCAAATCGTGTTCACACACTTAGCTCACACACAGTAGGACATGTTTACACACCTCCGATTCATCCCCGATGAATCAGACCTGACACAACTCTAAGCAATAGCAGGCATGACAACAAGCATGAATGAGTAGGCACATCAGGGCTCAAACAACTCCTACTCATGCTAGTGGGTTTCATCTATTTACTTTGGCAATGACAGGTCATGCAAAGGATAAAGGGGTTCAGCTACCGCAGCAAGTAACAAATGAATCGGTGTTGTCCTAATGCAGTAAAAGAGAGCAGGGGCAAGAGAGTGGGATTTTATCGGAATGAACAAGGGGGTTTTGCTTGCCTGGCACTTCTGAAGATAGTATAGCTCTTCATCGGTGTCATCGAACTCATCGTCAGAACGTCGTCTACTGAGAGGGAACAAATACCGACAAACAAGGAAGAACACAATCAATGCAATGCAGCAATATGATGCATGAATGTGACATGGCAATATGCTGTTGATTGAGATAATGCAACTAACAACAAGTTAAATGGATTTGGTGTGAACACTAGGTTCAAATTCAAACTCCATATGTGATTTCTTAAATGCCATTTAATTGAATTGTCCTAAACAGTAGTCATAAGTTGTTCTAACATTCATGAAAATGGTACAGATGGATAGATTGGATTTTTCTGATCATTTTTCATATATAAATTATTTCATTCTGAGTTACGGTTGAATTTATATGAATTTTTGAAGTTTTGGATATATTCTGGAATTTTCTGTATTATTTTAAATCCAGAAAATGGTTAACTGCGTCAGCATTGCATCACTGTGACATCAACAGGTCAACTGCGGTTGACCAAGTCAAACCTGACGTGTGGGGTCCACACGTCAGTGACATAGTTATATAACAGGATTAATTAAATTTAACTAATCAAATTAGCAGGCACTGGGTCCACTGTTAGTGTCAGCAGGGGGGTAATTAGTCCTAAACTAAACTGGTCAGGGGCGGGGCCCACATGTCAGACGACCTGGGGTGGTCAAACCCCTGGTCAAAACGGTCAATGCCATCGGCGGCTTGACGCCGGCGACGGCAAACGCGGCGAAGCGCTGCGGGGTTGCTCCTCCGGTGGCTAAAAGCGCGGCGGAGGGCACCAGGGGGAAGCCCTTGCTCACCCGCATCCAGGGGAGCACGCGCCTGGGCATGGGGTGGCCGGAGCTCACCGGAATGGAGCTCGCGGCGGCGCCGGAGTTCGGACGGGTTCAGTTTGGCGCTAGGGGGGGCACAGCAGATCGAACGAGTGGACGCGCCCGGCTCCTGGGAGCGTGCTGAGCACGGGGCGATGCTCAGGCGCAAGCTTCAGTGGCTGCAGCAGCAGCGGCGACATGGCCGGCGTCGAGGAGCTCTCGGGAACGACGCCTAGAGGGTGCGAGGGATGACGGGGCAAGGGGGGGTCGGTTCAACGGCTCACCGCGGAGCTGCAGGGATGATTAGCAGGCTCGGGGACGCGCCGGAGGCAGCGCAGGGTCGCCGGAGATCTGGGCGGCCGAAGGTAGAAGACGACGATGGCGGCGATGTTGCAGGACGCCTGAGGATGCGTGGCTCGTCTGGGATGATGCGGACGACGAGGCGGAGCCGATGAGCACGACGGTTGCTCGAGGGACGGCCGGTGAGCGCGGTGGCAGTGTGCGGCGGCGACGGAGGCGTTCGAGCGCGAGAGGGAGAAAGAGCAGAGAAGGGGGAAAGGGTCGGGAGAGAGTCAGAGAGAGCCAGGGGCTGCGTGGCGCTCCGTGGCGTCGTCTAGGAGCACCGGGGAGGAGCCAGGTAGACAGGGAGGGAGGAGCTGGAGGCCTCGGGCGCGCTGGCGTCGACACGCCTCTGCCTACTGGCAAAGGTTGAAGACGACCGCTTCGCCCAGGTGGGCTGGGCCGGCCAGCTGCAGTGCTGGGCCGGTCGGTGGGCGCCAGGTAAGCTTCTGCCAGGTAAGTCCTTCTCTCTCTCTCTCTTTTATTTGTTTTAGTTTTCTATTTCTTCTGTAGCTGTTTGGGCTTTATTAAAAATACCAGGGCACTTCTAAAAATCCTGAAAATAATTGTGGGCACCTTCTGAAATATATGCAACAGCCCACATTTAGTTTCAGAATTATTTGAGCATTTAAATTATTTATAGCATTCGAATGCCCAAATTCAAATACTTTATGAGTTAATTCAAAAATCCATAAATGGCCAAGAAATATGCTCATCATTTTTGGCAGAGGTTTTCACCTTTATCAAAAATCATGAACATTTCCAAAGGCATTTTGGGTTCATTGAGAATATTTTTATTGAACCTAGTTGAATTCAATTGGTGCTAGGGTTTCAACAATCCCCATTTCAGTTTTTAAAAGAAATTTAAACATGATGCAACACATGACTAGCTAGCCCAGAGCATACCAGAACTAGGGATGTGACAACTCACCCCCACTAAACAAGAATCTCGACCCGAGATTCAAGCGTAGGGTAAGACGAAGGGGAAACGCAAACTAGTATAATCTTCACGATCCAGGGTGCACTTCATAAGAGTGTTGATTTGATTCTCATCTTTGTCTCGATGTCTTGCTTTGAGAACTCCAGCCAACATGACAACGAGAAGAAAGGAAAACTCTAGAAGGATCGATCTTCTCGAAGATCGAACAACTTAGGATCAACTCGCGGAATGAGGCATAGCAACACCACTCGAGCTGAGACACAAAACACACATCTAGAGGGATGGGGTGGAACAAATGACGAGGGTTCACTAGGTAGACAACAATTCCACGCTTAAAAGGGTGGTGAATGGTTTCAAAATAGCGATGAAATAATTACCATGATTCCATAACGGGGCATCTTAGGGAAGGTGACTCATAGAATTATCCCCTTAAGTGGCAAAAGGAATTACCTTTGATTCAAAGATCATTGAAACTCTTTATACCAGCCTAAGGCAATTCTCGAGCGATCATTTGGAGGGGGTCGGTAGAATGGCATACCCAGATTAGAATGGATGATGTGGATTACCTTGTTGAAGACAACACAAGGGATGATTTTGCTTGCGTGTGCTCTCAAGAACTTGAGCATTTCCATATTCATCAAGGTTTTACCAATTTCCGAAGCGAGGGTCCTGGCAGCACATCATACTACCATGATGAATACCGGTGGAAGATGCAGATGCATAGGAAGATAACAGCTTCTCAGATTTCACCTTAGTGAGGCCAAGGAAACAAAATCTGGATGATCAACCGAGAGACATTTAGCACTCCGCTTCTAATGTTCTCCTTGATGTGCTAGCGTAATCCATAGATAATTATGGTTTTATATCTAGAGCATCAAGTAAAAGGTTGGACTTCGGGAACACAAAAATCATAAGGCACAACTAGGGGGTAAATCCTACGAAGTCCTTATGGGGAGGTGACCAACTTCTTCAATCAAGATATTACAATAACAGGTCTTCCAGCTGGGTGTGTTGGCCACGACATCCACTTTACCGGTTATAGAGAGACCAATATTCTAGCTCTTGGGAAACGTTCCAACCATCATATCTACCTAAGATTCAGATCTGGTTGGTGTCAGAATATTCCAGACTCATCGAGTCTAGAAAGAAAAATGAAAGTTTGCAACACAAATCGACGAGATGACGTTGCGAGATTCTCGGGAAATGAACTACGATAGCAAGCTCCAAAACATGAGCTGGTTCTGCTACACACATGTGAACACATTGTCCCAGACAAACATGATCACATGGTAGTCTTACAATAAAACACTACCGAGTTCAGGTGGGGAACCATCATCGAGGATATCGGAGTCCTTGTGCACTTATCGATGAACTTCTTATCCTTGAGCAAGTCAATCAATGGCTTGGTGTGCTAGGAACACATATAGAATGGAGGCGGCCAACCTATCAAACCATAGAGTACTTCGCACATGCGTGACTAACTTGGGACGATTCCAGAGGAAGCAAAACTAACTTTCTCGAACCCACGGTGGCAGCTTGCACCAGATGCACATGAGTTAGAGAGAGCCACTTCTTTCATCCGAACATATGCTTCATGAGCTAGCATGAAGAAATGCTTTCAAAAGTTTCCAACACTAGCTTAATGTTCAACATGAATCATGGACAAGATAAGGATGTTGTCGATGGGCTCAACAACAATTCATCCAGTTTCCATATAAATGGAATTCCACGATTAAGTGAACACGGTGAGAGTATTGGTCAGACCAAAAGATATAATGGTGTATGCTCAAGGGATCAACCACGAGTAAGACAACATTACGAATATCGTTGGTTCTGATTTGATTTGACGATAATCCACACTCAAATCAAAGGGTTGATAAGACAACAGGTCCAACAACTGATCACAGGGACCAATCGATGAAGATATCATCTTTCTTCAACACACACACACACAGAAGATATCCCTTAGAGATGAACTAAGTTAAGCAAAGCTTTATCTTCCAACTCTCCAAGTTATTGTTTAGCTTAACCAACTAGCTCAGGGGTATCCAACGCAGGATCTTGGAGAAGGGGTGGTTTATAAGAAAACCAACTTGGTCACGAGCTCAACATAACAGTCAGGGGACAATCTGGAGATACTTCCGAGAAGATATTCAGAAAATCACGAACCACCGATATGTTACTAAGATAGAGAACAATCTTGCTTTTCAGAGCAATACGATATGATCAAATAAGCAAGGGATTGAATAATCCTGACTCATTGATCGAAAGGTGCACCGAAAATAAGGACTAGGTAGCACAGTCTATCTTAGAATGATGATTCAAGAACCAACACGCTAAGAATGAAATTATTGTCCTTTAACTACCAAGCAACAAGGTTGCCAACAGTATTGATTTCACACATCACGATTCACTTGTCGGCATTCCGGTTCAACAACACGGGGACCGAGAAAATGAATAATGATGGCGAGAAGTATCACTGCACCAAGAATTCATAAGATGATGTGTAATTCCTATGACTTTCTTGACATAGAGAGGGTAATACTTCAGGGTAGGACAGAACAAAAACTGGATTAGTATTTGATCTGCGGTGTACAATTGCTTTGACCCAATCCTAGACATGGATGAGGTACTGGAGTTTGTTTCTCCTAGTCATTCCGGCATAGAATGGCTTGACGGACCACAAGAGTGATAGGCATCGATGAACACGGGTGCATGACTATTCCTGACTATCAATTGATAGACGAGGTCAGAAGACAACTAAAGAGGGACAACCCAAAGGAACATATGTTTTTCTGAGTTGTGGATGCATGGATTAGTGTGCCGAGTCAAATTCAACATATTTCTTCTGGATAACCCATGCAGAAAGGTAGAACTGGCAGAGTCACGATATAGAATGGAGAACTCCTCAAGAGTACTCTGATTGTGATCCTTCGGTTCAGCGAGGAACTTCTGCCATAAGCGGTTCATAGTATTTGGAAGAAGGAAATACCACATACCTCGAGGACTAATGCAAAGGTTACTAATATCCTAAAGGAACTAGCAAACACTAACAACATGAAGTAAGTAGGGTGAATCTCCTGTTCAAACCCAAGGAGTAGAATACCTACTATTAAGTGGCATCACAGGATGCTTTCGAGAATGATGGCCAGAATCATCACACTGGGAATACAAAACGTGGCTAGATTACTAGGTGATACTCTAAATACCTAGGGTCATAATAATAATTCCAACATATATGTCAAGGTAATAGAATACCTCAACTCACAATTAGTGTGATTAACCTGGACTAGAGGAACATTGAAACCAGAGGGAAAGGATTTTGCAAATGCATCAGATTATTTAGGAACCTGGGATGACTCGGACAGCATAACGGCTGTAAATGCTCAAAAGATTGGAGATGTGCTAGAAAAATGGTGGCATAGCCACTCACAAACACAATATCAAGTTTTCGAGATCAAAAATTATCATACGGAAGTAATAGGAACTGAACCGAGGCTTAAATCCAACAATCTTATGAGTCTACGGATTAGTAACACATGATCCTAATAGAAAGAAGAGAAAGCCTAGTTCCTTAACCCCGTAGGAAAGATAGGATGACTCAGATCAGAAGGCCATAAGGTATAAGGAGTAAAAAGAGCCTTACGTTCCATCCCACAATCAATTCCCTTATATAACTAAAGCATTTCTAGACTCAACTTCGACCAGTTTGGCTTGGTAAACCTACAGGCAGTCAAGCTCTGATACCAAAGCTGTCAGGACCCCGATCCTGAGTCACACCGATCTAGCATGTAACACATCATATCACTTTGCGGCCTCACGCACGGTATTCCCATGGGTGCCACCTTACCTGGCCCGGGACCGTTTGCGCCTTTTGGCTCACGTATATGATAGTACCGCTAGCATCCATATAACAAAGAACCCAGGCTGACATGGCTAGTCGTGAACCCAAAGTGGCACTAACTTACAGGGACAGGCATACATGACCCAACAACGAACGTGTCGGTCATTAGCGAGTGAATCCAGGCTGTAGCACTGGGCTAGCAGGACTCCGGTGAACCATGTTGTAGCGGGCTAACAGGACTCCGGTATTCATCGCGTGACATTTCCCCGAAGGGACAGACACAGGAACGAAGAAGGACACATGCCGGCCAGCCTAAGTGTTCCGGAGCAGTAGCAAGCTACCATGGCTCAGTGGAAGCACTAGGAGACATTTCCCGGTAAGAGAGGCTACTAAGGGTAAACAACTAGATAGTCAGATCCTACACATACCAAGCATTTCAATAACATACACACAATATGCTCGATATGTGCAAATACAACATGGCATCACAACATGACTCTACGACTCAAGTATTTATTCAATAGGCTCCGAGGAGCGAGATATTACAAACATGGGTCTCATGACCCAACACTCAGAGCATACAAGTCAAAGCACAAGCGGAAGCTTAACATGTCTGAGTACAGACATCTACAAATGAAAAAGGCTGAAAAGTCTGTCTATCTACCAGATCATCCCGAGGGCACAAGATCGTAGCTGAGGTAACAAGCTAAACGTCGAAGTCCACGTGGAACTACTAGCGAGACGGAAGTCTCTCTGCAAAAACATAAATTAAGCAATGTGAGTACAAATGTACCCAGCAAGACTTACATCAGAACTAACTACATATACATCATTATCAACAAAGGGGATGGTGGGGTTTAACTGCAGCAAGCCAGCTTTGACTTGGTGGCTATCCTGAATTACGACTGCAAGTAACTCTTTTGAGGTGGCGCACACGAGTCCACATATTCACCATATCAATACACCACTATGGATCCGCTCCTGTCTCCGTACGAGAACGCCATCCATAGCACTCACGCTTATCTTGCGTATTTTAAAGTATCCACTTTCACTTGTCTATGAACTGTACAGGCAACCCAGAAGTCCTTTACCGCGGACACGGCTATTCGAATAGATAATGTTAACCCTGCAGGGGTGTACTTCTTCACACATGCTCTCGCCACTTACCGCCATGTACACCTCGTGTATCTCGGCAACCTTCAAGCGAAAGCCTGGCGAGGGAGTCGTCCATGACCTGACTAACCACACAAGTCTCTCGTCCAGGTTTATCGCCTATTCGGGTTCCATCCACAAGGAGATCCGGCCGGGGTGTCGCTCACGGCCCTAAACGATGTGAGCAGGGTTCCCAAGCCCACCATCCGGGTGCCACTTGGTACACCGTGCCACTGTGCCTAGTCTGTCCCAAGCCCACCTGTACCGGGTGCCACTTGGTAGACAACTAACACTACCTACAAACACCAGAAACTAGTTGCAACTCCTGGACAGAGATCGAGTTGATTAATAAGTCGAGAGAGTCAATTAAGGATCCCAATGTGTGGTAGTAGCTGTTCATGGATCACAAACACAGAACTCAGTTCCTGAGGACGGCTGCAATGAGACAACCCACCATGTACTCCTACATGGCCTCTCACCGCTACCTTTACCAAATCGTGTTCACACACTTAGCTCACACACAGTAGGACATGTTTACACACCTCCGATTCATCCCCGATGAATCAAACTTGACACAACTCTAAGCAATAGCAGGCATGACAACAAGCATGAATGAGTAGGCACATCAGGGCTCAAACAAATCCTACTCATGCTAGTGGGTTTCATCTATTTACTGTGGCAATGACAGGTCATGCAAAGGATAAAGGGGTTCAGCTACCGCAGCAAGTAACAAATGAATCGGTGTTGTCCTAATGCAGTAAAAGAGAGCAGGGGCGAGAGAGTGGGATTTTATCGGAATGAACAAGGGGGTTTTGCTTGCCTGGCACTTCTGAAGATAGTATAGCTCTTCATCGGTGTCATCGAACTCATCGTCAGAACGTCGTCTACTGAGAGGGAACAAATACCGACAAACAAGGAAGAACACAATCAATGCAATGCAGCAATATGATGCATGAATGTGACATGGCAATATGCTGTTGATTGAGCTAATGCAACTAACAACAAGTTAAATGGATTTGGTGTGAACACTAGGTTCAAATTCAAACTCCATATGTGATTTCTTAAATGCCATTTAATTGAATTGTCCTAAACAGTAGTCATAAGTTGTTCTAACATTCATGAAAATGGTACAGATGGATAGATTGGATTTTTCTGATCATTTTTCATATATAAATTATTTCATTCTGAGTTACGGTTGAATTTATATGAATTTTTGAAGTTTTGGATATATTCTGGAATTTTCTGTATTATTTTAAATCCAGAAAATGGTTAACTGCGTCAGCATTGCATCACTGTGACATCAACAGGTCAACTGCGGTTGACCAGGTCAAACCTGACGTGTGGGGTCCACACGTCAGTGACATAGTTATATAACAGGATTAATTAAATTTAACTAATCAAATTAGCAGGCACTGGGTCCACTGTTAGTGTCAGCAGGGGGGTAATTAGTCCTAAACTAAACTGGTCAGGGGCGGGGCCCACATGTCAAACGACCTGGGGTGGTCAAACCCCTGGTCAAAACGGTCAATGCCACCGGCGGCTTGACGCCGGCGACGGCAAACGCGGCGAAGCACTGCGGGGTTGCTCCTCCGGTGGCTAAAAGCGCGGCGGAGGGCACCAGGGGGAAGCCCTTGCTCACCCGCATCCAGGGGAGCACGCGCCTGGGCATGGGGTGGCCGGAGCTCACCGGAATGGATCTCGCGGCGGCGCCGGAGTTCGGACGGGTTCAGTTTGGCGCTAGGGGGGGCACAGCAGATCGAACGAGTGGACGCGCCCGGCTCCTGGGAGCGTGCTGAGCACGGGGCGATGCTCAGGCGCAAGCTTCAGTGGCTGCAGCAGCAGCGGTGACATGGCCGGCGTCGAGGAGCTCTCGGGAACGACGCCTAGAGGATGCGAGGGACGACGGGGCAAGGGGGGTCGGTTCAACGGCTCACCGTGGAGCTGCAGGGATGATTAGCAGGCTCGGGGACGCGCCGGAGGCAGCGCAGGGTCGCCGGAGATCTGGGCGGCCGAAGGTAGAAGACGACGATGGCGGCGATGTTGCAGGACGCCTGAGGATGCGTGGCTCGTCTGGGATGATGCGGACGATGAGGCGGAGCCGATGAGCACGACGGTTGCTCGAGGGACGGCCGGTGAGCGCGGTGGCAGTGTGCGGCGGCGACGGAGGCGTTCGAGAGCGAGAGGGAGAAAGAGCAGAGAAGGGGGAAAGGGTCGGGAGAGAGTGAGAGAGAGCCAGGGGCTGCGTGGCGCTCCGTGGCGTCGTCTAGGAGCACCGGGGAGGAGCCAGGTAGACAGGGAGGGAGGAGCTGGAGGCCTCGGGCGCGCTGGCGTCGACACGCCTCTGCCTATTGGCAAAGGTTGAAGACGACCGCTTCGCCCAGGTGGGCTGGGCCGGCCAGCTGCAGTGCTGGGCCGGTCGGTGGGCGCCAGGTAAGCTTCTGCCAGGTAAGTCCTTCTCTCTCTCTCTCTTTTATTTGTTTTAGTTTTCTATTTCTTCTGTAGCTGTTTGGGCTTTATTAAAAATACCAGGGCACTTCTAAAAATCCTGAAAATAATTGTGGGCACCTTCTGAAATATATGCAACAGCCCACATTTAGTTTCAGAATTATTTGAGCATTTAAATTATTTATAGCATTCGAATGCCCAAATTCAAATACTTTATGAGTTAATTCAAAAATCCATAAATGGCCAAGAAATATGCTCATCATTTTTGGCAGAGGTTTTCACCTTTATCAAAAATCATGAACATTTCCAAAGGCATTTTGGGTTCATTGAAAATATTTTTATTGAACCTAGTTGAATTCAATTGTTGCTAGGGTTTCAACAATCCCCATTTCAGTTTTTAAAAGAAATTTAAACATGATGCAACACATGACTAGCTAGCCCAGAGCATACCAGAACTAGGGATGTGACAGCTATCTTCCATAGAAGACAGTCACGATGATCATATTTGAACGTGCGTACAATACCGATGTGCTCAACCTCTGGGCAGTCTGCTGAGATTTTTGGAAGTGGAACCCGGTCACGAGTGTACACATTCACAAGTTCCCACTCGTAGTTGGACCCAATGTAAACAACCCAATCTCCATTTGCGCCTGCCCAAGCCTTACCCTCAAGCAATAGCATCTTAACATCATATGCATCATTATCAAGCGGCATCAACATGCACAGGGCGAGGCGTACGTCGTCCCGGCGCGAGTCATCAGGGTCACGGCGAAGAAGATAGGGGAGATCAAACCGCTCCTTGACTCTTGGGTTCCTTGTAATGATGTTATTAGTTGAGTCAAGAATGGGCTTGAACGAACCTGCCATGCTAGCCAAGGTGATGACGTCGCACCGATCAATGAGTTCCTCCACCACGTCATCTTTCAGATCGGGGAAAGAATAACGGGGTCGTTTCCGGCCTGTTCTCTCCATGGAGAAGACGATCAAACAATGGCAGAAGAAAGGGTGAAGGGCTGAAGGAAAATGGAGGAGGGAGAGGAAGAGCATGCGACAGCAGTTCCAAATCGAGAGGGAAAGGCGAAGAGTCGGTGGACGGTTGCTAGTTTACCACGGTTCACGAAGAGGCGCCCCGGCCTACACGTCCGTTCGGAAATACTACTACTCGCCGTCATCTCACTGATATGTTGGAACGGGACCACATGTCAATGAAACATGGTGTGTAATTTCTCGTGCAAAATGCGATCTGGCTGCGTTGGCCCGAGGTGCTGCATTAGTTATCGACCTTTATTTTTATAATGGTGTGCCGTTCAGTTTTGAAGCACGACTAACTGGTACTGTACGCAGAGAAAATATAAACTACTCTACCACTACTCCACCTCCAGTACTAGTAGTATAAAAAAGATATATAGGCTGGAGCTTCAGCGCTTTCTTGGTAAGGGCTGCCCACTTGCTTCTCACACTACCACCCTATCTCTAGATCTAAAAAAGACGGCCTCTCTCTCCCTCCTCACTGGTGGTCACAGATCCACCGGTGAAGAAAAGGACATGCAGCGTTGACGCACTTGTCATCGGCGAGCGAGGTCACGCACTGACGACAAGGTCGTCCTCTCCGACCTAGCGCCCGTGCGGGATGGCCTCGAACCATACCCTTGTTCTATTGCCCCATCTGCCACATCATTGCATGTGGATCTTTTTCCACTCGACCATCTTCCCAATTTGCTATCCTCTGCTCTGCTGGCCACACAGATGAAAACTATAATTTGCACTATTAAAGGAAACCCTACTTCATGCAGACTAATCCATGTCTAGGTTGAATAAGGAAAGGAAGGGAGACTGTAATGTCCAAGAGAGTAGGCATCGAACCCGCATCTAGGTTGAAAAGGGGAAAATCAGTAGCTAAGGAATGAGTCTCGTGTCTCTTGGTTGAAGAAGGGTAGAAAGGCATGACAACACAATAGAGAATGACCAGGTCGATCGGTTTGTTGTCCTCATATAGGAAAAACGTGGCTAAAGAGAACAAAAATGGGACGTAATCCACATATGCTGCCTGGATATTTGTTGCTCTGGGCAACCATACCTCCCTCACCACTCTGCTTCCGTGGAGGTACATCGTACTGGTGCGCCCACTATCCGAATGGGCCTCCCATGCTCTTATTGCCACTTTTTCTGCTGTTAGTATAACGCCAGCAGTTAAGTCAAGCAATGCTACCGCTAAAGTGATGCCACATTTAACTAATGCCGCTCTCAGTCTAATGCCACCGATAAATTTAAGCAATGCCATTTAATGTAACTGGATTATTTCAGGGTTAGCTATTGATTGTGGATGTATTAAAGATTTTTCAGCTAAGGCATTCTAATGTTGTTGCACACCCAGTATACCAATGATGAAACTTGTTACTACCTTCAGATTTTTGCACTATTAATTCTTATAGATTACATACCTCACTTTCATGAGATAAGTTAATTTTTTTGTACAGTGTCACCAAATGACAAGGCACTGATGTCATTTTATTTTGGTTAAACTGCACAAACAATTAGAAGACAAGAGGAAAGGTCAAGAGTGGGCACTTCCTCCTCCAGCTGTTCTCTTGATTCGTTCGATCAAGTTTTTATGTTTGATCGATTATCAAGATTGGGATAGCAATTTTTAAGGCCCCCACCGAGTTCAAAATGATATTTACCTTGGAGGTACATGGTTTGCAATTTTTGTATACTGTCATTAGTTAATAATGCTAGTTACCTTCAGACTTTTGTATTTGGTTTAATGCTCATGCACAGCTAGTATACCAATAATGAAACTTGTTACCTTTACATTTTGTATTGTTAATTCTTATAGAAACCTTTCAGTGCTAGAGTTTATTGAAATCTGTTCAGTAAAACCATTGTACTGTACCCTGTAATAAACTAACTACTCTACTGTTGCACTAGCCACTGGATTAGTGTATATTTGTAGTATTCGAATGGTGTTGCATTAGCGTATGGACATAAATAAAGTGTGGCAAGCTTTCCCAGATATGTGCTCAAGAAAACTACTACCTGTTTTTCTAAATACTAGACGTTTGGGTACTTTGAATTGAACCGCGAAAACTTCTTATATTAAGGAACAGAGGGTGTAGAGTTCACTCAAATTATCCCGGTAAAGCTAGTCACACCTTTGTTAAAATTAATGTTCATTATGTTATCGAGGAGGTCTGTATGTTTGTCTCTAATGCCTGTCGACTACATACCTGACATCATGATGTAATGTTAAGTCATTTCCTTTTGTACAGTGTGACTGAATTGTCAAGGCGGTGATGGCATTTTATTTAATAGAACTGCACAAAATTTGCTTAAAAGAAGAGGAAAGGTCAGGAATGGCTCAGTTTTTCAGAAAAAACTATGTATGACTTCCTGACATCAGCCGTTGTTGCTTTATTTATTGCTTCAAATAGGTGGTTAGAAATAGTCTTGCTACCTTTTCCCATTAAGAAATTGGAATGCTTATATTTGTGAGTCTATACTTCAACTAGTGCCACTTTTATAGTAATCACACTTTCAATATCTATGCAAACAGGGATGCTCGATTTTAGTGGAACTGCACAAAAAGTCCAACTGGTTCAACATTAGGAGCATGTTTTTTTCCAAACCTTTATATCCAATTGGTGGCACTATGAGCTGTTCATTATGAAGGTACATGGTTTGCTACTATCTTGCTACTCTTTTTGTACTGTCATTAGATAGTAATACTAGTGGTTTGCATGTGAATTTATTGGCAGGGTGGACCTACATTGGAGGTGCAGGACAGGATTTAATGATTGGATGCTCAATTTTGGTTGTATCGATTTCACCTCTTCCATCACTGCGAACATGGATATCCTTGGTCCGATGAAGAATAGGCGCTATATTTCTGCTCAGAACCAGCAAATCAATTCAGTATGAAATTGTCCAGGGCAAAACATAACTGTATCAGATTGTCCACTGCAGAACATGACAGATGCTAAGCGGAAGAGACATGTTTAAACCGAAAATACATGGTGTGGTGTATGTCTACTAGCTGCTTGATATTTATGCAGACAGAGATGTCTGCCCGTTGCTATTTGGCAAACAAACAAAGTGTCCGCAATTTTGGTTGAACTACACAAGAGAATAGTATAGTCACTGCATGCAATGCCATTTGAAAATAGACACAGATAGATTGGATAGTCACTTCATGGACTGCAGAAAAGTAGTATTGTACTATTTATTGGCCAACACTAGGTGCTTCATTGCTTTGGTCTAATTATACAATGGGCATCATTTTTCCTAAGTTAAAGTTTGTATTCCGAAAATAGTCTCGCGGTGTGATCGAGAGAAGACCATATCATATTGCAGTGGATGTTCCTCCATCATGTGTGGTTCATTCTCATGGTTCCAGCTGTTGGTGAAACCACTTCCGTTTGAAAGAGGAATTGTAGACTTCACAAAAAAATTGTCTTTCAGTCTGTACTGAATGTTGGCCAAGAGAAGCATCCATGTTAGTAGGAAGAACAAATGTTTTTTTCTAGATCTTTGCTTTTGGAGCTACATATTTGTATATGATCCGTGAATCATTGAGATGCATTAACATATTGATCTTATGTATGGGAATCGTACTAGTTAGTTTTAGTTGCGACGCAAGATCTGAAGTGGTTGATCTTTGATTTTGGAGCTACATATTTGTATATGATCTGTGAATCATTGAGATGCATTAACAATTACTTATTTTTGTTCGCTCAGTGTTTACAAGTTACTGATCAATCACTAGCTAGCCTACAAATGTGCTCCTGGCAGTTTTATTTGCAACGCAAGATGCAAAGTGGCAGTTTTTTGAATAAAAATGCCTACCTCTGAAGAAATTGACAAGCTACACTATCGATCCTACACGGATAAATAGCGGATCACGCACGTACTACCTCCTTTCTGGTTTGCAGGGCTCAATTCAAGAAACGACCTACTCGATCCTACATGAATAAATAGCAGATCATGCACGTACTAGTACCTCCTATCCGGTTTGCAGGGCTTAATTTGAACCTCCGTCCGGGTTTATTAGTCCCCTGAGCAAAGCAGCAAGACCAAGGCATGGCAATAATTAATGGCATGCAGAAGTTTAAGCCTAATTAATTCCAGCGATTTAAGTGGCTGCATGCATGCCCTCGGCTGCGACTCATTGCATGCTGCTCCGCGTACTGGCTGCGAGCGGTTCTGAGTGCATGCATGCAGTCGACCGTATTAAGGCAGCTAACTGATGCGAAAAAAGATGCGCTTTAATTGTTGCGGGCTTTTTAAATCCGTGGAATCATTATTGACAAGGAGGGAGATGATTCGAGTGCACTCGTTTGACTGCCATGCCGGTGTACGACCCAGACGGGACGGGATGGCACAGTCATAATTTTAGTTTCTCTAGTTTTCCATGGCAAGCTAGCGCGCTAAGCCATTACGCATTGAATTCCGATGACCGTCGCACTACCTTCCGCCTATAAGTACTATTTCCCGGCCTTCTCCGGTGGCACCGTGACCCAACTCGCCATATCCTCATAAGCCCCCACCAGCCCGATGTTGCTCGCCACGTCCGCCATGCCCCCGCCCGTCCGCGGTAGGCGACGCCGGAGGCAGTCACCGCCGGAACTAGTGTTTGGTTTTTCATCGGAAGGCAGACAGAGGGAGGAGGCATTCTATCTGTCTTTAGATGGCAATGCGGAGATCAAGGAATTGTTGGAGCGCGACCACCTGGTGGAGGAGCAGGAGTTGTTGGAGCGCGACCGCCTGGCGGAGGAGCAGCGTATCGCCGATTTGCGCCGCCAGCAGGACATGGAGCAGCAGCGCACCGACGCTCTGAGTCGCGAGCAGAGCGCCCGCAACTGGGCCGATTACGTGGAGGCCGGCGCCCGACAAATAGCCCTGGAGGCTGTCAGGCATGCACGCGTTCGTGACGCCGATTTTTACTATCAGCTCGTCAAGTGGGTTTCCCGACTGGAAGCCGAAGCTTCGGTGGACCACGCGGGCATGGAAAGGGCCAACGCGCGTGAGCAACACACCCTATCGCACATCTTGCAAGTCCGAGGTGAGGCGCAGGACGCCGGTGCCGGCGTTTAGCGTGTACCACAGATGGCGGCCGGCATCGTCTAGTTAGCTAAGAGTAAGTTAGTACTTGTACGCTACTAGAGTATTAGTGGGAGTAGATAGTTAACTTGGCTATGATGGTTGTCAACGTGGAAGTTCAGTACTCTATATGTGGATCAGACCTGTTACTTTGCTTTGAATGTTGAACTTTCCATTTGAACGTATGGAATGGGCTATTATTTTTTTAAATGGGTTGTATTTGTCCTCCGCGGGTTTAGAGGCTGACTTGTGGGCCTACCAAGTTGACACGTACACAATCAGGAGATGATTGTACGTGGAGAGGATGACAGCAGGGACCTACCAAGGCCATGGCAGTACGCAAGCAAGTGCCTCCTTATTTCAAGCCAATAAAAAATGGCTCATCCTAGTGGATTTCTAACATCTGGGTCCCATGCCATTGCCAACGTAATCAATAAACAAGAGAATTGCACAACGAGCGGCTGACACCAGGGACCCAGCAGCTCGCCCTGTTATTTTTGTTTTGGGTTAATTTGATAAATGCCACTCCAAATCTGGTGTATCCGAGAAATGCCACTACAATTTCCAAACTTTGAAAAACGCCATTTCATGCCATTTCTAGTGGCATTTTTCGAAGTCTGGAGTGGCGTTTTTCAAAGTTTGCAAACTGCGATGGGTTTTTTCAAAGTTTGCAAAAATTGTAGTGGCATTTTCCAAAGTTTGGAAATTGCAGTGGCATTTTTATTAATTGCCATAATTGGGGTGGCATTTATCTAATTTGTTTTCGAGACGGAAGCAGTGTGTCAACTGGGCTGTGCGGGACACTCTGGCCTGTCTAGACAGCCTTTTCTTTTATGTTTACCACAGACCATCCCAATAGTTTTTTTCTTTCTGAAAATGGCTAGCCCAGTTTTTTTGTGATTTGTCAAGTAAGTCGCTTTATCAGGCCTGTTGGGCTGCAAATCTTTCAAGACGAGGAGAGCTTCATTCGGCTGGCCGAGAAAATGGCCTATCAGATTGACAATTAGTTTCAAATATCTTTTTTGTCATTTCGAGATTTTAAATTGCATTTATTTTTATGCGTGGACAATTTATTGGATTTTATATTGATATACATTTATTTTTAAAATCAGTCTGAATGTGACTTGAAATTTCGGGATTAAAAACAGTTCAGACCGCACCGACATATGCAAAATTTGTATAATTTTTTAACCGTGGCCACAATATGGGCTGTAATGCTAACAAAAATAATATGGGCTCCAAAAAAACCTGTAAAAATTAGCAAATGGGCTGTAAATTATTTGAAATAATGGCAGATGGCCTGTATGCTGTTTTCCACAGATTTGAGGCTTTCCACAAATGGCCTGTATACTGTTGGATGTCCATCCAACGGCCGTCGTGCTTCTTCAATCTCTGCTCTTCCAGCTCCAGCCGCTCAAACAAGCGTCGGCGGGACTGCCTGCTCCCTCCTCCCCGCGGCCGGTTGTGCTACCGCGCAGGCCTCACCGCCCCACCGTACTCCCATCGCTGGCCTAGCCATACCTCTACTCACCCACAGTCCCACACCTGCTGTTATTCTCCGACGACGGCAGAGAAACCAATAAACCCTCATACAGTCGTACTCCCCTCCGTGAGGGAAACAACTGCCGAGTCTTCCCTGCCTCCATGTCGTTCCCTTCCTAGGCCTCGCCGTCGTCCACCGCCCTGGTGCTCTCGGCGTGGCGTGGTCAACGTGGTCAACGACCGACATGCATCTGAAGTGGATTGTACGTGGAGAGGCTGACATCTGGATCCACGACCGCAGGCAAGGAAAGGCCTCCTTATTACACGCAAAATAATGATTGCTCCACCTGACATCTGGGACCCACCGAAAGGGCCTGTGTATTTCACGAAAAAAACGTTACCGCCACTGACAGCTCAGACCCACCAGCTATATCTTCGCACGCAAGGAAGTGCCTCCTTATTACGCACACAAAAAATGAATACTCCCCCTGCTAGCTGGGACCCTATATAGTGGGCCTACTAAGTTGACGGGGACGAAGGGCTTTGTCAACTTAGTCAATATGCATGATTCTAGCTCGACTGACCGTACGATGTCCATCCAACGGCCGTAGTGCTTCTTAAACCTCTGGTCTTCTTGCTCCAGCCGCCCAAAGCAGCGTCGGTCGTGCCGCCTGCTCCTGCCTCCCGTGGCCGGCTATGCTGCCGTAGAGGCCTCACCGCCCCCATACTACTCCCACCGCTGGCCAGGCCATCCCTCCACTCCACTCACCCACACCCCCTGTTATTCTGCGGTGACAGCAGCGCAGCCGAACCAGTGAACCCTCGTACTCCTCTCCGCATGGGCATCCACTGCCGCGTCTTCCCCGGCTCCGCATCATCCCCTTCCTAGGCCTCGTTGTCGTCCATCGCCGTGGTGCTCTCGGCGCGGCGTGGTCAATGTGGTCAACAACCGAATTCCATCGGAAGAATACTGTACGTGGAGAGGCTGACATCTGGGTCCACGGCAGCCGCAAGGAAGTGCCTCCTTATTACGCGAAAAATAATTATTCCTCCACCTGACAGCAGGGACCCACCGGACGGGCCACCAGTATTTCACAAAAAAACGTTTGCCCCTCACTGCTGGGACCCACCGGACGGGCCACTGTATTTTGCGAAAGAACGTTCCCCCTGTTGTCATCTCGGACCCACCGAAAGTGCCTCCTTATTACGCACAAAACAATGAATACCCCCCTGCTAGCTTTTTTTTGAGACAAAACCCCCACCGGGACTTTATTGATCGACTAAGATGTTCATAGGGATTACAATCGGGTCATGCTGGATGCCCAACCACAAATGCCTACCAACAGGGAGTGAAATGCCAAATCTAGCTAGTCTATGAGCCTCATAATTAGACTCCCAAGGTTCAAAAAGAAAATTACAGACGGTAAATAAGGTAGAAGTTTGTGAAATTTCTCTGACAATACTGCCATGGTCTCCTCCAGCTCTTTGATAAATGTGATTTATAACCTTCTTGCAGTCTAAAGCTATCTGTAGATGGTTCACTCCCAGGTCCTGAGCCAGCGCCAGGCCCTCCCTGCATGCGATTGCTTCCAACGTAGTTGGATCCATTAGCCCTTCAAATACTAGCATGGAAGAGCCCAAATAAGCCCCTTCCCTGTCGCGGCATAACGCTGCTGCTGTTCCCCTGTTCATTCCTTCTGCAACTCCAGCATCCACGTTGATCTTCACACATCTCTCTAACGGTGGAATCCATCTAAAACCCTGCCTGGCATGTGGATGGTTTGTGCTTATTTATGACTCTTTCACCGGCGCAAGCTGATCCAAATCAGCTATAAAGCTAAGCACGAACCTGTGTGTCTCGTATGGGCTCTGATGTATCCCCTCGTGGATAAGCTGTCTTCGAGCATACCAAATCGCCCATATTGTGACTATCAACCATATTAGTTTTTCACGATCTAGTGTCTCCATCATAAAAAATAACCAGGCTCTGTTGTAGCGACCACATGGTCCAGCAAATCATGGTCTACAAGAGACCCCCCTGCTAGCTGGGACCCACCTTGGTGGGAGGATGACTTGTGGGCCTACTAAGTTGACGGGGACAGAGGGCTTTGTCAACTTACTCAATATAAACGATTCTAGCTCCAGTGACCGTACGATGTCCATCCAACGGCCGTAGTGCTTCTTCAACCTCTGGTCTTCTTACTCCAGCCGCCCAAAGCAGCGCTAGTCGTGCCGCATGCTCCTTCCTCCCGTGGCCGGCTATGCTGCCACGGAGGGCTCACCTTCCCCTACTATTCCCATCGCTGGCCAGGCCCTGCGGCGACGGCAGCCTCACACCGAAGCCGAACCAGTGAACCCTCATACTCCTCTCCGCGCGGGCTTCCACTGCCGCGTCTTCCCCGGCTCCCCGTCGTCCCCTTCCTAGGCCTCGCCGTCGTCCACCGCCCTGGTGCTCTCGGCGCGGCGTGGTCAATGTGGTCAAGGAATGACTTCCTTCGGACATGGACTATACGTGGAGAGGCTGACAGCTGGGTCCACGGCCGCAGTAAGGAAGTGCCTCCTTATTACGCAGAAAATAATGATTCCTCCACCTGACAGCTGGGACCCACCGGACGGGCCACTGTATTTTGTGAAAAAAATGTTTCCCCCTGACTGATGGGACCCACCATCTACATCTTCGTATGCAAGGAAGTGCGTCCGGGCAAAAAAATGATTCGCCCCCTGGCTGCTGGGACCCACCAGCTACATCTTCCCACGCAAGGAAGTGCTTCCAATCAAAAAAACGATTCGCCCCCTGACTGCTGGGACCCACCGGCTACATCTTCGCACGCAAGGAAGTGCGTCTGAAAAAAAAATGATTCGCCCCCTGACTGCTGGGACCCACCAGCTACATTTTCGCACGCAAGGAAGTGCCTGACAGTCGGGACCCACCTGGTCGAAGCGTACGTAGCGTTGTCATTCTGGTCGCAAACGTGTGCGTACATATATATTGGTCGATGTAGAGGCGCGCACGTGTCGTAGTAGAGGCGCGCACGTAGCATGTACACGTACGTACAGCGGCAAGTGTGCAAGAAAGAAAATACGGCCACGTATGTGTACATACAGGCGGGGTCTCGAACGCCTACTCGCGCATACGTAGGGCCAGGGCTCGTGTACATGGCTGGGTCGGAACGGAGAAACAGCGTCGTCGTCGTGTTCATGGGGAGCCAACCAATGCATTATCGTGTTCATCGGGAGGGCTTGGACGGAACAGCGGATGGAAACGAGGCCTGGCGTACCGCAGAACGGAGGAAACGGCCTTGTGTTCGACCAGCCACCTTCAAAACGGGATCCTGTTCATCGGGAGGGGTGTGACGTACCGCAAAACGGAGGAAACGGACCTCCTACGGTCGAAACGGGGGTCCTGTTGATTGGGAGGGGTGTGGCGTACCGCAAAACGGACGAAATGGACCTCCTATGGTCGAAACGGGGGTCTTGTTGATCCGGAGGGGTGTGGCGCACCACAAAACGGACGAAACGGACTTGTGTTGGAGCGCTACGGTCGAAACGGGGGTCCTGTTCATCGGGAGGGGTGTGGCGTACGGCAAAACGGGACTCCACGGGATACTGTTCATCTCCACCGTCAACCTCCTCCAGCCTCCACGGGCTACCGTCGACCTCCTCCAGCCTCCACGGGCTCCTGTTCATCCAGCCTCCACCGCGCACTACTCCACCGGCTACTGTTCAACCACCCCTCCACGGGCACCCCTCCACCGTCTACTGTTCATCCAGCCCTCCACACAACGGGGTCCTGTTCATCCAGAGGCAACGCCACCGCTCACTGTTCATCCAA
>NC_041391.1:508569273-508606933 GCF_002162155.2 Triticum dicoccoides
AGCAGTAGTGAAGGAATCACTCGATCGGGTTCACTTAACAGCCATCGATCGATCGCTCGGGTTCAGTAACGCGTAGCTTGCAGTGCAATCGCTCGGGTTCAGTTAGAGCCCAACGCCTCGCTCGGGTTCAGTTAGAGCCAACGCCTCGCACACACGCACGTACGTTTACGAGAGAAATGCGCATCGCTCGGCCCCCGACCTCCCACTGTAACCGGGAACTCCCCAAAATTTTCCTCGCCCTCGCTTCTACCATGGTTTTTTTCGTCATGGACGGCCTAAAGAATGTCATGCAGCTGCATCTTTGGCCCGCCCAGGACGAAAAGCCCATTTTCTGTCATGATTTTTTGTCATAGAAGTAGGAGCCCACCACATCTATGATGATACCGGGTTTCGTCACAATTATCGTCATAGAAGTGTCATATGTATGACAGAGAAAAATTTCGTTCGGCCCAAAATGTCACGGATGTGTCTTTTTTTGTAGTGATGTGAGTGAGTAGGGATTGCCATGCAACGGATGCACTAGAGCTATAAGTGTATGAAAGCTCAAAAATAAACTAAGTGGGTGTGCATCCAACTTGCTTGCTCACGAAGACCTACGACACTTTTTAGGAAGCCCATCATTGGAATATACAAGCCAAGTTCTATAATGAAAAATTCCCACTAGTATATGAAAGTGACAACATAGGAGACTCTCTATCATGAAGGTCATGGTGCTACTTTGAAGCACGAGTGTGGTAAAAGGATAGTAGCATTCCCCTTCTCTCTTTTTCTCTCATTTTTTATTTTTTTATTTCGGCCTTTTCTCTCTTTTTTATGGCCTCTTTTTTTTATTTAGTCCAGAGTCTCATCCTAACTTGTGGGGAAATCATAGTCTCCATCATCCTTTCCTCACTGGGACAATGCTCTAATAATGAAGATCATCACACTTTTACTTACTTACAACTCAAGAATTACAACTCAATACTTAGAACAAAATATGACTCTATGTGAATGCCTCTGGCGGTGTACAGGGATGTGCAATGATTCAAGAGTAAGATGTATGAAAAATTATGAACAATGGCTTTGCCACAAATATGATGTCAACTACATGATCATGCAAGGCAATATGACAATGATGGACGTGTCATAATAAACGGAACGATGGAAAGTTACATGGCCATATATCTCGGAATGGCTATGGAAACGCCATAATAGGTAGGTATGGTGGCTGTTTTGAGGAAGGTATATGGTGGGTGTATGGTACCGGCGAAAGTTGTGCGGTACTAGAGAGGCTAGCAATGGTGGAAGGGTGAGAGTGCGTATAATCCATGGACTCAACATTAGTCATAAAGAACTCACATACTTATTGCAAAAATTTATTATTTATCGAAACGAAGTACTACACGCGTGCTCTTAGGGGGGTAGACTTGTAGGAAAAGACCATCGCTCGTCCCCGACCGCCACTCATAAGGAAAACAATCAATAAATAAATCATGCTCCAACTTGATCACATAACGGTTCACCATACGTGCATGCTACGGGAATCACAAACTTTAACACAAGTATATCTCAAAGTCACAACTACTCTACTAGCATGACTCTAATATCAACATCTTCATATCTCAAAACAATCATAAAGAATCAAACTTCTCATAGTATTCAATGCACTTTATATGAAAGTTTTGATTATACCCATCTTGGATGCCCATCATACTAGGACTAATTTTATAACCAAAGTAAATTAACATGTTGTTATAAAAGACTCTCAAAATAATATAAGTCAAGTACGAGAGATCAATAATTTCTATAAAATAAAACCACCACCATGCTCTAAAAAGATATAGCTGAAGCACTAAAGCAATATTATCTAGCTCCAAAGATATAAATGAAGCACATAGAGTATTCTAGTAAATTCCGATTCATGCGTGTCTCTCCCAGAAGGTGTGTAAAGCAAGGATGATTGTAGTAAACTAAAAAGCAAAGACTCAAATCATACAAGACGCTCCAAGCAAAACACATATCATGTGGTGAATAAAAGATATAGCCTCAAGTAAAGTTACCAATAGACGAAGACGAAAGAGGGGATGCCTTCCGGGGCATCCCCAAGCTTAGGCTTTTGGTTGTCCTTGAATTTTACCTTGGGGTGCCTTGGTCATCCCCCAGCTTAGGCTCTTTCCACTCCTTATTCCAAAATCCATCAAATCTTTACCCCAAAACTTGAAAACTTCACAACACAAAACTTCAACAGAAAATCTCATGAGCTCCGTCAGTATAAGAAAATAAACCACCAACTTAAGGTACTGTAATGAAAACATTCTTTATTTATTTTTGTATTAAACCTACTGTATTCAAACTTCTCTATGGTTCATACCCCCCGATACTACTCATAGATTCATCAAAATAAGCAAACAACACACGAAAAACAGAATCTGTCAAAAACAGAACAGTCTGTAGAAATATGTAACTTTCGAATACTTATCTAACTCTAAAAATTCTGAAATAAATTGGTGGACTTGAGGAATTTGTCAAAAGGAATAAACCTACAATCACTCTCCTGTAAAAAATTACACCTATTCTCGCGAGCGCAAAAGTTTCTGTTTTTTACAGCAAGAACGCAAAGACTTCACCCAAGTCTTCCGAAAGGTTGTACTTGGCACAAACACTAATTAAAACATAAAACAACAGCTAAACATAAGCTAGATTAATTATTTATTACTAAACAGGAGCAAAAAGCAAAAAACAAAAATAAAATTGGGCTGCCTCCCAACAAGCGCTATCGTTTAGCGCCCCTAGCTAGGCATAAAAACACAAATAGATCTAGGTATTGCCATCTTTGGTATGAAATTCTTCAATTGAACACACATAACCCTTAGGAGTTTCTTTGGTTTTGTTAATGATCAAACTCCTAGGCAAGAAATCAAGAAATTCATTTGTGGCAAAAGGTTCCTTAATGATATCGTAAAAATTGGGGTGAACACTTATTGATTTCGGATCTTCATTTTCCTTACAAGAAAATTCACCCTTATTATTAGGAACGTAGATAAACTTGGCAACTTTGGTAGGAGGAGGATTTGAAGTGTTTTTGACGGAAGAAAAAGCGGAACCCAAGTTGGTAATAATATCTTCGAGTTTATATATTCTAGTAGAATCTTGATCTATCTTTTCATTAACTATGGGTTCATTTTCCCTAAGATTCTTCAGAGTAACTCCTACCTTAAATCCATATTGAGTAATTTGGTTATGGATCTTTTTATCCAATTTTTAGATTAACTCAACAGTAGCAAATTTTTTTTTCAAAAATGTCAAGCCTTTGCATCACATGTTCCAAGGTTAAAATAGTTCCATTGACCAAAAGAGGTGGTGGGCCTAACAAATCTATCATGGCATTATAAGAATCAAACGTATGGATTCCCAAGAAATTCCCTCCAGTAATGGTGTCAAGAACATATCTATTCCAAGGAGTAATGCCTACATAAAAATTGCGAAGAAGAACGGAAGTGGGTTGCTTTCTAGTAGATCTATTTTGAGCATTGCAAATTCTATACCAAGCATCTTTTAGATTTTCTTCCTCCCTTTGTTTAAAATTGAGAACTTCATTTTCGGGAGTACTAACAATGATAGGAGTACTATCATGAAGGCAAATCAAGCGATCTAACACATGAACACACAAGAAGCAAACGAAAAGAGGCGAACGGAAGAGGGGCGAAGAAAAGGCAAAGGTTTTCGAAAATCGTTTTAGAAGTGGGGGAGAGGAAAACGAGAGGCGAATGGAAAATAATGTAATGCGAGGGAGAAGAGTTTATGATGGGTACTTGGTATGGCTTGACTTGACGTAGATCTCCCTGGCAACAGCGCCAGAAATCTTTCTTGCTACCTCTTGAGCTTGCATTGGTTTTTCCCTTGAAGAGGAAAGGGTGATGCAGCAAAGTAGCGTAAGTATTTCCCTCAGTTTTAAGAACCAAGGTATCAATCCAGTATGAGACGACACACAAGTCACCTAGTACCTGCACAAACAATCAAGAACCTTGCAACCAACGTGATAAAGGGGTTGTCAATCCCTTCACGGTCACTCACAAAAGTGAGATCTAATAAAGATAGTAAAGTAAATAGTTTTGGTATTTTTGTTGTATAGATTGGAAAGTAAAGATTGCAAAATAGTAAACTAGATTTAAAGAGATGCGATATAATGGAAATGAGATGTAATATAATAGAAAATAGACCCGGGTGAGGGAGTCCTGGATTAGGGGGTATCCGGACAGCCGGACTATATACTTTGGCGAGACTGTTGGACCCTGAAGATACAAGACTCAAGACTTAGTCCCGTGTCCGGATGGGACTCTCCTTTGCATGGAAGACAAGCTTGGTGATCCAGATATTAGATCTCCTTCTTTGTAACCGACTCTATGAAAATCATAGCCCCTACGATGTCTATATAAACCAGAGGGTTCAGTCCATAGAGGGACAATCATAATCATCATAGGCTAGCTTCTAGGGTTTAGCCTCTATGATCTCGTGGTAGATCAACTCTTGTAATACTCATACCATCAAGATCAATCAAGCAGGAAGTAGGGTTTTACCTCCATTGAGAGGGCCCGAACCTGGGTAAAACATCGTGTCCCTTGCCTCTTGTTACCATTAGCCTTAGACGCACAGATCAGGACCCCCTACCCGAGATCCGCCGGTTTTGACACCGACATTGGTGCTTTCATTGAGAGTTCCTCTGTGTCGTTGCTGCAAGGCTTGATGGCTCCTTCAATCATCAACAACAATGTGATCCAGGGTGAGACTTTCTAAGTGCATCTAGTGCCCCTTAGTGATTTTGGTGTATTGAAGACTTATAGGTTAAGGGACTAATGTGTTTATGAGTGTACACAGGTCTATAAGTCTATGAGGAGTTTGATATTTACAGAGAAAGTCGACCCCTAAAAATGAATATCTTCGACTGAAGATT
The DNA here is from genome assembly GCF_002162155.2 of Triticum dicoccoides. Classification (NCBI taxonomy): domain Eukaryota; kingdom Viridiplantae; phylum Streptophyta; class Magnoliopsida; order Poales; family Poaceae; genus Triticum; species Triticum dicoccoides. The sequence continues at coordinate 508,574,204 of NC_041391.1, forward strand.
TTGGTATTCCTGAAGACTTTCATGAAGACTTTGAAAGTGAAGAAATTGGTGTGTCCGTGAAGACTTGATATTCATGCAAGGAATATGAAGCTTGAAGACTTCCGTTTTCATAGTTTTGTTTTTCTCTTTCTTGAGTCGTAGGAAACACCGTACTGTTAAAGGGGGTCGAGGAAATACTAAGGAGAAATTTCCATGTGATGCTCAACTCAAAATCCTACACCTACCAATCCCTTCGAGTGAAGCCATTGGAAATCTCATACAGTTCAGTCAATTTTTTCAGTGACAGAGACGAAGTTCTTCTGGTCGCTGAGGAATTTGTTCTGACTGGGGAGTTAGAAATTCGCCAGTGCGGATTGCCTACACAGTGAGGAACATGATAGCCCTGAGGAGTTTGAGAGTCAAAATTCCGACCGTTGCTGTGCTGCGCGCCAGCTGTCCCAAAATATCTTATCCACCTAACGGTCATGTCATTGAAGGGCATTTATGTATTATCATGTCGGGCTGCTATGTAGGCTATAAATAGCAGCCCCCTACAACCACTAGCTGGTTGGCTGCTCCGAGAGAAACTGACACTTGTCATTTGAGAGCAACCCATCCTCCAAGGACTTTGAGCGAAAATCATCGAGTGAGGAAAAACCCAAACCCAAACACCTACAAACCCAAAGTGATTGAGCATCACTTAAGAGATTGATCCTACGTGGATCCGACGCTTGTTACCTTTGAAGACTGTGCTTCTTCCAGACGGTTAGGCGTCATGGTCTAGAGCATCCAAGAGGAATTGTGGATCGCCGAGTGGCCAAAGTCTGTGAAGGTTTGGAAGTCGCCTGAAGACTTACCACAAGTGATTGGATGAGGTCTGTGTGACCTTAGTTCAAGGAGAATACGGTGAGGACTTGGTGTCCTGAGCTACGTGCTTAGCAACTGGGTGTCCGAGACTGTGTGTCCTCGAGTTTAAATACTCAGCCGCTCCAACCAGACGTACAACTGAGATAGCAGTTGGAACTGGTCTACCAAATCATTGTCTTCACCAACCTTACTGGTTCTATTTCCTCAACTCTTTCATTTCTTCAATGTTGTGTTGAGTGATTGTTCATATCTGTGTTTGAAGACTTTGGCTGAAGACTTTCTCAAATTCCTTAGTTCAATTTCTTTAGTCTGTTTGTCTTCATCTTGTGTTATCCTGTGTTTACGCTTTCTGTACTCTATGTTTGTCTTCATTTCATCATGATGACTATGTGTGTATTCTGTCATGCTTACTTCTGAGTACTTATTTTGCTGCAAGTAGTTCTTCGCTAAGGAATTTCCTTACCGGCAAATTCCTCAGTGAAGAATTCATAAAAATCGCCTATTCACCCCCCCCCTCTAGTCGATATAACGCACTTTCAATTGGTATCAGAGCAAGGTACTCCCTTGTTCTGTGTGATTTTGGTTTAACCACCTGGAGTTCTAGTTATGTCGACCACAGGTATGACCAAGGTCTCTACTGGGTGTCCTACCTTCGATGGTACGGACTACCCCTACTGGAAGAATAAGATGTGAATGCATCTTGAAGCAATTGACAACGATCTCTGGTACATTGTGGAAAATGGTGTTCCCTCAGTCACACCTTCCCTGAATGCTGTTGATGTGAAGAGATTCAAGCAACTCGATTCTCAACGAAGAATATCATATGTGGTCTTTTGAGTAAAGGACAGTATGGTAGAGTGAGTGCTTTGGAAACTGCTAAGCTTATCTGGGATAGGATCTCCAAAGTAAACGAAGGAGTCTCAACTCAACGTGACTCTCGTGTTGACGTTCTTCGCAATATCTTCAACCGCTTCAAAAGACTCGACAATGAAAATGTTCAGCAAACCTTTGATCGCCTCACTGATATCTCAAATGAGCTTCAAGCGCTCGGTGCCACAGACATCACCCACCATGAGGTGGTGAAGAAATTGCTGAGATCACTCGATTCTTCATTTGACACTCTGGCACTGATGATTCAAGAGTGTGCTGATTACAAGTCACTAGATCCCGCTGATATCCTCGAGAGGCTAAATACTCATGAGTTCCAGCTTGCTGAAAAGAGAGATCTCTATGGTTCAAGCTATGGCAAAATACGTGCCCTGAAGGCCAAGGCAGTGTCTGAATCTGAATGTGAAGATTCTGGTAGTAGCCTTGGTGATCCTGAAGAATTGAGCCAGGAGCTAGCACTGCTCATGAAGAAGTCCCAGAAATTCTCAAGACGTGGTCGCTTTGGAAAATCTTCAAGGAGCAGTGATTCCCCGTCAAGTGACTATAAGAGAAGGCTATGACACAAATGCAAGAAGCCTGGTCACTACATTCAAGATTGTCCTCAGTGGGACAAGGAATTAAAGAACAAAAAAACAAGGATTATAGTTCGGATGATGCCAAGAAGAAGAAGAAATCTTCAAAGTCTTCATCATCAAAATCCTCAAAGTCTTCATCCCACAAGAAGAGCAGCTCCAAGAAGGCTCGGGCATTCATTGGCAAGGAAATGGATTCTGAGGCTGAATCTGAGGATCATGAGGAAGAGGAGGCATCCGAGGAGTCTGAGTCAGGTGTGGCAAGTCTAGCTCTTGCTACCGCATTTGTCAGCAAGTCTATCTTCAACTCTGAAGAAAATGGCAACACCAACAACGCTGATGAAGGCAATGACGACTACGCTCTCACCTATTGCTTCATGGCAAAGGCTGCTAAGGTAACTAAATACCCCTCCTATGAATCAAGTGAGGATGAATCTGATGAAAATCTTAAGCCTAGCTACTCTAAACTTGCTAAGATTGCTGTGAAACAACAAAAGGCTATTGAAAAACTTCAAAACATGCTAGACAAAAGTGATGATATGTTGGGTGATGAAATGGACCGCACTAAAGACTTAACTGAAAATCTTCAGAGACTTCAGTCTAAGTTTGACAACCTTCAAAGTCATCATAAAACTCTCTTATCTGATCACGAGAAGCTTTCTTATGAATTTCTTCAAAGAAAGCAAGATCTTGAGAAGCTAAGAGTGAGTTATGAAGATCTTCAGAAGGAGCGTGATTCATTACTTGCTCAACAAATCAGCACTAGTCAGGAAGAATTTGACCCTCCATGCTTAAGGTGCATTGAACATGAATCTGCTAATTCTTCACCTGAATGTTCAAATGCTTCAACTGTTACAAATTCTTCACCTGCCTCTGCTATCACTAATACCTCATCTGAGGACATTGCTAGTATCACTGACGATGCAGGGCTGAAGGAATTGTATATGACAGGCATGTACAAAAGCCTCAAAGGGCATCAGACTCTTTGTGATGTGCTTAAAAAGCAGATCCTCAACAGAAACCCTAGGAAAGAGGGTATTGCCTTTGAGAGGAAACTCAATGCTGATGGAACATATTGGAAGCCTGAGCAGTACCCCAAAACCTCATGGGTTGCTGCAAAGGGACCTCCAGTTGATCCATCTAACTTATCTGGCTTTACATGTGAATCTCCTCATTCTTTTGATGAGTCATTTGACTCCAACTATAAAATGTTCAAAAATCAGAATGGTGAAGTATTTGCTAGATATGTTGGCACTAACTGCAGGAACGGTTCCCCTATGAAGAAAATCTAGGTTCCCAAAAGTTATGTTGAAAGTCTTTAGGTGAATGTCCTCATGACACCACCAGTGAAGAATAGGAACCCCAGATCAAACTCTTCATATGGACCAAATTCTTCATATGGATCGAAGTCCTCATACGGACCAAATTCCTCACATGGATCAAAGCCCTCATATGAACATCATCGTGCTAACCCTTCTGTTTCGCAGGGTAGAGCTAAGGGCTATGAATATGCGCATTATTCTTCAAATCATTATGTTCATAAGTCCTCGAAGAATTTCTCTGCTTACTCATATGCTTACCCTAACCCCTCTTATGTGAAACGAAATGGATTGGCCTCTATGCCACCATTCTCATATGGAGCTCGTAGTGTGATGAACTCTTTGCCACCCCTTCAGATGTGGGTGGTGAAGAAAAAGAACTAATCTCTTCTGCAGGGTCAGGTCTCCAGACGTGCTTTAACGTCTGAAGAATTTGCTGGGGGCGTGACAAAATTGCCTGAAAGGACGCAGGCTAATCATGAAGAAATGAACTTTCATTTCACACGTCCTCATACTGCTATATATGTTTTACTGCTTGATGAAATTCATCTGATGAAATTGATATCATATTCTTCACTGATGAAGTATATGAGTTCGTAAGTTGCACTAATTCATCTACATGATGATCAACCCAAAGCCAATGAGTGGGTCCTCGATAGTGGATGTACAAATCACATGACTGGTGACAAGAACCTATTGATGGATGCTCCCTTAACACCGTCACATCTGAAGCATATCATCTTCCCTGACAAAGGCAAAAGTCAGGTATTGGGTCTAGGTAAGGTTGCGATCTCAAAGGATTGACACATGGACAAAGTCATGCTTGTCGAGTCCTTAGGATACAACCTCATGTCTGTCTCAATGCTTTGTGATCTCGATATGGTTGTTGTCTTTGGAAGATATCGTTGTGTTGTGATCATGGAAGCTGACCATTCTAAAGTCTTCGAAGGCTTTAGGAGAGGAGATCTGTATATTATTGATTTCTCTACAGGACCACAACCAGCCGTGTGCTTACTGGCAAAAGCTTCAGAAGGCTGGCTATGGCATCGACGACTTGGTCATGCAGGCATGAGGAATTTGCACACGCTTGCGAAGAAGAAGCATGTCATTGGCATTGAGAATGTCAAATTCCTCAAGGATCACTTGTGTGGTGCCTGTGAAGCTGGAAAAATGACCAAGGCCAAGCATCCAGCAAAGACTATCATGACCACTACTCGACCATTTGAATTGCTTCACATGGATCTCTTCGGTCCTAATCATTATTCTTCTATGACGAATGATGCATCTCTATATGGTTTTGTTATTGTTGATGATTATTCTCATTACACATGGGTACACATTGTCACTTACAAACATAAAGTGCAGGAAGTCTTCAAACGATTTTCCTCGAGGGCTTCAACCAACTTTGGTGTGAAGATCAAACACATAAGAAGTGACAATGGGACTGAGTTCAAGAATTCCGGTCTTGATGGCTATCTTGATGAACTTGGTATTACTCATGAGTTATCTGATCCTTATACTCCTCAGCAAAATGGCGTCGTGGAGCGCAAGAACAGAACTCTTGTTGAGATGGCTCGCACTATGCTTGATGAATACAAAACGCCTCGTCGTTTTTGGATTGATGCAATTGATACCGCGTGCCACATCATCAACAGAGTATATCTTCACAAATTCTTCAAGAAGACTTCCTATGAACTCCTCACTGACAAGAAACCCAATGTGAGTTATTTCAAAGTCTTCAGTTCTAAATGTTGGATTAGAGATCCTCATCACAATGCTAAATTTGCACCGAAAGCACATGAAGGTTTCATGCTTGGTTACGGAAAGGACTCGCACACCTACAGAGTCTTCAACAGTGTTCTTCACAAGATTGTTGAAACCGTAGATGTGCGGTTTGATGAAACTAATGGCTCGCAAAGAGAGCACCTACCTTCTATGATAGATGAACCAGCACCTAAGGATTCTATCAAGTTCAAGGCTACTGAGGATGCCATTCCTACCGAAGAATCTACTGAAGAATTCATTCTAGAACGCGAAGATCGTCGAGCTAATGCACCAGAGGAAAATGCTGAAGAAAATGGTGCTGAAGAAAATGCTGATCAAATTCCTCGACAACAACCAGCTCATCCTCGCGTTGCAAAAGAAGTGCAAGTTGAAAAGATCATCGATGACATTGAAGCACCAGGTCCTCTCACATGCTCAAAAGCTTCACATTTATCTAACTTCTGTGGGCATTATGCTTTTGCCTCCATCACAGAGCCCACTAAGGTAGATGAAGCATTTCTGGAGCCTGAGTGGATCCAGGCCATACAAGAAGAATTACATCAGTTCGAGCTCAACAATGTTTGGGAACTGGTCAAACGTCCAGATCCTCGCAAGCATAATATCATTTGCACAAAGTGGATCTACCACAACAAGCAAGATGAAAATGGCCTTGTGGTGAGGAATAAGGCACGACTTGTAGCTCAAGGCTACACACAGGTTGAAGGAATTGATTTCGATGAAACTTTTGCACCTGTTGCTAGACTTGAGGCTATTCGCATATTACTTGCTTATGCTAACCATCATAATATCACTTTATATCAAATGGATGTGAAAAGTGCATTCCTCAATGGTAAGCTTGACGAAGAAGTATATGTTGCTCAACCCCCAGGTTTTGAAGATCCAAAGAATCCTGACAAAGTCTTCAGACTCAACAAGGCCCTCTATGGCCTCAAGCAGGCCCCTCGGGCGTGGTATGATACTTTGAAGGAATTCTTCATGAAGAATGGCTTCACACCCGGTTCACTCGACCCTACTCTCTTTACTAAATCTTATGATGGTGAACTGTTTGTGTGCCAAATATACGTTGATGATATTATCTTTGGTTGTACTGACCAACGTTGTAGTGATGAATTTGCCTATATGATGAGTGAAGAATATCAAATGTCTATGATGGGAGAGTTGAAATTCTTCTTAGGTCTTCAAATTCGTCAACAACACAATGGCATATTCATATCTCAGGAGAAATACCTCAAGGATGTACTGAGGAAATTCAGCATGCAAGATTGCAAAGGAGTCAAAATTCCTATGCCCACAAATGGCCATCTATGCACTGATGAAAATGGTATTGACTTCGATCACAAGGTATACCGCTCCATGATTGGTTCTTTATTGTACTTATGTGCATCTAGGCCAGATATAATGCTTAGTGTTTGCATGTGTGCCCGATTTCAAGCTACACCGAAGGAATCACACCATAAGGCTATGAAGCATATTCTTCGATATCTAGCTCACACACCAACACTAGGACTACAGTACCCCAAGGGCTCTACTTTTGATCTCATTGGATATTCTGACTCTGACTATGCCAGTGATCGTGTGGACCGCAAGTCAACATCTGGTACTTGTCATTTCCTCGGACGATCTTTGGTCTGTTGGTCCTCGAAGAAACAGAGCTGCGTATCACTGTCTACTGCAGAAGCTGAATACATTGCTGCTGGCTCTTGCTGTGCTCAATTGCTATGGATGAAGCAAACTCTCAAGGACTATGGCATCAACGTGAAGAATGTGCCCCTCTACTGTGACAATGAGAGTGCCATCAAGATTGCTCACAACCCAGTTCAGCACTCGAAGACAAAGCACATTCAGATTCGTCATCATTTTCTTCGCGATCATGTGTTGAAGGGCGACATCTTTATTGATCATGTGAAGACTGAAGAACAACTAGCCGATATCTTCACAAAGCCCTTGGATGAGAAGAGATTTAGCAAGTTGTGGTGTGAGCTAAATATCTTAGAGTCTTCGAATGTTCTTTGAAAAGGGACACTCATCCTAACACTTATGCAAAATTGATGACTTAGATGTGCAACACATGAAGAAACGTTTTTCTTCAAATCAATGAAGAATAACACTCTAAGTGTGAAGAAATTAATGAAGAATTTGATTCTCAGAACCCTACGCCAATTGTACGCGGTGTCTGAAATCATCATTCTTATACGGTGGGTCACGCCACCACCAAAGTTGAAATCTTTATTTTTGAAATTCCTCAGTTTTGAAATTCCTTAATTTTTCAAATTCTTCAACTTTGCAAAATCTTCACTGTTTCCGTCGTTTTTCTTCATAGACTATATATATATTTATGTGAGTTTATGTCCTATACAACATTCACTTATGGCTATTTCTTCAAGTTGCATTTTCTGCTAAGTGAATGTGATCGGACCCTTTACCCTCTATGCTATACTCAACCCAATCTATTCATAAATTCTTCATGTGCGTTCTATTTGAAACACGTTCAAAATCTTCACTGCGTCCTTGTCAGCTGAAGAAATTGTGAACGAAACTTAAAATCTTATCTTATCCAAATTTTCGGTTTTACCGCTCAAACCATCCCGTATCCCACGATAGAATTATCTATTCACCCACGATCTAACACGATCTCCACTTTCCTGTACATGGGTGACACATGTCAAGCGAATGAGAAGGGTCAGGGGCACGTTCGTCCTAAATCTTCGGACGAACAGTTTTTCACTGCGACTATAAATACCCCTCTCCCCTTCCTCACTTCCTTTACTCCGCTCGACCGCTATCTCTCTCTCACTCAAGCTTCTCAAACCCTAGCGCCGCCGCTACTCCATCGTCGCTAGTGAGGAAGAGCTTCACTGCCTCGACCTCGTCGCCGTCGTACTCGCGCCGGCCGCAGAAATCTTCACTCCGCCGCCGCCGTACCTGTCTTCCTCCGCCAAGTTAGGGCATGGAAGATCTGAACTGACGAGCTTCAAATCTACACTTCTCAGTTCGTCGTGTTCTTCATCAAGGGTAATTAAAAGTTACTTTTACTGCCCTCTTTGATTTAAATTTTCTCAACAAAATCTTCAAAGGTGTTTTATTCTTCAAATCCTCACTCACAAAACACCTCACTGGTCATCTGCTCTTGATTCGTTTCTCTAAGCATCATTTATCTTCAAGATTCCTCAATTATGTGGATCCTTAATCTATACAACTCTGGAACCTAAGACCAAGAACGCTTAGTGAAATTCTTCAAGACTCATTTGGTCAAATTCCTCAAACTTATTCTTTTTGAAAACCTTCTGAGAACGCATATGACCTCTTCAAATTCCTCGCAACTATACTCTGTTCATAGGTACTCATGTCCGCTGCTGAATCACTAGGTTCTCATCAACTTAACTCATTTGCAGCGTTCCTCGAAGAAAAGTTGCATACTTCTTCAGAGAATTCGATTGTTCAAATCCCTCAACTGAAGAATATGGCAGACGGTAAGAAACCACAAAAAGGAGGAAAGGGGCCTGAGGTCATGACTGCATTTGAAATACCTGAGGACATCTATGCTGACTATTGCACACCTGATGAGGCTAAGTTTGGAAAGGAGAACAAAAATCAGCACAAGGTGCGCATACAGAGGATTGAAAGGAGATGGGCAAGAGAATGGAGGGAGTACAGATATGTAACTCCAAAGTATATGAAGAAATTCGCACTGAATCCTCCATGCCCAAGAGCTCCATTGGCACCTGGCCAAGAAGCTGACCCCACCAGCATCAAGCGTGGTGAGGATTTCCCTAAAGAATGGGCCAAACGCCAAGCCAAGTTGGCAAGACAAGCCAAAGAAGCAGTGACAAAATTCAATGAAGACTCTGCTACTGCTGCTGCCACTGAGGCCTCTGTCAGGCCTAGAAAATCAATGGCAAAGAAGCCCGCTCACAAGCCAAGTGCTTCACCAATTGTGCCCTCACGGCCAAGTTCCTCAGCAATGCCCTCACGGCCAGAATCTTCAAAGCCCTCACGGCAAGATTCTTCAAAGCCCTCACGGCCAGTTCCTCACGCTGCTCCTGCTCCTCCAAAGTCCTCAGCTCCTCCCTCAAAGTCCTCAGTTACTCCAGCAAAGCCCTCAACACCTGTTCATCTGGCCACGTGCCAAAGGACTGCAGGCATCTCTATTGCCTCTGGTGTCTCAGTGAGTTCCTCAGCTGCACCAAACTCTTCATCAGGCCCCACTCTGCTGAAGACTAAGGCAACAGCTGGTCGAGGTCCTCGGCCAACTCTGAAGAAGAAATAGGTTGCCTTCCAAGTGCCATCTGACAATGAAGTTGATGATGATGAACTTGCAGAAATCATCAGAGACAGGCAAGAAAGGGCCGCTAGAGCCAAAGGCACAAATGTGCCACTGCTTTTGGATCCAAAGGCGATCCTCGACTACATTGATCTCTGGCACAAGGACCCAAACACTCCTATGCCGGATTTTCATTTGACTCCTGGCCAAAGTCACATGCTGACCCATTTCATTTCTGAAGAGAAATGGAAATTTGAGAAGGCTAGGCAGATCAAGAAGGCTCAGTTCAGGAAAGAGAAATTCCTGAGGAAAAACGTTGTCAACATGACAACTGATGAACTCCTCAAGATCCAGTCTGAAATCAAAGCCCTCAGCGATGATTTCAATGCTTATTATGCTGATTGGCAAGGAGCCAAAGTCAGGTTCGTTAAACTGACTGAGAAGTTCACCAATGTTGCAGCCCCATCGCAACAAGATATTCCTCAAGCTGAAGCTTCTGCTCAGCAAACTGAAGAACATGCCAGCACCGCTGATGACTTTCAGGCTGCTGATGAAAATGCTAGTTCCAGGGCTGATGACTCCATTCCAGCCGCTGAAGACATTGCCGGGGCATCCACTAGTGGTGCGCCTGAAGAAAATGAAGAAGTCAGGGCAACTGCGTCAATTGCGCCTAAGGAAATTCAAACAGATTCCTCAGCTCCTCCTGCGCCTACACCAACTCCTACCCTTCCATCTGCATCAGATGTGAGGAAGACTAAAGCTGTAGAGAGAGCTGCAGTGAAGAAAAGGAAAGCATCATCTGCTTCAGATTCTTCAGCTCCGAAGAAAATGAAGCCTATGACCAGCTCACTTGAAAATCCAATTGATGTTGTTCCAATTTCCACCATGCCATCAAAGGACCTTGTTCCTTTTGGTGAAGAATATGTGATCCCCAGCGGATCTGATAAAGAAAATCATTTTGCTGCTTCGTCAGAGCAGATTGATGAAGAAATTGAAGTGGATGCGATCCCTTCAACGCCTGTTGCTTCCTCGCCAATGCCTCAGTTCATAGCTGGAGAGGCTGGCGTTGAAGAAATTGAAGATGAAGACGTGGATATTGGATGCACTATGCATGTGATGAATGATGACTTTTGGTAAAGTCAGCATCCCAATTCTCCACTCTTCACCCCAATATAGCAAATACCTCACTCCCCTGCACTAACCGTTCAAATGGGCTCTGAAGAAACTCATCCCACCTCGTCTGTGCATGAAGAAATTCCAGCCACTAGTGCTGAAGAAACTGCTGCTGCTGATCCTTTGAACATGCAGACTGCCACTGAAGAGGAACCAAAAATTCCTCAGCCTAAAGAACCGGAGATTGTGATTCCTGAGGTTGTGATGCAACTCACTGACACTCCTCTTCCCAAGCCAAAGGATCCATTCTCAAAGAAGCAAAAGTTCAAGGCTGCAGATTTCTTCAACGAGCATGTGTTCTTCACAGACTACAATCCCTATGATTCTGCTCGCATAAGGAAGAGGCGTTTCTGGACGGCTAGTCAAGCAAATTTTTATTCCTCAGTGCTATTCGACAAAGACAAAGTCTTCGATCATGAACACATTCCTCACGTGGACATGGAATCTCTGCCGTGCTTCGAGCCAGTCCTCAGTGCTCTTCACGATGCTGGATTGCTGAATTTCTGCACTGACATCTGTGATTGGAATGAAGAACTCATTCTTCAATTCTATGCAACGCTGCACATCACAGGAAATTCTGAAGATGTGAACTCATGGGTGCTGGACTAGATGTCAGAAAATACTCACTACAAGGCACCAGCAATTGAATTGCTTCGTGCCCTCCCACTTAGTCCTCCCCTTGAAGGTGCTCGTTGCATCTACAACGAACCTGATCTTACAAATCATTACATGCAAGTGCTGATGAAGCCTTTGAAGCCAGGGCAAGCCCCTAGAACCAAATTCCTCGTCAAGGAATTACTGTATGTGCCACAGACTGCCTATCGCATTCTGACAAAGACAATGAGTCCTATCAAAGGCCATGAATCAAATGATGAAGAAGTCGTTGGCATCATGAAGAATATGCTTTTCAATATCATTCATGGTGTTCCCGTCAACTACCATGATTTCTTCATGAGGACTCTGGCTGATATTGCTATGTCACCATTTGAGCTGAAGCCTTCATCAGGACAAGGTCTTCACTCAATTACAAGGCTGATACTCTGAACCACGACAGCTACTTGCCTCCAATTGAGGTCCTCAAACGGGCATTTTCCTCAGCTGATGACAAAGGCAAGGCAACTGCTGTGATAGATGAAGGCATTCGCCCATTGGATGGTCAATTTCGCAAGGCTGCATCCTACTCCACCAATGATGACTCTGCCGCCAACACCTCTGCCAAGCAAATTCCTCAAGCCACAACACCCAGGGTGATGACTGATCATGAGTTACTCCTCGGTCTTCATCAGAAAGTTGATCGCAATCATAAATGGGTCAAGCACCAGTTCGGTTCAATTCTTCACAACATGACCTCAACACACAATGCAATGAAGAAAAAACCCTACTACCTCCATGAAACCTTCAACCATACCTGGGTTGTTCTATCTCATGTCTACAGGGCCGAAGATCTGAAGAGTATGGGTCTCAAGGAAGAATTTGACTGGTCTGCACCTCCACCGAAGAAATTCAAGAAGGTCAAGGTTCCTTCCTTGGTGGCCAACTCCTATTCTTCATCGCGCGACACTGATGAAAATGAAGACTTGGATGACACTACGACAGGCCCTACTACGACAACCGACCCCAACAACGCTGACGCTCCTCCATCAACTTGGTATTCTTCAGGGGCGTTAGTCCTTAGTTTCGATCCTTTTGGTCATTCGATGACAAAGGGGGAGAAATCTAGGTTAGTTTTCAAGCGGGTCTATTATATGGGCGTTTTTTTTGCTAAGTTACAACTCTCGCTCTTCTGAAACTTTTATTGGATCGAGTTGTAATCTTAAAACCCGATGGTGCTCTGATACTTTTGATGCAATGTGCTCTGATACTTTTGATGCATTATTCTGCATGCTTGTTCCTCATTAATATTATTGCATGCATGCTAAATTTCATCAGGCACCATATTTCATCATGCATTTCAAATTCTTCATATTATATGTCAAATGCATGTATGAATTACAAGATATAGGGGGAGATCTCCATGATTCAACTCTTCAAGTGTGCATTGCTTCAAAAGCAAATTCCTCACTATGCACATCTTCAGGGGGAGTTCTTCTATATCTTGCAATCAAATTCCTCAATATCAGTACTTACACTTCATATGTTTATCCCCATTGAAAACTTAACCTATATTGTCATCAATCACCAAAAAAGGGGAGATTGTAAGTGCATCTAGTGCCCCTTAGTGATTTTGGTGTATTGAAGACTTATAGGTTAAGGGACTAATGTGTTTATGAGTGTACACAGGTCTATAAGTCTATGAGGAGTTTGATATTTACAGAGAAAGTCGACCCCTAAAAATGAATATCTTTGACTGAAGATTTTGGTATTCCTGAAGACTTTCATGAAGACTTTGAAAGTGAAGAAATTGGTGTGTCCATGAAGACTTGATATTCATGCAAGGAATATGAAGCTTGAAGATTTTCGTTTTCATAGTTTTGTTTTTCTCTTTCTTGAGTCGTAGGAAACACCGTACCGTTAAAGGGGGTCGAGGAAATACTAAGGAAAATTTTCCATGTGATGCTCAACTCAAAATCCTACACCTACCAATCCCTTCGAGTGAAGCCATTGGAAATCTCATACAGTTCAGTCAATTTCTTCAGTGACAGAGACGAAGTTCTTCTGGTTGCTGAGGAATTTGTTCTGACTGGGGAGTTAGGAATTACTGTGTTGAGTGATTGTTCATATCTGTGTTTGAAGACTTTGACTGAAGACTTTCTCAATTTCCTCAGTTCAATTTCTTCAGTCTGTTTGTCTTCATCTTGTGTTATCCTGTGTTTACGCTTTCTGTACTCTGTGTTTGTCTTCATTTCATCATGATGACTATGTGTGTATTCTGTCATGCTTACTTCTGAGTACTTATTCCGCTGCAAGTAGTTCTTCACTAAGGAATTTCCTCACCGGCAAATTCCTAAGTGAAGAATTCATAAAAAACGCCTATTCACCCCCCCCCCTCTAGTCGATATAACGCACTTTCATACTTTTCTCCCCGGACAAATCTTCGTGTTCGGCGGCGTCACACTGCGGGCTAATTCGCTTGGCCATCTGGAGCAGATCGACAGCTACGCCCCTGGCCATTAGGTCAGGTTCAGAAACTTGAACTACACGGCCGATATCCGCGGAGACTTGATCTTCGATGGATTCAGGCCTACGCCAGGAGCGCTGAACAGTCACGACGAGCACGACTTAGACCTGCTGTCGGACAATACTCAGGATATCGCACCTGCAGGGGCTCCAGACCTAAATCCGGGGCAGATCGCGTCGTTCGAGGATGGGTGGATGGACCCCGCCCGGAGGTCGCACACTCATCGGCGGTAGAGCCGAGCACAGACTCCACCCCCAAGGAAGCCTGTGACACCGGACCCCCGGACTCATGTCCGGCTATAGGTTCCAGTCCGCGCACCCCCGAGCCCGCCGAGTCTGGTTGGGCTCCGGTAATGGAGTTCACCGCTGCGGATATCTTCTAGCGCTCGCCCTTTGGCAACATGTTGAACTTGTTAAAGTCTCTCTCTTTGTTAGGAGACTCTTGGCCGAACTATGTCCGGCTCGAGTGGGAAGCAGGCAATGAGGGAATTCGTTGCCCACCCACCACCCACTTCATTGCCATGGTCAATGATTTGACCGACGTGCTTGACTTCGACTATGAAGACATCGACTGTGTGGACGCCGACGTAGGAGAAGAACAGGAACCACCGCCCACGGGGTGCTGGACAGCCACCTCCTCATATGATATATACATGGTGGACACTCCGAAACAAACCAATGGCGATGAGGTAACGGAGGATAACCCCTAAAGGAAGAAAGCAAAGCATGGGCGTCATCGGCGCCGCTCCAAGCCCCGCCATAGCAATATCGGCACAGGAGACGAAAACAATCCGGATGGTGCCAAAGATGAATACAACCCCGATCAGCCTGCCTTCGAGCAGGCCGAACAGGAAGACGGGCAGGTCAGCCCAGACGAACAGGCGATGGACGGATACCCGGAGGAGGACAACTACATGCCCCCCTCCGAAGACGAGATTAGCCTCGGCGACGACAAATTCGGCATGCCCGAGGACCCCATAGAGCAGGAGCTCTTCAAGCGCCGGCTTATGGCCACTTCGAGGAGCCTGAAGAAGAAGAAGCAGTAGCTCCAAGGTGATCAAGATCTGCTCACAGACAGATGGACTGAAGTCCTGGCAGCCGAGGAATATGGACTCGGGCGCCACACCAAAGGTTATCCAAAGCACAAGTTGCTATCTCAAATCAAGGAGGAACCTGTACTACCAGCACAGGACGAGGCTCACCGGCCAGCTCGTGGCCGGGATAAAACAGCGTATCAGCCCGAATACCAGCACGCACCCCCACGCCAATACACTACGGCCCGGGGCAATAGGAAGGACCTGTGAGACATACTGGAAAACAAGGCAGGACAGCCAAGATTAATCTACGGATCACGGGGGCGCGCCCCAACACGTGATGATGATCGTCACGCCGGATACACTATCAACAAGTTCGGCCGGGCCGAACATAGCCAACCAGACTCATTCAAACTGCGTGGCCACATAGCATGACATAGAGGTGCTGCACACCCCCTCTGCTTCACCGACGAAGTGATGGATCATGAATTCCCAGAAGGATTTAAACTCGTAAACATCGAATCATACGATGGCACAACAGACCCCGCAGTATGGATCGAAGACTTCCTTCTCCACATTCACATCGCCCGTGGTGACGGTCTACATGCCATCAAGTACCTTCCCCTTAAACTCAAAGGACCAGCCCGACACTGGATAAATAGCCTGCCGGCAAATTCCATGCAGTTGGGAGAACCTGGAGGACACGTTCCTGGACAACTTCCAAGGCACGTACGTGCGACCACCGGATGCCGATGACCTGAGTCACATTACCCAATACCCAGGAGAGTCAGCCAGGAAATTCTGGACTTGGTTCCTAACTAAAAAGAACCAAATTGTCGACTATCCTGACGCCGAAGCTTTGGCGGCCTTTAGGCATAATATCCGCGACGAGTGGCTCGCCCGGCACCTCGGCCAGGAAAAGCCAAAGTCCATGGCGGCCCTCACGGCACTCATGACCCGCTTTTGCGCGGGCGAGGACAGCTGGTTGGCTCGCAGTAGCACCACGCCAATAAACTCCGGCACTTCAGCTGTCCGCGACAGTAATGGCAAGCCACAGCGCAAAAGGCATAAGCATCGGAACAATGGCGACAACACTGAAGACACGGCAGTCAACGCCGGATTCAATGGCTCAAAATCCGGTCAGCGAAAAAAGCCGTTCAAAAGAAACAACCAGGGATCATCCAGCCTGGACCGCATACTTGATCGCTCGTGCCAAATTCACGGTACCCCGGATAAGCCAGTAAACCACACTAACAGAGACTGCTGGGTGTTCAAACAGGCCGGTAAAATAAATGCCGAAAACAAGGACAAGGGGCTGCACAGCGACGATGACGAGGAGCCCCGGCGTCCGAACACGGGAGGACAGAAGAAATTTCCTCCCCAGGTAAAAATGGTCAATATGATCTATGCCACCCACATTCCCAAATGGGAATGAAAGCGAGCACTAAGGGACGTCTATGCGATGGAGCCAGTCGCCCCAAAGTTCAACCCATGGTCAGCCTGTCCGATCACTTTTGATCGTAGGGATCACCCTACCAGCATCCGTCACGGCGGTTCAGCCGCATTGGTCCTAGACCCAATCATCAACGGATTCCACCTAACGCGAGTCCTTATGGACGGCGGCAGCAGCCTGAACCTCCTTTATCGGGACACAGTGCGCAAAATGGGCATCGACCCTTCAAGGATCAAACCACCTTCAAAGGTGTAATTCCAGGAGTAGAGGCCCGTTGCATGGGTTCCATAACACTAGAAGTGGTCTTCGGATCTCTGGATAACTTCCGAAGCGAGGAGTTAATCTTTGATATCGTCCCTTTTTGTAGTGGCTATCATGCACTGCTTGGACGAACCGCATTCGCTCGATTCAATGCGGTACCACACTATGCATACCTCAAGCTCAAGATGCCAGGACCTCACGGGGTTATAACAGTCAATGGAAACACGGACCACTCTCTCCGTATAGAAGAGCATACTGCAGCCCTCATGGGAGAAGTACAAAGCAGCCTTCTCCGGCAAACCACCAATCCGGCGACAACAACCCCGAACACCGTCAAGCGAGTTCGGAGTACCCTACAACAGGATCACCAGGCACGCCAAGAGCGCGACTAGCAGTCCGGCCTCTGCCCTAGCCCCATTCAGGTAGCATTCGTGCCGCGCGTACACAATTACGCACTCAAAATACCATGGGCATAGGCGGAGGCGCAACAGTGATGCGGTAAACAGCGCGGTTCAGCCGCAACATACTTTAATAACCCCCTTTATCTTTCAGGACCCTACTTTCGGGCAGCCTCTTCAGAGAGCAGGATCATCGGACTTATCACAGGAGGGAAAACCAAGGAGGCAAAAGGCTTTGCGCACAAAGGAATACCCAGGTGGTATCTGTTAATGATCGTTATACCTGTTTTATGTACCTACATGCGACTCACCCTTGGATAGGACATGTCAAATAGTCCTATTTACTTCTGCTCAACGCATTAATTGTAAACATACGCTTGGACGTATCATTTACTAATGGGAGATAATATATAGCGTTAGCTTATTATTCCTGTCTTCACATTTTTTATAAAAATGTTTATTTAATATTGAATTCATACACTTTGGTACGTTCAGTTTGCCAAGGGCTTCTTATGGCGCCCCATAATACGGCAAGATAAGTCCGAACACTTTCGACAGTGTGGCACCCCGAACTTATAGCATTATATGCATAAGCTCCGAATCATGTCTTGGGTCAATAGTTGGGTTTGCCCGGCTCCCTTGTTTTGGTACCTTACGTTCCATTATATCGGCTAAGGTAGAGCAGGGAGAGCTACTGCGATTGTGTCCCGGTTCTTCCGGACGAGCACCTCAGTAGAGAAAGCCGAAAACTGACTGTCATGATGCGGCGAGAGCTGGTCGCTGTTCGAGAGGTCTTAAAATCCTCAAAGATTTTTTCGCTTTAGGCGAAGAGTCGTCCTTGTCCGATTTAGGCGTGTATAGCACCCCAATTCGGCTTTCTGAATTCTAGGGGCTTCGCCGCAATTTAAAATTGTAGACTTCTATGGCTAAGTGAGAGTTATAAAGCCACATAGTCTGATTGCCTTGTTCGTTGCACCAAACACCTCCTTCACGGACCAAAAATTTGGATAAAAGAGTGTTTTGGGTTTTCCAAGAACACCCCAGTACTAGTTACGTGGGGGCGGAAGCCGACGACTGGCCTACTTTCAGAATTTTATAAACAGCCGCATAGAAGGTAATATTTTGAATCAACAAAATGCTATATAGTGCAAACAAGTTCGTTTTCATATTACAAAAGACTACATGAGTACATTCATTCAAAGATTTTGTCCTTGGTACATTCATCGGCCATGAGACGAGCACCTTTCATCACGCCATCATAATATTTCTCAGGGTAGCGATGCGCCTTGCCCTCCGGCGGTCCTTCCTTCACCAGCTTCTCCACATCCAGCTTGGCCCAATGCATCTTCGCACGGGCAAAGGCCCGGAGGGCACCCTCAATGCAAACGGATCGCTTGATAACTTCAAGTCGCGGACAGGCATTCACCATCCGCTTTATAAGACTGAAGTAGCTGGCAGGCAGGGGCTCACCAGGCCACATCCGGACTATGAAATCCTTCATGGCCACTTCAGCCGCCCTATGGAGTTCAACCAATTGCTTCAGTTGGTCACTCAGAGGCATTGGGTGTTCGGCTCCAGCATACTAGGACCAGAACAGCTTCTCCGTTGAGCTCCCCTCTTCGGCACGGTAG
Organism: Triticum dicoccoides; assembly: GCF_002162155.2. NCBI lineage: Eukaryota > Viridiplantae > Streptophyta > Magnoliopsida > Poales > Poaceae > Triticum > Triticum dicoccoides. The sequence goes on from NC_041391.1 coordinate 508,592,942, forward strand.
AACTCCGCGGCATCCGATATGCTGTGTGGCAGATCTGCGAATGCCCCTGGAGAGCTCCGAATTCGGGTAAGTAAAAGAAATGTCTCCTCCACATGCTTGCTTTGCATAATGAATGCCTTACCCGCCGCTATCTTCTTGGCCGCCTGGATTTCCTGCTGGGCCTTTTGGGCTTCGGCCTTGGCGTCTTTCGTGCTCACAAGGGCCTTCGCAAGCTCAGACTCCTTTGTCTTGAAGTCACGCTCCAAGGACTCGAACTTCGTGACGAGCTCCTGGAGCTCTCGCTGTACCTCACCCACCCTAGCATCTCGCTTTTCACGCTCAATCCGCTCCATGGCCGCCTTGTCTTCGGCCTCGGATAGCGCTTTCTTCAGGGCCACCACTTCGGTCGTGGCCCCTAGTACAAAATCATGACACTTTTTGTTAGCATCACTAATTTTTCCTACTATATGTGATATTTAAACGGGGTATCACTCACCTTTGTTCTCTTCGAGCTGCCTCTTCGTGAGGCTGAGCTCCTCTTCGGCCTGCTCCAGGTCCCGTTTGAGTCCGGTGACCTCTGTTGTGTAGGCAGCAGCGGCAAGCAATACCGCCTGCTTATTCACATAGACACATACTGTTAGACTCATGCCGTTTAGAGTTGACCCTCGGCTTTTCTTTTTGAACACCAAATAGAGTATCAGGGGCTACTATCTATGAAGTGATAATTTCTCACACTTCTGATTACTTACCTCAAAGCCTGTCAGGAGACTGGTACAGGCTTCGGTCAATCCTCTTTTGGCGGACCGAACCTTCTGAATCACCGCACTCATAAGAGTATGGTGCTCTTCATCCATGGAAGCGCCGCGAAGCACTTCCAGCAGACTATTCGATGCCTCGGGCGCAAAGGAAGTCATCGACACGGCCGGCTCGCCCTCCTTAGCAAGGAGCGGCCTGCCCGAATTCAGAACCTTTGGAGGTTCCGAAACAGTGTCCGGCTGGGAGCCCAACTTACTGCGGCTCTCGTCGGGATAATCTGTGGGGATCTTACACCCCATGTGCCCGGCATCTGGAATTTTGCCTTGGGGCGTCTCCAGAGTTGCCTCCCCCTGCTCTGGGACCCTTTGGGACCACACCTCTGTGTCATCTGCAGGCCGAGGAGAGGTGGCCGTTGGGAGCGAATTCATCGCCGAATCGCTCAAAGACCCATCCAAAGAGGATACCTCGGGATGGGCCCTGGCCGGACTGCATACATGTGTTCGGTGTTATAACAAACTATGAAGCTAAGTCGCACTAAAGTACAACAAAGTGCGGATACTTACGATCTTACTAGGGGCTTGCCCCTGGGTAGCCACTCCTCCTCGCTGTAGGCGGCCATGGCGGAGTGATCCGAAAGGGACACCTTTACCTTCTTGGGTGTCCTAGCCTCCCCCTATGGGGCGGCTTTCCTCTTCTTCTCCTCCCCAATGTGGGGAGACCGAATTTCCTCGTGTTTCCCCCCGCCTCCGTGGGAGGAATCTGCCTCGTCGTCCTCGGACGACGAGTCTATGACGCCCTTGTGCCGGGGACCTTTCCTGGTCCCCTGGGCCGCCCTCTTAGGCCCTTCGGCCTCCCCGGATGGGGCGACCATTTCCATTTCCTCCTCCCCTTCGTGGGAGGAGCGCGCCTCATCGTCTTCGGACGAGGCGTCCAGTATGATCTTACGCCGGAGACCCTTCCTGGTCCCTGGGGTCTTCTTTTCGGCCTTATTTTCCGGCACCTTGTAAGGCGCTGGGACTAGCATCTCCGTCAGGAGAGCGGTTGCTGGACCTTCTGGCAGTGGAGCCGGACAGTCGATCCGCTCCACCACCACCACGTAGTCCTGATTAAATACACACGATGACCTAAAATCCTCCCATGAATATGCTGGGAAAGGTACTGTTGGGGAACGTAGCAGAAATTCAAAATTTTCCTACGTGTCACCAAGATCTATCTATGGAGAAACCAGCAACGAGGGGAAGGAGAGTGCATCTACATACCCTTGTAGATCGTTAAGCGGAAGCGTTCAAGAGAACGGGGTTGATGGAGTCGTACTCGTCGTGATTCAGATCACCGATGATCCTAGTGCCGAACGGACGGCACCTCCGCGTTCAACACACGTACAGCCCAGTGACGTCTCCCATGCCTTGATCCAGCAAGGAGAGAGGGAGAGGTTGAGGAAGACTCCATCCAGCAGCAGCACAACGGCGTGGTGGTGATGGAGGAGCGTGGCAATCCTGCAGGGCTTTGCCAAGCACCTACGGGAGAGGAGGAGGTGTCACGGGAGGGAGGGAGGGAGGCGCCAGGGACTCAGGTATGGATGTCCTCCCTCCCCTCCACTATATATAGGGGCAAGGGAGAGGGGGAAGGCGCAGCCTTGCCCCTTCCTCCAAGAAAGGGGTGCGACCAAGAGGGGGGAGGAGTCCATCCTCCCCAAGGCACCTCGGAGGTGCCTTCCCTTTTGAGGACTCTTCCCTCTAGGGTTCCCTAGGCGCATGGGCCTCTTGGGGCTGGTGCCCTTGGCCCATGTAGGCCAAGGCGCACCCCCTACAGCCCATGTGGCCCCCCGGGGCAGGTGGCCCCACCCGGTGGGCCCCCGGGACCCTTCCGGTGGTCCCGGTACAATACCGATGACCCCGAAACTTGTCCCGATGGCCGAAACAGGACTTCCTATATATAAATCTTTACCTCCGGACCATTCCGGAACTCCTCGTGACGTCCGGGATCTCATCCGGGACTCCGAACAACATTCGGTAACCACATACAAGCTTCCTTTATAACCCTAGCGTCATCGAACCTTAAGTGTGTAGACCCTACGGGTTCGGGAGACATGCAGACATGACCGAGATGTTCTCCGGTCAATAACCAACAGCGGGATCTGGATACCCATGTTGGCTCCCACATGTTCCACGATGATCTCATCAGATGAACCACGATGTCAAGGACTTAATCAATCCCGTATACAATTCCCTTTGTCTATCGGTACGATACTTGCCCGAGATTCGATCGTCGGTATCCCGATACCTTGTTCAATCTCGTTACCGGCAAGTCTCTTTACTCGTTCCGTAACACATCATCCCGTGATCAACCCCTTGGTCACATTGTGCACATTATGATGATGTCCTACCGAGTGGGCCCAGAGATACCTCTTCGTTTACACGGAGTGACAAATCCCAGTCTCGATTCGTGCCAACCCAACAGACACTTTCGGAGATACCTGTAATGCACCTTTATAGCCACCCAGTTACGTTGTGACATTTGGTACACCCAAAGCATTCCTACGGTATCCGGGAGTTGCACAATCTCATGGTCTAAGGAAAAGATACTTGACATTAGAAAAGCTTTAGCATACGAACTACGATCTTTGTGCTAGGCTTAGGATTGGGTCTTGTCCATCACATCATTCTTCTAATGAAGTGATCCCGTTATCAATGACATCCAATGTCCATGGTCAGGAAACCGTAACCATCTATTGATCAACGAGCTAGTCAACTAGAGGCTTACCAGGGACAGATTGTGGTCTATGTATTCACACATGTATTACGATTTCCGGATAATACAGTTATAGCATGAATAAAAGACAATTATCATGAACAAGGAAATATAATAATAATAATACTTTTATTATTTCCTCTAGGGCATATTTCCAACAGTCTCCCACTTGCACTAGAGTCAATAATCTAGTTCACATCACCATGTGATTAACACTGACATGTTGCTTGTGAGAGAGGTTTTTAGTCAACGGGTCTGAACCTTTCAGATCCGTGTGTGCTTTACAAATCTCTATGTCATCTCCTAGATGTAGCTACCACGCTCTATTTGGAGCTATTCCAAATAGCTGTTCTACTTGGAGCTATTCTAAATTATTTCTCCATTATACGTATCCGGTATCTCTATTCAGAGCTATCCGGATAGGTGTTAAGCTTGCATCGTCGTAACTCTTTACGTCGAACTCTTTATCACCTCCATAACTGAGAAAATTCCTTAGTCCACTAGTTACTAAGGATAACTTTGACCGCTGTAGTGTGATCTATTCTTGGATCACTCTTGTACCCCTTGACTGACTCATGGCAAGGCACACTTCAGGTGCGGTACTCAGCATAGCATACTATAGAGCCTACGTCTGAAGCGTAGGGGACGGCCTTCGTCCTTTGTCTCTCTTCTGCCGTGGTCGAGCTTTAACTCTTAACTTCATACCTTACAACTTAGGCAAGAACTCCTTTGACTGACCCATCTTGAACACCTTCAAGATCATGTCAAGGTATGTGCTCATTTGAAAGTATTATTAAGCATTTTGATCTATCCTTATAGATCTTGATGCTCAATGTTCAAGTAGCTTAATCCAGGTTTTCTATTGAAAAACACCTTTCAAATAACCCTATATGCTTTCTAGAAATTCTACATCATTTCCGATCATCAATATGTCAACAACATATACTCATCAGAAATTCTATAGTGCTCCCACTCACTTCTTTGGAAATACAAGTTTCTCATAAACTTTGCATAAACTTAAAATCTTTGATCATCTTATCAAAGTATACATTCCAACTCCGAGATGCTTACTCCAGTCCATGGAAGGATTGCTGGAGCTAGCATACCTTTTAGCATCCTTAGGATCGACAAAACCTTTCTGATTGTATTACATATAACCTTTCCTTACGAAACTGGTAAGGAGACTCGTTTTGACATCCATCTGCCAGATTTCATAAATGCAGCTAATGCTAACATGATTCCGACGGACTTAAGCATCGCTACGGATGAGAAAATCTCATCGTAGTCAACTCCTTGAACTTGTGAAAAACTCTTCGCCACAAGTCGAGCTTCATAGACGGTGACATCACCATCCACGTCCGTCTTCTTCTTAAAGATCCATTTATATTAATGGCTTGCCGATCATTGGGCAAGTCCACCAAAGTCCATGCTTTGTTCTGATACATGGATCCTATCTCGGATTTCATGGTTTCTTAACCATTTGTCGGAATTTGGGCCCACCATCGCTTCTCCATAGCTCGTAGGTTCATTGTTGTCTAGCAACATGACCTTCAAGACAGGATTACTGTACCACTCTGAAGTAGTACGTATCCTTGTCACCCTACGAGGTACGACAGTGACTTGATTCGAAACTTCATGATCACTATCATAAGCTTCTACTTCAATTGGTGTAGGTGCCACATGAACAACTTCCTGTGCCCTGATACACACTGGTTGAAGTGATGGTTCAATAACCATATCAAGTCTCCACCATCCTCCCACTCAACTCTTTTGAGAGAAACCTTTCCTCGAGAAAGGACCCAATTTCAAGAAACAATCCATATTGCTTTCGGATCTGAATTAGGAGGTATACCCAACTGTTTTGGGTGTCCTATGAAGATGCATTTTATCCGCTTTGGGTTCGAGCTTATCAATCCTGAAACTTTTTCACATAAGCGTCGCAGCCCCAAACCTTTAAGAAACGACAACTTAGGTTTCTCTAAACCATAATTCATACGGTGTCATCTCAACGGAATTACGTGGTGCCCTATTTAAAGTGAATGTGGTTGTCTCTAATGCCTAACCCATGAATAATAGTGGTAATTCGATAAGAGACATCATGGTACGCACCATATCCAATAGGGTGCAACTATGATGTTCGGACACACCATCACACTATGGTGTTCCAGGCGGTATTAATTGTAAAACAATTTCCACAATGTCTTAATTGCGTGCCAAAACTCGTAACTCAGATATTCATCTCTATGATCATATCATAGACATTTTATCCTCTTGTCACGATGATCTTCAACTTCACTCTGAAATTACTTGAACCATTCAATAATTCAAACTTGTGTTTCATCAAGTAAATATACTCAACATCTACTCGAATCATCTGTGAAGTAAGAACATAACGATATTCACTGCATGCCTCAGCATTCATTGGATTGCACACATCAAAATGTGTTACTTCCAACAAGTTGCTATCTTGTTCCATCTTACTGAAAACGAGGCTTTCCAGTCATCTTGTCCATGTGGTATGATTTGCATGTCTCAAGTGATTCAAAATCAAGTGGGTTCAAACGGTCCATTTGCATGGAGTTTCTTCATGCATATATACCAATAGACATGGTTCGCATGTCTCAAACTTTTCAAAAATGAGTGAGTCCAAAGATCCATCAACATGGAGCTTCTTCATGCATTTTATACCGATATGACTTACGTGGCAGTGCCACAAGTAGGTGGTACTATCATTACTATCTTTTGGCATGAACATGTGTATCACTACGATCGAGATTTCAATGAACCATTCATTTTAGGTGCAAGACCATTGAAGGTATTATTCAAATAAATAGAGTAACCATTATTCTCCTTAAATGAATAACCGTATTGCGATAGACATAATCCAATCATGTCTATGCTCAACGCAAACACCAAATCTCGATGGTAGAGGGAGCGTGCGATGCTTGATCACATCAATCTTGGAAACACTTCCAACACATATCGTCAGCTCACCTTTAGCTAGTCTCCGTTTATTCCGTAGCTTTTATTTCAAGTTACTAACACTTAGCAACCGAAACGGTATCTAATACTCTGGTGCTACTAGGAGTACTAGTAAAGTACACATTAACATAATGTATATCCAATATACTTCTATCGACCTTGCCAGTCTTCTCATCTACCAAGTATCTAGGGTAATTCCGCTCCAGTGGTTGTTCCCCTTATTACAGAAGCACTTAGTCTCGGGTTTGGGTTCAACCTTGGGTTTCTTCACTAGAGCAGCAGCTGATTTGCCGTTTCATGAAGTATCCCTTCTTGCCCTTGCCCTTCTTGAAACTAGTGGTTTCACCAACCATCAACAATTGATGCTCCTTCTTGATTTCTACTTTCGCGGTGTCATAACATCACGAATACCTCAAGGATCATCATATCTATCCCTGATATGTTATAGTTCATCACGAAGCTCTTGCATCTTGGTGGCAATGACTTTGGAGAAACATCACTATCTCATCTGGAAGATCAACTCCCACTCGATTTAAGTGATTGTTGCACTCAGACAATCTGAGCACAAGCTCAACGATTGAGCTTTTCTCCCTGAGTTTGCAGGCTAAGAAAATCGTCGGAGGTCTTATACCTCTTGACGTGGGCACGAGCCTGAAATCCCAATTTCAGCCCTCGAAACATCTCATATGTTCCGCGATGTTTCAAAACGTCTTTAGTGCCTCAACTCTAAACCGTTTAACTGAACTATCACGTAGTTATCAAAATGTGTATGTCCAATGTTCGCAACATCCACAAACGACGTTTGGGGTTCAGCACACTGAGCGGTGCATTAAGGACATAAGCTTTCTACTGTCCGCATAATTGCTACTTTCAACTTTCAACTATATTTTCTCTAGGAACATATCTAAACAGTGGAACTAAAGCGCAAGCTATGACATAATTTGCAAGAATATTTTGACTATGTTCAGGATAATTAAGTTCATCTTATGAACTCCCACTCAGATAGACATCCCTCTAGTCATCTAAGTGATTACATGATCCGAGTCAACTAGGTCGTGTCCGATCATCACGTGAGACGGACTAGTCATCATCGGTGAACATCTTCATGTTGATCGTATCTACTATACGACTCATGCTCGACCTTTCGGTCTCCGTGTTCCGAGGCCATGTCTGTACATGCTAGGCTTGTCAAGTTAACCCTAAGTGTATTGCATGTGTAAATCTGTCTTACACCCGTTGTATGTGAACGTAAGGATCTATCACACCCGATCATCACGTGGTGCTTCGAAACGACGAACTGTAGCAACGGTGCACAGTTAGGGGAGAACACTTCTTGAAATTGTTGTAAGGGATCATCTTATTTACTACCGTCATTCTAAGTAAACAAGATGCATAAACATAATAAACATCACATGCAATTATATAGTAGTGACATGATATGGCCAATATCATATAGCTCCATTGATCTCCATCTTGGGGCTCCATGATCATCTTGTCACGTCATCGACATGCAAGTCGCGATTCCTATTACAAGAACATGATCAATCTCATACATCACATATATCATTCATCACATCCTTTTGGCCATATCATATCACATAGCATACCCTGCAAAAACAAGTTAGACGTCCTCTAATTGCTGTTTGCATGTTTTACGTGGCTGCTATGGGTTTCTAGCAAGAACGTTTCTTACCTACGCAAAACCACAACGTGATATGCCAATTGCTATTTACCCTTCATAAGGACCCTTTTCATCGAATCTGTTCCGACTAAAGTGGGAGAGACTGGCACCCGCTAGCCACCTTATGCACCAAGTGCATGTCAGTCGGTGGAACCTGTCTCATGTAAGAGTACGTGTAAGGTCGGTCCGGGCCGCTTCATCCCATGATGCTGCCGAATCAAGATAAGACTAGTAACGGCAAGCATATTGAACAAAATCAATGCCCACAACTACTTTGTGTTCTACTCATGCATAGAATCTACGCAATAGACCTAGCTCATGATGCCACTGTTGGGGAACGTAGCAGAAATTCAAAATTTTCCTATGTGTCACCAAGATCTATCTATGGAGAAACCAGCAACGAGGGGAAGGAGAGTGCATCTACATACCCTTGTAGATCGTTAAGCGGAAGCGTTCAAGAGAACGGGGTTGATGGAGTCGTACTCGTCGTGATTCAGATCACCGATGATCCTAGTGCCGAACGGACGGCACCTCCGCGTTCAACACACGTACAACCTGGTGACGTCTCCCACACCTTGATCCAGCAAGGAGAGAGGGAGAGGTTGAGGAAGACTCCATCCAGCAGCAGCACAACGGTGTGGTGGTGATGGAGGAGCGTGGCAATCCTGCAGGGCTTTGCCAAGCACCTACGGGAGAGGAGGAGGTGTCACGGGAGGGAGGGAGGCGCCAGGGACTCAGGTATGGATGTCCTCCCTCCCCTCCACTATATATAGGGGCAAGGGAGAGGGGGAAGGCGCAGTCTTGCCCCTTCCTCCAAGAAAGGGGTGCGGCCAAGAGGGGCGGGGAGGAGTCCATCCTCCCCAAGGCACCTCGGAGGTGCCTTCCCCTTTGAGGACTCTTCCCTCTAGGGTTCCCTAGGCGCATGAGACTCTTGGGGCTGGTGCCCTTGGCCCATGTAGGCCAAGGCGCACCCCCTACAGCCCATGTGGCCCCCCGGGGTAGGTGGCCCCACCCGGTGGGCCCCCGGGACCCTTCCGGTGGTCCCGGTACAATACCGATGACCCCGAACCTTGTCCCGATGGCCGAAACAGGACTTCCTATATATAAATCTTTACCTCCGGACCATTCCGGAACTCCTCGTGACGTCCGGGATCTCATCCGGGACTCCGAACAACATTCGGTAACCACATACAAGCTTCCTTTATAACCCTAGCGTCATCGAACCTTAAGTGTGTAGACCCTACGGGTTCGGGAGACATGCAGACATGACCGAGATGTTCTCCGGTCAATAACCAACAGCGGGATCTGGATACCCATGTTGGCTCCCACATGTTCCACGATGATCTCATCGGATGAACCACGATGTCAAGGACTTAATCAATCCCGTATACAATTCCCTTTGTCTATCGGTACGATACTTGCCCGAGATTCGATCGTCGGTATCCCGATACCTTGTTCAATCTCGTTACCGGCAAGTCTCTTTACTCGTTCCGTAACACATCATCCCGTGATAAACCCCTTGGTCACATTGTGCACATTATGATGATGTCCTACCGAGTGGGCCCAGAGATACCTCTCCGTTTACACGGAGTGACAAATCCCAGTCTCGATTCGTGCCAACCCAACAGACACTTTCGGAGATACCTGTAATGCACCTTTATAGCCACCCAGTTACGTTGTGACGTTTGGTACACCCAAAGCATTCCCACGGTATCCGGGAGTTGCACAATCTCATGGTCTAAGGAAAAGATACTTGACATTAGAAAAGCTTTAGCATACGAACTACGATCTTTGTGCTAGGCTTAGGATTGGGTCTTGTCCATCACATCATTCTTCTAATGAAGTGATCCCGTTATCAATGACATCCAATGTCCATGGTCAGGAAACCGTAACCATCTATTGATCAACGAGCTAGTCAACTAGAGGCTTACCAGGGACAGATTGTGGTCTATGTATTCACACGTGTATTACGATTTCCGGATAATACAGTTATAGCATGAATAAAAGACAATTATCATGAACAAGGAAATATAATAATAATAATACTTTTATTATTTCCTCTAGGGCATATTTCCAACAGGTACATCTGGTGATGGTCAGGAAACTCATCGGATGGGGGAGTCGCGTGGCGTGAAGTTCGCGGTCCTCGGATGTGGGAGGAGGTATTTCGGAGGCCTTGAATAGCACCTTCCATGCGTCCTTGTGTGTCGTGCCGTAAAGCTCCTGAAGTGTCTGGTGTTCGGCCGGATCGAACTCCCATAGATTGAATGTCCGTCTTTGGCACGGAAGGATTCGACAAACGAGCATGACCTGGACCACGTTGACAAGCTTGATTTTCTTGTCCATCATATTTTTGATGCACTTCTGAAGTCCCGTCAGCTCTGCAGGTTCACCCCAGGCCAGGCCCTTCTTTTCCCGGGAAGTGAGCCGCATGGGAATTCCAGATCGGAATTCGGGGGCCACCACCCAGTTGGCGTCGCGCGGCTCGGTGATGTGGAACCACCCCGATTGCCACCCTTTCACGGTCTCCGCGAAGGAGCCATCAAGCTAGGTAACATTGGGCATCCTGCCCACCATGGCGCCTCCGCACTCCGCTTGCTGGCCGCTCACGATCTTTGGCTTCACGCAGAAGATTCGTAGACACAAGCTGAAGTGAGGCTTGATGCGGAGGAAGGCCTCGCACACGATGATAAACACCGAGATGTTGAGGACAAAATTTGGGGCTAGATCATGGAAGTCCAGCCCATAGTAAAACATGAGCCCGTGGACAAAGGAGTCGGAATGATCTGCCCTGCGTCCGGCAGCCGGTGCGCGATATCTGCGGACAAGTATCCGGTAAAAATGAGGAATCCTTATCCCTTTATAGAGGCGACGAAAACAGTGCGCCTCCCCACTTGCCCGTTGAAAGTCGCTTACTTCCCAAGCGCCACGATTGATGGCGCGGTTGGGTTACCCATACCCGTACTGATGAGAATCTCGTGATAAGGGGACATGATCTCTGCTTCGACAAGACGTGCCCGAGGAAACCGCCTCGCAATATGTGCGGTAGCTGGCTGTGGGAAGACGGTTCAATAATGACTCGACCATGGTGTCATGTTACTTTATCTAAAGTTGTCAGCAGATTATATTTGTGGAATATCGTTCTCTCTAAAGTGGAATGTGAAAGTCGTCTTGCAGAGCCGGACACGATTTAAGTGTTCGAGGTTTACTTTGGAGTATTCGGAGATGGAACCCGCCTTGCAATGCTGAAGACAATCTACGCGTCAGACTCATCGTCATTGAAGCCTGGTTCAGGGGCTACTGAGGGAGTCCTGGATTAGGGGGTATCCGGACAGCCAAACTATATACTTTGGCCAGACTATTGGACCGTGAAGATACAAGACTCAAGACTTTGTCCCGTGTCCGGTTGGGACTCTCCTTTACGTGGAAGACAAGCTTGGCGATTCGGATATTAGATCTCCTTCTTTGTAACTGACTCTGTGAAAACCATAGCCCCCTCCGGTGTCTATATAAACCGGAGGGTTCAGTCCATAGAGGGACAATCATAATCATCATAGGCTAGCTTCTAGGGTTTAGCCTCTATGATCTCTTGGTAGATCAACTCTTGTAATACTCATATCATCAAGATCAATCAAGCAGGAAGTAGGGTTTTACCTCCATCGAGAGGGCCCGAACCTAGGTAAAACATCGTGTCCCTTGCCTCCTGTTACCATTAGCCTTAGACACACAGGTCGGGACCCCCTACCCGAGATCCGCCGGTTTTGACACCAACACCGGGGGCCATAGGTTTCACTAGTGGCTTCTCTCAAGATAGCATGTATTAAGGTGGGTGAACAAATTACTGCGGAGCAATTGATAGAAAAGCGCATAATTATGAAGACATCTAAGGCAATGATCATGAATATAGGCACCACGTCCGTGTCAAGTAGACCAAAATAATTCTACATCTACTACTATTACTCCACACATCGACCGCTATCCAGCATGCATCTAGAGTATTAAGTTCATAAGAACGGAGTAACGCATTAAGAAAGATGACATGATGTAGAGGGATAAAATCAAGCAATATGATATAAACCCCATCCTTCGATGGCAACAATACAATATGTGCCTTGCTGCCCCTACTGTCACTGGGAAATGACACCGCAAGATTGAACCCAAATGAAAGCACAAGTGCTCCCTAGGTGGTTTTGGTAATTAATGTCAACATATCTCTCGTTGGACTAACACTTTTATCTAGTATGTTTCAGATAAGTTCAACAATGGAGTGGCATGGACTAAAGGATGTGGGAACTCCTTCAAGATGCTAAGGACAAAGGATTGGCTCAAGCTTCAAGCTCAAGACTCTTCATTTTACATTTTAGTGATCCAAGATCACATTGAGTCTATAGGAAAAGCCAATACTATCAAGGAGGGATGAGGTGATGCTTAATGAGCCTCTTGCTTCAAGTGCTTAGTGATATGCTCCAAATACCCTCAACTACTTTCCCACTTCCACACATATGTCCTAAACCTAAAGTCGAACTCGGCCCCACTGATTCTTCCTATCCGGAGCCACCGAGTTTTGATGTCTTAGCCACTGCCACAAACCCTAGGCAAATCGGTCTCACCGATAGGGATCTCGGTCTCACCGAGATGGGATTGTAATCTCTCTATGTATGTCCATTATCAAAATCGGTCTCACCGACTTTGAGCAATCGGTACTACCGAGATTACAATGCAAACTCTCTGGTTAACTTATTATCAAAATCGGTCCCACCGAGTTTGATAATCGGTCCAACCGAGTTTGCCTGACCAACTCTCTGGAAAGCTTATTACCAAAATCGGTCTCACTGAATTTGTGTAATCGGTCTTACCGAGATTACGTTATGCCCTAACCCTAACCATATCGGTCTCACCGAGTTGCATTTCGGTCCCACCGAAAACCCTAACGGTCACATTATTTGCTAAATCGGTCTGACCGAGTTCGATGATTCGGTACCACCGAGTTTGGTAGATTGTGTGTAACGGTTAGATTTTGTGTGGAGGCTATAAATACCCCTCCACCTCCTCTTCATTCGTGGAGAGAGCCATCAGACTGAACCTACACTTCCAGCATCCTATTTCTGAGAGAGAACTACCTACTCATGTGTTGAGGCCAAGATATTCCATTCCTACCATATGAATCTTGATCTCTAGCCTTCCCCAAGTTGCTTTCCACTCAAACCCTCTTTCCACCAGATCCAAATCCTATGAGAGGGAGTTGAGTGTTGGGGAGACTATCATTTGAAGCACAAGAGCAAGGAGTTCATCATCAACGCACCATTTGTTACTTCTTGGAGAGTGGTGTCTCCTAGATTGTCTAGGTGTCACTTGGGAGCCTCCGACAAGATTGTGGAGTTGAACCAAGGAGTTTGTAAGGGCAAGGAGATCGCCTACTTCGTGAAGATCTACCGCTAGTGAGGCAAGTCCTTCGTGGGCGACGGCCATGGTGGGATAGACAAGGTTGCTTCTTCGTGGACCCTTCGTGGGTGGAGCCCTCCGTGGACTCGCGCAACCATTACCCTTCGTGGGTTGAAGTCTCCATCAACGTGGATGTACGATAGCACCACCTATCGGAACCACACCAAAAACATCCATGTCTCCAATTGCGTTTGAATCCTCCAAACCCTTCCCTTTACATTCTTGCAAGTTGCATGCTTTACTTTCCACTGCTCATATACTCTTTGCATGCTTGCTTGCTATATGTTGTGAATGTTAAACTTGTGCCTAAACTCCACTTAAACTTTAAAGAAACTTAAAAACTGCATCTTTGGCTCTTAGTGTCTAATCACCCCCCCCCCCCTCTAGACACCTCTTCTCAA
>NC_041391.1:508607249-508630668 GCF_002162155.2 Triticum dicoccoides
TTTAATCACCATTGGAGGAAGATGGATGAGTCTACTTTGGGGAGTCTTAGACATAGAGTGCCTATTCTTGATGGAGATTATTTTCATGAGTGGAAAAATGAGATGCTTGTAATTTTCAATCAATATCATTTGAACAAGTACATTGCTAGTCCTTATGCACCTTATGTTGATCCTATGCATCCAACCCATGATGAGTCAATTGACATGGTTAGGAATCTTAGAACTGCCAAACTTATCCTTAGAGGATTGCCTAGAAACTTGATTGGATGTTTGCCTACTTTTAAGTGTGCCTATACTATATGGAAATTTCTTGAGGAACGGTTTCCAGATTATTCATTGAAAAATCTTGATGAAATTCTCCATGAGTCTATTGCTTTGAGTAAAATGAATACTAGTGATCCTATGTTTGGTGATCGTCTATTTGAGCTTACAAACCTTATGCGTGCCAAAGGAAATGTTGGTATTATTAGTGATATTATTTCCAAAGCTATAAGAATTCATAAGCAAGATCATTGTCAAACTCATTCTAACGAATCACCCTCTCTAGGATTTGATCCACCACATGATGATGTTGAACATGGATACTATGATGAGGATGATGATAGTGACTTCGATCTTGATGATGCAATGAGACATTTTGGTCTTATGGCAAATCTTCGGGATATATGTCAGGAGGAAAGGAATGGGTTCTTGATAGTGGATGTACCGATCACATGACCGGAGATAAAGACATGTTTCGTGAGCTTGCAGATAATGATAGTCCTCAAAAGTATGTCACTTTCGGTGATAACTCAAAGGGTAAGGTGGTTGGCCTCGGTAAGGTGGCCATATCACATGATAGCTCCATACAAAATGTTATGCTCGTTGAATCTCTTGGTTACAACTTACTTTCAGTATCTAGACTTGCTGATTTCGGTTTCAATGTCCTATTTACTGAAGTAGATTGCCAAGTGTTTCATCGAGACAATCATAAAATGGTCTTTACCTGTGTGCGTAGAGGTGATCTATACATTGTTGATTTCACTAAAAAGGCTCAACCTAAAACTTGCTTCAGTGCTAAATCCTCAAAAGGCTGGTTATGGCATAGACGATTAGGTCATGTTGGTATGCGAAACCTTGACAAGCTTATTAAGGGAAATCATATCCTTGGAGTTAATGATGTCATATTTGATAAGGATAGACTTTGCAGTGCTTATCAAGCAGGTAAACAGGTTGGAGGAAGGCATCCCGTGAAGAACATCATGACCACAAAGAGGCCACTCGAGCTACTTCACATGGATCTCTTTGGTCCCAACTCTTACAAGGGTCTCGGTGGAAATTCTTTTGGTCTAGTTATAGTTGATGATTTTTCCAGATTTACGTGGGTGTTCTTTCTCGATGATAAATTGCAGGTCCAGAAGATCTTCAAAAACTTCGCTAGGAAGGCCCAAAATCAATTTGAAGTGAAGATCAAGAAGGTTCGCAGCAACAATGGAACAGAGTTCAAGAGCACAAATGCGGACACCTTTCTTGACGAAGAAGGGATTTCACACGAGTTCTCGGCTACGTATACACCTCAACAAAATGGAGTTGTTGAGAGGAAGAACCGGACACTCATCGAAATGGCGAGAACGGTGCTTGATGAGTACAAGACGCCGAAGCACTTTTGGGCAGAAGCGGTTGAGACAGCTTGTCATGCAACAAATCGCTTGTATCTTCACAAGCTACTCGGCAAGACGGCATACGAGCTCCTCACCGGTAACAAACCCCAAGTTGGATACTTTCGAGTATTCGGCTCAAAGTGCTACATTCTTGATAAGCATCGTCGTTCTAAATTTGCTCCTAAGTCTCATGAAGGTTTCCTACTAGGTTATGGCTCAAACTCTCACACTTACCGTGTCTACAACAATTTCACCCGAAAGGTTAAAGAGACGGTAGATGTGAAGTTTTATGAATCTAACGGCTCGCAAGTAGAGCAATTGCCAATTGATGTAGGAGACAAAGATCCTTCGGAAGCAATCCAAGACTTGTCTATTGGCAAGGTCCGTCCAACGGAGGTGAAGGAGAGTACCTCGTCCGTCCAAGTGGAAGCTTCTACTTCACGACAAGGTGAACCAAGAGTTGATACGGAAGCATCCACAAGTGGGACACACCAAGATGAAGAAAACGAGGAAATGCATCAAGATGAACGTCAACAACCTCCTTCTCCACCACGACAAGAGAACGACAACGCCAACAATGAAGAAGGCCAAGAAGAAGAACAAGATGAAGAAGATGTTCAACAAAGACCCAATCAAAAGCTATCACGAGTTCGAGCAAGAATTGCTAAAGATCATCCCGTCGAGCAAATCTACAATTACATTCAAACCGGGAGAATCACTCGCTCTAAAACTCGTTTAGCTAACTTTTGTGAAAACTATTCTTTCATCTCTAGCACTGAACCTATGAAGGTTGAAGAAGCATTGGAAGATCCGGATTGGATAAATGCTATGCATGAAGAGCTACACAACTTTGAGAGGAACCAAGTTTGTACATTGGTTCAGAAGCCCGACAACAACCACAACATCATCGATACCAAATAGGTGTTTCGCAACAAGCAAGATGAAGATGGACAAGTAGTTCGCAACAAAGCACGTCTCGTCGCCCAAGGCTACACACAAGTCAAAGGTATGGACTATGGTGAGACTTACGCCCCCGTTGCTAGACTTGAGTCCATTCGCATCTTACTTGCCTATGCTAATCACCATGACATCACCTTGTACCAAATGGACATTAAAAGTGCTTTTCTAAATGGTGAAATAGAGGAGGAAGTTTATGTTAAGAAACCTCCCAGCTTTGTCAATCCTAAGAAACCCAATCATGTTTACAAACTTCATAAAGCTCTTTATGGTCTTAAACAAGCTCCTAGAGCATGGTATAAATGCTTGACCAAGTTCCTCATTGAAAAAGGCTTTGAAATTGGGGAAATTGATTCTACTCTTTTTACTAAAAGGGTTAATGGTGAACTCTTTGTGTGCCAAATTTATGTTGATGATATTATATTTGGTTCAACTAACCCTCATTTTAGTGAAAAGTTTGGGAAGCTAATGCCGGAGAAGTTTGAGATGTCTATGATGAGTGAACTAAAATTCTTTCTTGGTTTGCAAATCAAGCAAACTAAGGAAGGTACTTTTGTCTCTCAAAGGAAGTACACCAAGGACTTATTCAAGAAGTTCAATATGCAAGAATGCAAAGGTATGACTACACCCATGCCTACTAGTGGACATCTTGACTTGACCAAAGATGGTGAACCGGTTGATCAAAAGGTTTATCGCTCTATGATTGGTTCATTGTTATATCTATGTGCTTCACGTCCTGATATTATGCTAAGTGTGTGCATGTGTGCACGATTTCAAGCTGCTCCTAAAGAATGTCATCTTAAGGCTGTGAAAAGGATAGTGAGATACTTAATCCATACACCAAATTTTGGCATTTGGTATCCTAAGAGGGCCTCTTTCGATCTTGTTGGCTACTCCGACTCGGACTATGCCGGAGACAAGGTTGATAGAAAGTCCACTTCGGGTACTTGTCAATTTCTTGGTAGATCTCTTATGTCTTGGTCCTCCAAGAAACAAAACTCGGTATCCTTATCCACCGTCGAAGCTGAATATATTGCCGCTGGTTCATGTTGTGCTCAATTACTTTGGATGACCCAAACTCTTAAAGATTATGGGATATATGTGAGACATGTTCCATTGCTTTGTGATAATGAAAGTGCTATCAAAATTGGTCATAATCCTGTGCAACATTCTCGAACTAAGCATATTGAAGTTCGTCATCATTTCATTCGAGATCATGTTGCTAAGGGTGACATTGATCTTAAGCATGTTCGCACCGAAAAGCAATTAGCGGATATATTTACTAAACCTCTTGATGAGAAAGTGTTTTGCAGGTTGAGAGGAGAATTGAACATCATTGATGCTTCAAACTTGGAGTAGAAACTCCATTGGATACATGCAAGACATTAGCTTATGACGATATTTCTCTTATGATGAAAGTCTTATGTCTTGGATATATTTGTGTCTTGCATGTTATCTAACCCATGTAGGTACTTGGTTGAATCTAATTCCATGAGGTTGTAATCTACTCATATCTTGAGCAATCTCTACATCACCAAGTCTCTACACAAAGGTGGTTGAAGCCAAGGAAGCACAAAACCATTCAAACATATCCTTTGACAAATTCTATGTTGAGCTTCATGATTGTCAATTTTGGATACACAAGTGCTCTTCCTTGCAAGAACTAACCCATGTAGGTAGATGGACTCAAATTCCAAGTGCTGCTCCAAACTCTTGATGAGCTACATCAACCTTAAGCAACCCACACAAGTTCAACTACATGGACAACACCACCAACCAAGGTATGTTATTCCATCTTAGAGAAGCTTTACTCCAAGTCATGGGTTAAAGCAACTCGACAAGATGTGAATACATCAAGATGCTTAAACGAAAAATGGCAACCCCATTTTGAGCTTAAATGATGAGTATGACCCATGATCAAGTGATCTCACTTGACTCCTAAGTCAATATACTCTAACATAGGTGACTTTGTCGCCGACCATCTCTAGATGAAGTTCTCTTGTGTTCTTTTCTGTGTTTTGCATTTGTCTCATGCATATTTGGTTCTCCTTTTCAAAAAAAAACTTCATCTAGATTTCTTCCTGTTTGCTCTGCATTTTCTGCATTCCAATTCATTGCATATCTTTCAGTTAATTCCTTGCAAATCTTTGTGAGATCTTACTAGTCTAGTGAGCTGAGGTGACAAGTGTTTTCTCTGTGATGAACTCGGTTACACCGATTTGTTATTTTCGGTCCAACCGAATCCTTTCGGTCCAACCGAAGCATACCACTCGGTGCCACCGATTTCACAACAGGAAAAACAGTTTGCCACTTATTCTGTGTTTCTTCTGATCCAGCTCCACTCAATGAATCTTGTCCTCTACAAGCATCACATTTTTATCATTGCTTTATGGTGTGACTCAAGGATCAAACCCATTCACGACAAATTCTAGAGGGAGAGAGAGATTGCATCTTTATCAAGCCCTTCTTGGAAATTGATGTCAAAGGGGGAGAGAGAGATCACATCAAAGCTTATCATTTAGAGAGAGATCACATCTTAGAGGGAGAGAGAGATCCTTCAGGGGGAGAGAGAGATCTCCAGGGGGAGAGAATACTAAAAGTAGAAAGTATTTCTCAAGGATCCCAGATGCTTGGTGTTCAAGAGGAGAGATGCCCACATGTCTTCTTGAGGGGGAGAGACATGTTCATATGATCTGTTGTGCTTATTTGCATTAGCATACATTAGCTCTGATCATCATTCATATCTTTCAGCTCTGATTTTTCAGCTCTGATTTTCTATTCCCTATCTTCTCCCAGTATCCCATGCTAGATTCAGGGGGAGCAAGACATCTAAGGGAAAGAAATCATTTAAATTCATTGCATATCTTTACTCTTGGGGACATGTCTAATCCAATGTGGTACTTAGTACTCACTCTCTACATGTCATCCCAGTCTTGGTATTCTTGTGGTTTCTTCTGTTTGCTCTGGCTAGTAGATGCATCTGTGTTATCTAACCTTGTTTACGCAGGTTCATTCCATCCTAAGCCAACTCAAGACTACAAGGTAAGTATATGCATCACAATCATGTAAATGAGGAATTCTTGCTGATGTACATACTATTTGCAAGAAGGACTCATGGGCATGAAGGTATTCTCTTTAATACTTTTTGCTCTGATGCATATGGCCAAGATACATGTAACACATTGCCTGCTCTATCATGGTTATGCTGTCACATGCTTCTATATTCCATATTCACATGATTGCATACATGTAGGGGGAGCCTATGCTTGTTACATGTCTTTCCAAAGCTTTACTTGTTGTTCTTTATATCTTTATCTAAAGCTTTGATGTATGTTGTCATCAATTACCAAAAAGGGGGAGATTGAAAGCACAAGTGCTCCCTAGGTGGTTTTGGTAATTAATGTCAACATATCTCTTGTTGGACTAACACTTTTATCTAGTATGTTTCAGATAAGTTCAACAATGGAGTGGCATGGACCAAAGGATGTTGGAACTCCTTCAAGATGCTAAGCACAAAGGATTGGCTCAAGCTTCAAGCTCAAGACTCTTCATTTTACATTTTAGTGATCCAAGATCACATTGAGTCTATAGGAAAAGCCAATACTATCAAGGAGGGATGAGGTGTTGCTTAATGAGCCTCTTGCTTCAAGTGCTTAGTGATATGCTCCAAATACCCTCAACTACTTTCCCACTTCCACAATATGTCCTAAACCTAAAGTCGAACTCGGCCCCACTGATTCTTCCTATCCAGAGCCACCGAGTTTTGATGTCTTAGCCACTGCCACAAACCCTAGGCAAATCGGTCTCACCGATAGGGATCTCGGTCTCACCGAGATGGGATTGTAATCTCTCTGTGTATGTCCATTATCAAAATCGGTCTCACCGAGTTTGAGCAATCGGTACTACCGAGATTACAATGCAAACTCTCTGGTTAACTTATTATCAAAATTGGTCCCACCGAGTTTGATAATCGGTCCAACCGAGTTTGCCTGACCAACTCTCTGGAAAGCTTATTACCAAAATCGGTCTCACCGAGTTTGTGTAATTAGTCTTACCAAGATTACATTATGCCCTAACTCTAACCATATCAGTCTCACCGAGTTGCATTTCGATCCCACCGAAAACCCTAACGGTCACATTATTTGCTAAATCGGTCTGACCGAGTTTGATGATTCGGTCCCACCGAGTTTGGTAGATTGTGTGTAACGGTTAGATTTTGTGTGGAGGCTATAAATACCCCTCCACCTCCTCTTCATTCGTGGAGAGAGCCATCAGACTGAACCTACACTTCCAGCATCCTATTTCTGAGAGAGAACTACCTACTCATGTGTTGAGGCCAAGATATTCCATTCCTACCATATGAATCTTGATCTCTAGCCTTCCCCAAGTTGCTTTCCACTCAAACCCTCTTTCCACCAGATCCAAATCCTATGAGAGGGAGTTGAGTGTTGGGGAGACTATCATTTGAAGCACAAGATCAAGGAGTTCATCATCAACGCACCATTTGTTACTTCTTGGAGAGTGGTGTCTCCTAGATTGGCTAGGTGTCACTTGGGAGCCTCCGACAAGATTGTGGAGTTGAACCAAGGAGTTTGTAAGGGCAAGGAGATCGCCTACTTCGTGAAGATCTACCGCTAGTGAGGCAAGTCCTTCGTGGGCGACGGCCATGGTGGGATAGACAAGGTTGCTTCTTCATGGACCCTTCGTGGGTGGAGCCCTCCGTGGACTCGCGCAACCGTCACCCTTCGTGGGTTGAAGTCTCCATCAACGTGGATGTACGATAGCACCACCTATCGGAACCACGCCAAAAACATCCGTGTCTCCAATTATGTTTGAATCCTCCAAACCCTTCCCTTTACATTCTTGCAAGTTGCATGCTTTACTTTCTGCTGCTCATATACTCTTTGCATGCTTGCTTGCTATATGTTGTGAATGTTAAACTTGTGCCTAAACTCCACTTAAACTTTAAAGAAACTTAAAAACTGCATCTTTGGCTCTTAGTGTCTAATCACCCCCCCTCTAGACACCTCTTCTCAAGGTCCTACACCAAAGCTAAGCACTTCTCCCATTGCAAGAAAGATCAATCTAGTAGGTCAAACTAAACCGATAATTCTAAGAGACTTGCAAAGATATCAAATCATGCATATAAGAATTCAGAGAACAACGAGATAATATTCATAGATAATCTTGTTCATAAATCCACAATTCATCAGATCTCGGCAAACACATCGCAAAAGAATATTACATCGAATAGATCTCCAAGAACATCGAGGATAACTTTGTATTCAGAATCAGAGAGAGAGAAGAAGCCATCTAGGTAATAACTATGGACCCGAAGGTCTGTGGTAAACTACTCACGCTTCATCGAAGAGGCAATGGTGTTGATGTAGAAGCCCTCCGTGATCGATTCCCCCTCCGACAGACCATCGGAAAAGCCCCCAAGATGGGATCTCACGGGTACAGAAGGTTGCGGATGTGGAAAAGTAGTTTCTTGGCTCCCCCTGATGTTTCTAGGGTATAAGAGTATATATCAGCGAAAGAAGTACGTCGGTGGAGCTACGAGGGGCCCATGAGGGTGGGGGCACGCCTACCCCCCTGGGCGCGCCCTCCTTCCTCATGGACGCCTCGTGGCATTTCGGACTTCAACTCCAAGTCTTCTGGTTTGCTTTCGGTCCAAGAAAGATCATCGCGAAGGTTTCATTCCGTTCGGACTCCGTTTGGTATTCCTTTTCTGCAAAACTCTAAAATAAGCAAAAAAACAGAAACTGGCACTGGGCCTCCGGTCAATAGGTTAGTCCGACAAATAATATAAAAATCATATTAAAGCCCATTAAACATCCAAAACAGATAATATAATAGCATGGAACAATAAAAAATTATAGATACGTTGGAGACGTATCAACCACCTTCGGATTAGTGCCTTCAGCATTGTTTATCTTGATAGCTCCGAAATGATAAACTTCTTCAACGATATACAGTCCTTCCCAATTAGAGAGAAGCTTTCATGCAAAGAATCTTAAACGAGAGTTGTACAGTAAAACTTGGTCTCCTACTTTGAAGTCCCGTTTTTGGATTGTTTTATCATGCAACCTTTTAACGTTTTCCTTAAATAACTTAGCATTTTCATAACCTATTTTCATCGGCAAGTTTGAAATCATAGTTAAGTTCTTTAATTGACAAATATGATTTATGTTCTAACTCAAAAGGTAAATGACATGCTTTTCCATAAACCATTTTATAAGGGGAATCCATAGGATTTTTATAAGCAATTCCATATGCCCACAATTCATCATCAAGTTTCTTAGACCAATTTCTTTCTAGATCTATTTACGGTCTTTTCTAGAATTAACTTTATTTCTCTGTTGCTCAATTCAACTTGACCACTAGACTGAGGATGATAAGGTGATGCAATTCTATGGTTGACATCAAATTTAGCAAGAAGATTACGGAAAGCACCGTGAAAGAAATGTGAACCACCATCAGTCATTAAATATCTAGGGACTCCAAACCTCGGGAAAATAAATTCTTTAAGCATTTTAATATATGTGTTATGATTAGCACTACTAGTTGGAATAGCTTCTACCCACTTAGTAACGTAACCAACAGCAACTAGAATATGAGTATACCCATTAGAGGAAGGAAAAGGCCCATATAATCAAATTCTCAAACATCAAATGGCTCAATAACAAGTTAATAATTCATAGGGATTTTCCGATGTCTACTAATATTACCAATTCTTTGACATTCATCACATGATAATACTAACTTACGTGCATCCCTGAAGAGAGTAGGCCAATAAAAACCAGATTGTAATACCTTATGCACAAGCATGGTGTCCTCTGTATGACACGGAATGTCACTTCCATGGGATTTGTTCATGTTCATGCTCAAGTATACAACGTCTAATAATACCATCTACTCCTTCTTTATAAAGGTGTGGGTCGTCCCAGAAGTAGTGTCTCAAATTGAATGAGAACTTTTTATTTTGTTGGTATCTAAAACTAGGTGGTATATATTTAGAGACAATATAATTAGCATAGTCTGCATACCAAGGAGTATTGCGAGAAGCATTTACAATAGCTAGTTCTCCATCAGGAAAACTATCATCAATAGGTAGTGGGTCATCAAGAACACTTTCCAACCTAGACAAGTTATCAGCTACGGGATTCTCAGCTCCCTTCCTATCAGTAATATGTAGGTCAAATTCTTGTACCAAAATAACCCACCTAATGAGTCTAGGTTTTGTATCTTTCTTTTCCATAAGGTATTTAATAGCAGCATGATCTGTGTGCACAATTACTTTAGAGTCAACAATGTAAGATCTGAATTTATCACAGGTAAACACAATTGCTAAAAATTCTTGCTCAGTGGTAGCATAATTTCTTTGGGCACTCCCTAGAGTTTTAATAGCATAATGGATAACATTTAATTTCTTATCAACTCTTTGTCCTAGAACAGCACCAACATCATAATCACTAGCATCACACATAATTTCAAAAGGTAAGTTCCAATCAGGTGGTTGAACAATAGGTGTAGAAGTTAATGTTTTCTTAAGTGGTTCAAAGGCTTCTACACAATCATGATAAAAAAGGAACATCTTTTTGCAAGAGATTAGTAAGAGGCCTAGAAATTTTTAGAGAAGTCTTTAACGAACCTCCCATAGAAATGAGCATGACCAAGAAAATTTCTTATACCTTTAATATCTTTAGGACATAGCATTTTCTCAATTGCATCAACTTTAGCTTTATCTACTTCAATACCTTGTTCAGTACCTTCATTCACCATAAAGTGGCACTTCTCTCAACTCAAGACAAGATTTGTTTGTTCCCATCTTTGCAGAACTTGATCAAGGTTGCTTAAGCAATCATCAAAATAAGTTCAGTAAATGGAAAAATCATCCATGAAAACCTCAACAATCTTTTCACAAAAGTTAGAGAATGTAGGAGTCATACATCTTTGAAAGGTAGTAGGTGCATTGCATAAACCAAAAGGCATACGTCTGTAAGCATAAGTTCCAAAAGGGCAAGTAAAAGTAGTTTTCTCTTGATCTACTTGTGATACATGTATTTGAGAGAAACCAGATTATCCATCAAGAAAACAAAAGTGTGTATGCTTGGACAATCTTTCTAACATTTGACCAATAAAAGTCAAGGGGTAATGATCTTTTCTAGTAGCTTTGTTTAATTTTCTAAAATCAATTATCCTCCTATAACCAGTTACAATTCTTTGTGGAATAAGCTCATTTTTAGCATTAGGAACAACGGTAATGCCTCCTTTCTTACGAACACAATGAACAAGACTGACCCATCTACTATAAGCTACGAGATAGATTATACATGCTTCCAAAAGCGTTAATATTTTAGTTCTTACCACCTCCTTCATCTTAGGATTTAATCGTCATTGATGGTCGATAACTGGTTTAGCATCAGGCTCCAAATTAATCTTGTGCTGACATAGAGTGGGACTAATGCCCTTAAGATCATCAAGAGTATATCCAATAGTAGCACGGTGCTTCCTCAGAGTTTTTAGTAATCCTTTTTCTTCGTGCTCTGAAAGGTTAGCACTAATAATAATAGGATATATCTTCTTTCCATCAAGATAAGCATATTTCATGTATCAGGCAATCGTTTAATTCAAGCACAGGATCGCCTTTAGGTGAAGGAGGACCTCCTAGAGTTTCAAAAGCAAATTCTGTTTCAGGATAGGTGGTTGATCAAAGAACATCTTATCTATTTATTTCTTTCATTCATATGCATATCATTTTTGTGGTGTAGCAAATATCGTTCTAACGAAGCAGTAGGAGGTACGGAAATAGAAGCAAGACCAATAATTTCATCCTTAATAGGCAATTTTTATCACGAGGTTGTCTATGAAACTTAGAAAAAATAAACTCATGAAATGTATCACCAAAGTTAACACTAATAGTTTATTTAGCGCAATCAATCTTAGCATTAACGATGTTCAAGAAAGGTCTACCAAATATAATGGGACAAAAATCATCTTCTGGATAACCAAGAACTAGGAAATGAGTAGGATATTTTATTTTTGACACAAGGCTTCAACATCTCTAAAATACCAAGTGGTGAAATAGTATCTCTATTCGCAAGTTTAATAGTAACATCAATGTCTTCTATCTCAGCAAGTGCAATATCATTCATAATTTCTTGATATAAGGTAAACGGAATAGAACACACACTATCGCCCAAATCACATAAGCCATGATAACAACGATCTCCTATCTTAACCGAGACAACAGGCTTATTCTTATCTTTAGTATCGGGTTTGGCAATTCTAGTGGCTTTATCACATATATAAATAACATACCCATCAATATTATAAACCAAGATATCTTTAACCATAGCAACATTAGGTTCAACTTTAATTTGTTCAGAGGGTCTAGGTGCTCTAATATTACTTTTGTTAACCACAGTCAAAACTTTAGCATGTTCCTTTATCCTAATAGGAAAATGTGATTTCTCAATATAAGCAGTAGGAACAACTGGATCAACATTATAAATGATAGTTTCATCTTTAACTATAACGGGTTCCTCAATATTTTCTTTAACATGGGGATGATATTTAAACCACTTCTCCTTAGGGAGATTAATATGAGTAGCAAATGCTTCACAAAAGGAAAGCTACTATCTCAGAGTCAACTCCATATTTAGTGCTAAACTTATGAAAAGCATCGGTATCCATAAAAGATTTAACACAATCAAACTTAAGCATTATACCTGATTCTTTACCTTTGCCGAGTTCCCAATATTCAGGGTTGCCTTTAATTCTTTCTAGAAGATCCAATCTGAATTCAATAGTTTTCTTCATAAAGAAACCAGTTGAAGAAGAATCGGGCATGGTTTGATCATCATGAGAAAGCCGAGCATAAAAATTCTATAAGATAATTTCTCTTGAGAGCTCATGATTGGGGCATGTGTACATCATGTGCTTAAGCCTCCCCCAAGCTTGAGCGATGCTTTCTCCTTCATGAGGCAAAAAATTATATAAAATTCCGATGAACCAGATGCATAGGATAAAACTTTTGATGAAATTCCAACCTCAATCGGTTCCAATCCCAAGCTCCAATATCATCACATAGCTTATACCATGTCAATGACTTTCCCTTCAAAAATAAATGGAAAACCTTCTTCTTAACTTCATCTTTGGGTAAACCTGCAAGCTTAAATAATCCACAAACTTCATCCACATACATTAGGTGCATATCAGGATGTGTTGTTCCAGCTCCTACATAAGGATTAGCTAGCAGTTTCTCTATCATACCCAAAGGAATCTCATACTAAATATTTTAAGTAGGTGCAGTAGGTTTAGGAGAAACTCTTTGTGATTCCGTTCAAGGTGAAGATACCCCGAACAAACCCCTCAAAGGATTGTTTTCCATAGTAACAAGTGACAGTAAATTTCAGCACGTAATATAAATGTTTCCTTACCAAATTCCACTCGCCAAAGGCGCTTCACTCCCCGACAATGGCGCCAGAAAAGATCCTTGATGACCCACAAGTATAGGGGATCAATATTAGTCCTTTCGATAAGTAAGAGTGTCAAACCCAATGAGGAGCAGAAGGAAATGACAAGCGGTTTTTAGCAAGGTGTTTTCTGCAGGCACTAAAATTGTCGGTAACAGATAGTTTGATAGCAAGGTAATTCATAATGAGCAAATAATAGTAACGGTAATAAAGGTGCAGCAAGGTAGACCAATCCTTTTTGTATAAAAGGATAGGCCAAAACGGTCTCTTATAATAAGCAAAGCGTTCTTGAGGACACACGGGAATTTCATCTAGTCACTTTCATCATGTTTGTTTGATTCATGTTCGTTACTTTGATAATTTGATATGTGGGTGGACCGGTGCTTGGGTATTGTTCTTACTTGAACAAGCCTCCCACTTATGATTACCCCCTCTCGCAAGTATCCTCAGCTATGAAAGAAGAATTAAGATAAATCTAACCATAGCATGAAACATATGGATCAAAATCAGCCCCTTACGGAATAGCGCATAAACTAGGGTTTAAGCATCTGTCACTCTAGCAACCCATCATCTAATAACTACTCCACAACTCTTTCCCTTAGGCCCAAAGATGGTGAAGTGTCATGTAGTCGACATTCACATAACACCACTAAGGGAAACAACAACATTCATATCATCAAAATATCGAATGAATACCAAATTCACATGATTAATTATGATAATACTCCTCCCATGTCCTCAAGGCAAATGTAACTGCTCATAAAACATATTCATGCTCAAGATCAAAGGGGTATTGAATAGAATCAAGGATCTAAACATATGATCTTCCACCAAATAAACCAACAATCATCAACTACGAGATGTAATCAACACTACTAGCAACCCACAGGTACCAATCTGAGGTTTTGAGACAAAGATTGAATACACGAGATGAACTAGGGTTTGAGATAAGATGGTGTTGATGAAGATGTGATGAAGATTGGTCCTCCCACGAGATCATTGGTGACTATGATGGCTTCGATTCCCCCCTCCCGGAGGAAGGCTTCCCCTGCGGAATCTCTCCGCCGGAGAGCAAAAGTGCTCTTGCCCAGGTTCTGCCTCGAGACGGTGGCGTTTCATCCCGAAACCTTCCTTCTGAATTTTTTCTAGGGCAAATGGCATCATATATGAGAAGATGGGCATCGGGGGACTACCAGGGGCGGCACAAACTCTGGGGGTGCGCCCCCAAGCTTGTGGCTACCTGGTGGGGCCCCTTTGGTATTTCTTTCGCTAATAATTTTAATATATTTCAAAATAATTCTCCGTCAATTTTCATCTCACTTGGAGATGCTCAGAAAAAGTGCCTCAAATGTAGCCCTTTCCAGTCCAGAATTCCAGTTGCTAACAATCTCCCTCTTTATGTGAAACTTGCAAAATAAGAGAGAAAATGCATAAGAATTGTATTATAAAGTGAAATAACGGTCCATAATGCAGTAAATATCAACATAAACATGATGAAAAATGGACGTACCAACTCCCCCAAGCTTAGACCTCGCTTGTCCTTAAGCGAAAGTCGAAATCGATAATCATGAACACATGTTTAGAGAGAGAGGTGTCGATAAAAATAAAATACGGTAATGGAAGCATCATGTTCATTATCATAACAACGATATATCATCATAAAACTTCTCATGCTAGAGTAACAATTCATTCACAATCTAAAGTATGGAACATAAAATTTGTTGGAAACTAACAACCTATGTTCTTAGTCATTGAAACAATCACAATCCATCATATTTTTAGAAAGAGTCTATGTCAGAGCTTTGTTTCACGATACTTCATAAAACTTTGGATGTACCGGTATCCTCCTGAGTCATCACATGCTCACTATACTGTTATCCATGTTACCAGTTTTGTTCTTCTTTCTCATTATCGTGTTCTGGCATCCCCGTGACAAAGTCACCTCTGTCTGGGCAGATGACGATGATGGAGCTATCACACTAAGAGGGCCCTAAGAATATCTCTCCATCATCAAAGGAGCAAATCCCACTCTCGAGCTATTTAGTCCCTTGTCAAACTTTCCGATGAGCCTGTAAGTTGTCGTTATGATCATCGTGTTACAGGTGGCGTTTGAGGAACCCCAAAGTCCACCGTACGGTAAGAAGTGGCTATGATACTCTCATGGTCTAAGGAGCAAAAACACACATTCACACTTCATGTTATTACAATTTATTACAGGCGATATTATCCCAATTCATAATGAACAAGTTTGTGTTGATTCAATATGATCGTTCTTCCAACGTCATAATCTCAATGTTATTTTAGGACTATCGTTACACTCATCGATATCCTAAGATCAAGAAAACTTGATCACCAACAACATTTGAGCTAGTCTTAGAGGCGAGACTAGGAACCTTTATTATATTCGTTTATCATTTCACACGTGCATATGAGCTTCCCAGTGAATCACATATTCCAGGATCATAACGGATATAGTGTGAAACATAAACACTTAATTATGAATATGCAGATATAATAATACAATATTATTGCCTCTAGGGCATATTTCCAACAAGGGTGTTCTTCTTACTTGAACAAGCAACCCTCTTATGATTACCCCCTCTCGCAAGCATCCGCAATTACGAAGAAAGAATTAAGATAAATCTAACCATAGCATGAAATATAAGGATCCAAATCATCCCCTTATGAAATAGTGCATAAACTAGGGTTTAAGCATCTGTCACTCTCGCAACCCATTATCCACAATGCCTTCCCCTAGGCCCGATGCCACTATAGGAAGAACAACATAACACATCATCAAAATATTGAACGAATATCAACTTCACATGATTACTTATAACAAGACTTCTCCCATGTCCTCAAGAACAAATAGAACTACCCACAAACCATGTTCATGCTCATGATCATAGGAGAATAATATATGATTAACAATCTAAACATATAATCTTCCACCAACTAAACCAACTAGCATCAATTACAAGATGTAAACAACACTACTAGCAACCCATAGGCACCAATCAGAGATTTTGAGACAAAGATCGAATACAAGATATGAACTAGGGTTTGAGATGAGATGGTGTTGGTGAAGATGTTTATGGAGATGTGTTCTCCCATGATGAGAGGAATGTTGGTGATGACGGCGGCTACTTTCCCCTCCCGGAGGGAAGTGTTCCCGGCAGAATCGCTACGCCAGAGAGCAAAAGTACTCCTGCCCAGGTTCCGCCTCGAGACGGCGGCGCTTCGTTCTGGAAGTCTTCTTCTGTTTTCTTTTCTAGGGCAAATGGCTCCATATAGGAGAAGATGGGCCCTGGAGTCTTGTTGTGGGCCCCACAAGCTTGGGTGGTGCGCCCTAGGAGGGTGGGCGCGCCACGTGAGCTTGTGGCCCCATGGTGAGTCCCCTCTAGTAGCTTATTTTGCTAATATTTTTTTATATATTCCAAAATAAACCCCCGTTTTCAGGTCATTTGAAACTCCGAAGAATAGCTATTCCCAAGATTGAACCTACTACCAAGCACCTCTCCTACTGAAGACAAACCAATCTAATTGGCCAAAAGAGATAGATAGATCGAAGAGAAATACAAGGCTATAAAATCACACATATATAAATCTCAGAAAAGACTCAGATACTTTCAATGAATAATCTAATCATAAACCCACAATTGATTATATCCCAACAAACACACCGTAAAAGTTACATCGAACAGATCTCCGAAGAGATCATTATATTGGAGAGAGAGAGAGAGAGAGAGAGATCTAGCTACTACTATGGACCCGTAGGTCCTCTAGGAACTACACACATATCATCATGGAGGCAACAACGTTGATGAAGATGGCCTCCGTGATGGATTCCCC
The DNA here is from genome assembly GCF_002162155.2 of Triticum dicoccoides. Classification (NCBI taxonomy): domain Eukaryota; kingdom Viridiplantae; phylum Streptophyta; class Magnoliopsida; order Poales; family Poaceae; genus Triticum; species Triticum dicoccoides. The sequence goes on from NC_041391.1 coordinate 508,624,180, forward strand.
CTCCGGCAGAGTACATGTAAAGGCCTTCGGAAGGGATCGCGGAAGAACAAAGGCTTGCGGCGGCGATAAAATTGTTTTGGGTCTCGCTCTGGGGGTTTCTGGATTTTATAGTGCTGGAATTAGGCCAAATAGAGCCACATGGGGCCCACAAACTCAGGCGGCGCACCCCACTAGGGGCGCGCCCCTTGAGCTTGTGGCCCATCAGCAGGTCTTCTGGCCTCTCCCCGAAGCTTCAAGGTCTGTTCTAATTCATAAAAAATCACCATAACGTTTATCATGTTTAGACTTCGTTTCGTGTGGTTTTCCCGCGAAACAAAGAAATAGGCAAAAAAAGGAACTGACACCAGACACTAAGTTAAAAGGTTAGTACATAAATATATAAATGGCATATAAAGCATGCAAGACTGATACTATAATAACATGAAACAATCAAAAATTATAAATACGTCAGAGACGTATCAGCGGGCGGCGCCTGCGGCTGCTGATGCACCACTGGCGATGCATGTGGCTGCTCACGCGCCGGGGGTGGTGACTATGGTTCGGCGCCCACCCAGGAGGGCGGGGCAGACACGAACTCCGTCGTGCAGGGCACCGTCCATGTCCAGCTCTAAGACTGCCCCACCAACGTCGGTTCCTAGGGAGCGGCCGACGGTTCCAGAACAACACCATCCTCTGGCTTCGGGATGGCCACATCGCTCGCGGCCGAGAGGGGCGAGCTGCATTTCCAAGCCCTCCCACCGGCTTCGTTCGTACTCGAGGACCAAGCCCTCAAGCACCTTCTTGACAAGCTTGTCCTCCTCGTCATTGTCGAGGGCTAGTGGGGGTGGTGGCAGGGACGGCGAGCATGTGCAGCCCCCATTGCTAGCCGGCACTTGGCGACGGCTGGCAGAGTGTGTGCGGCAAGGGCTAGAGCTTGCCGGGCGCGTGGGGTTGGGGAGAGGAAGAGTGTGGACACTTTGGAAGTGAGCTACTAGTACACATGCATGGGCTTGTCATTAAAAAGGACCTCGGGGGTGGCGGCTGGGTGGCTGAAATGCGGACCCCATCCACGAGTTTGGATAAAATGGGGCCGATGGGAGGTGGTTGGCCGGCAAACACTCGAGCCTGAGGGCGACAATGAGAGGACACACGCACGACCGTCTAGATGCAAATCAGGCCCAAATTTGCGTCGGTAATGGATCCAGGGGACACAAAGTGCAACGACGGAGCTATGTTGGGGCCGAGGGGGGGCCGTGCGCCCCCCCCCCCCCCAGCTTTGGAGAAAACCCAGAATTTTTTTAAGGGCCAAGATGAGGTGAAAATTAGACTTTCCACCACTGACAAAGTGGATTGAATTTGCGTCCAAGGTTGTGCATTGAGCCATGAAATTTGTCCAGCTTGACCCAAACGGATGGACCAAATACGTCCGTGCCTTGGAGTTGACCTAACATAGACCGATAAGAAGGAAACTCGGAACCCGTGGCCGAGGCGTGGGCGGGGCCAGGGTGCGATCCGACGGTGCGGAAGGTACTACGCGGGCGTTTCGGCGCTTCAATTCGATGGTGGGTGGAAGGGAACCGTCCTGGCTGGCTGTGCCGGGGCTGGGGCTGCGTTCCCGGGTGCACAGGGTCTGTCTCACAACCAGCTCGGCATATTAAATAGCCTCCTCTCTCGTGCCACGTTCCATCTTCGAACGATTCTCAATCTCTCCTGCTGTTTCCCACTTCATGCAGCAGTACGTCTCGTAACTCCTGTCGCGTCCGTGCCGCGAAATGGCGGAGACGTGAAGGTGCACTCGCTAATCAGTAAGCACGAGCCATCAATGTAAACGAACATTATCAGTAGGCGTAAAATAGCCTTAGGATCGATAACAAGATTCAACCGTCTATGAGGTGCAATGGACGGTAAGGCGAGTGACATCTGTCCTCGTCAAGTGTGTACAGGGATGCAGGTGCACATCACAAAGTCCGATGGCGAGAGGAAAAACGCGCTTCAACTTCATTACGAAGCGGACATGTGGGTTTATCCGGCATGGGCCTAGAGTGTGGACCCATTGCAAAACTTCCAAGCCATTGATGAGCTAGATGGACTGTTCGATAGCGAAGGCTAGCGACAGATGTGTCACTGGACAAGCGACGAGCCGAGTCGGATAACGGTTTTCCGGCGTGCCACTCTTGTTTGCGGAGAACTGGTGACATGTTCATCGTCATAGCATTTCCAGCCTTTAGCCCAGAGGTGCAAAAATGTAATCGGATAGGTAGGAGTGTAGTGGTATTTTAAGCGCATCATGGTTTAGATACTAAATTGCATCATTGTTTTTTTTGTGATTTATTATAAGTCTTTTGGCGATGTACGTTAAGTAAGAGAAGATGTTCATGTCAACTGTAGAGGCATCTGTAACGACTTCGTCAATTTTGAAATGATGTGTCGGCTCAGTCTCTCGTATATGTTCACAAAAGTAAAATGTGTGTGCGTGTGTCCATAGAGGTTGGTGTATGCGTGTACATACGAGCGTATGTCTGTCCATATTAAAAAAAATCGGCCCATAGTTGGGTGCAATATGACTACTACTATCGTTGTTCGTTGGTGTCGAATATCGCAGTGAAGTAAGAACGGGCGCTCAACAGACTCGGGGAGGCAACAAGGCTCGGCGGATTTTAGCAGGATCCCGGGTGTATACATGTCTAGTCTTTACTCATTAGGTAGATGATGACAACTAAAGTTGGTACGCGTACGACTTCGCATCATGACGCCGGCCATGCAAACTTGTGACATCGCCATCTCTTTGGTCTCAACTCTTAGGGCATGTACAATAATGCTATCTTAAGAGGGTCACGTAGGATAAATGATGAGGTGGAGGAAAGAAAACTCATAAGAAAAAGTTTGTCTTCTTTTACTTAAAAAAAGACAAGAGATGATCGCTTAGCATAATATGTCTCATCACGTTTGTAGGAATAATTAGTTATCGAAGATAAAGCTAAGAGATGACCCATTGTAGACATCTTTTTTTTTTGTCATCTCTAAATTATATGCAAGATTTAAAATAAAACTATCTTATCAACCATTGTACATGCCTTTAAGGGGATTACGGTTCCATGCTTATGTTAGTTTTCTTTTTTCAAATAAAAGAGTTTCCCCAATTTGATGTCAACAAAACTAATAACACATACTTATGTTAGTACATTACGCACTAGGGCATCTCCAACGTGACCCACAAAATTGCTTCCGCATCCGTTCCTGGACAGCGGGACTAGTCCACGGCAGGGCCGGGCCGGCAAAATCCGAGGCCCGGTGCGAAACTGTAAAATGGGCCCTACCTCACTAGAAAAATTACATAAATATAACTATACTATAATATAATTCCTCGGCCTTTTGTTTCTTCAAAGCTTTTGATAACTAGATCATGTTTTCTAAGTCAAGACATGACTCGATCTTGCAATGCTAGACGCCTAATTGATGAAAATAATAAAAATTAGCTACAAACTTTCAGCAAGACTATAACTCTATAAGGGATCGAAATTAAAACTCACAACCAAGCTCAAGGGACAAGGGTTCACGAGATCACCGGTTGTCGCCGCAACGATGCTTGAGAAATTGAAGATGGTGTGAACCTCCACTGCTTCCTCACTACCGGAATAATCTTATATGCTTATGGCCTTATCTATGCCGACGGCTGCAGCTGCAGTTTGCTCCTATTGTCCTCCTTTTTATGGATCTGATCGCTGGTCGCTGATTTGACCGCCGCACGAAGAAACGAAGGGTCGAAGGAAAGGGCCCAAGGGACAAGGGAGAAGAGGCGCTTCAATCGCTCGGTCTCGTCTCGATCGCTAGGTTTATTTTTTCCTGACTGAATCTTGATCGCCGGGTCTGGATCGCTAGGAAGAAGCAGGCTGATGTACGTGTACGCAGTGCGCCGGTGTGCCAGGAGGCCCATGACAGCAGTAGTAGTCAGCAGCGCACGAGGAGGTCCACTACAGTTACGAAGCCTAGTAGAACTGCGAAAAAAATTGAGGCCCCAAAATCATGGGGGCCCTGTGTGCCGACACAGGTAGCACACCCATAGGACCGGGCTTGGTCCACGGACATGGATGCAGGAGCCGACCATCCAATGATACCCATATATAGGATGGTAATTTTATCCATGGATCTGGATGCCAATGGATATCCGACCCGGTTAGGCAAGGGTATGGAGCGCATTTCTGTCCATGGGTCCATGATATGGATACCCACAAACAGTCGGGTTGGGCATGGTTGTAGTTTGTGCTCCACGGATATCCAATGGATACCCGTATGACATGTGGGGCCATATGCCAATGATAGTGAAAGAACGAATCAATGGGAAATGACAGACAATATGCAACTGGTGCCATAAGCTATATGATGCAGAATCAACCTCTGGTATGTCACACTTAAGGACTCATCGTATTACTTGTTTCCTACTTATGCATGTAGATTATATTGACATTTTGAGTGAATGATGATGAGTTAATTTGATCTTTGGGAATGCTTCATACTGACTTTTTTATGCCATGGAGCTCCATGGGTATATGGGTATCCAGCGGGTTTGGGCATGGGCATTGTGCCCATGGATAATTTGGTGGATGGGCAGAGGGTAGGAAGATGGGCCATGGGTTGGATTTGGACCAGCTCCACCCGCCCCAAACCCGACCCATTGCCATCCCTGCCCATATACATTCGGTTCCTCCTTCTCAAAAAAAAATACATTCGGTTCCATATTTTTTAAAGCCCGCACGCTCAATTACTCAATCCTTCCCATGGCGTTCTTCTTCACGATAAAGTAGTCATCAAAAGACCGGATGCCATGGTAGAGACGACCGAAGACATTTTTGCGCATCCAAAAGCGCCGATGAAAATTGTCAGCGAAAAGGGCATCAGGGGCAAAGTAATCGTCCATCGGTCACGCGCCCTGTTGCAGTTGAGCACTTGATGACCCTTGATTGATCCCTTCAAATTGAGAATATGCTCTTCCGCACGCTCCACGTCTGCAAGTACTGTCTTTATCGTTGTCGTTTCATCTGTGTAGTCCCTTTCGTCGGACAAGCTATGTGATGACTAAATATAGTGCTCGTATATGTACTTCAGAACCATGTTGGGTGGCTAAATACATCCGGACCATGCAGTACTGACGTTGTCGGTGGTTCGAGGGTCGGTTTTAAAGTTTTTTTTTGGAAGGGGAGGGGAAAGATACCCTTAATGTCGGAACAAAGATGTACCCATAACCGGTTGTTCTAACTTCTGAGTCTCCTTGCAAAACGTTTCTTCAGTTCTTTACACAGGAGCAGTAGGCCAGTCCGAGCCATTTGACGTCACTTTATCACCTTCATTTTAGTTTTTTCTTTGAGAACAAACACCTTCATGTTAGTGCTTTGTCAGTCCACTAACAAACAGTAAAATGTTTTTTTTGGAAGAAAACAGTAGCCTTTTAGGGACACAGTTTTTTCAGCCCATCATCCTTTTTAGAATAAAGGGCGAGTAGGCCGGAAGCTACCGTTCTTGGGCAAATAAGTAGCCCAAGTCGCCCTGAATAATCACGGCCCACGAGCTCGTCGGAAGCCGAAGCAACAAGCGCCCAGCAGAATGGCCGAGCGTGGGCAAGGTCGGCGGCGGCCGCCGCCTCGTCCCCGCCGCAAACCAACTCGAATTTTTCTTCCGCCATGGAAGCACGGAGATGCCCCGGAGTGAATCTCGACGCAGCCAGTAAGGTCAGTCTTTCGATTAGCACTGCATGGATACGCAAGCACTTAATACGTAGATTTCTCTTGTTTGATTTCGGAGAGATGCATCGCACATTCGATCTTTATTACGAACTTGTTGCCGCCAATTTCCTTCCCCTAGCCGCGGACGCGCGTGCCTCTGGTGCAGCGCCATGGCCAACGGGAGTGCGCATCGTGTGTCAGGAGAGCTGGCTAGTTTTAGGAGTTTTGGAAGGGAGAAATCCGTGTACCCAGGCCCAACAGTGGGAAATTTCAACGGAGAAACCATGGAGCACCCGGTCAGATTCTAGTTATGTATCCTATTCGTCCCAAATTAATTGAAGTTCTAATTTTGTTCTAAGTTTTTTTTTAAATATTCTAATTTGACCAATTTTACAATATCAGATTAATATCATTATATTCATCATGAATTATATTTCCGTACTATATAAATTTGATGTGCTATATATTAACGTATTTTTCTATGTAATTGATCGGACTTAAATAAGTTTGACTTATGACAAAGCTATAACTTCAATTAATTTGGAATGGAAGGAATGCTTAATAGATGCCAAAAGTGAGAACCGAACATAGCTTAGTTCGTTGATGGAGTAGTTGCATCTCAGCACCGGATAGGTTTGATGTCACCTCTGTCTCACCTCGAGGGATCATTAAATGTTGTATCTGTTAACTCAGTTGTGGTTTCATCAACATTGACCTTTTTCACTTGTGTGAGTGTTTCATGTTGTGGCATATGCCTACATTGTATCCTTTTTTTTTCATTACTTCACTATCC